>NC_142066.1:56782248-57120998 GCF_059756535.1 Pantherophis guttatus
CACCAATCCCAGGATCCCCTCTGTATACTATCAAAGCCTTTATCCCAGCTATTGACTCATTTGGATTTGAGACAGACCTCAGGACACATACCCAGGGACAAGCATTCTCACTCTCTGTCTTCCACCACTGGCAAGTAAGTGGTATGGAGACATTGTAAGCAGATAGATGAGAAAAAGTTGAAGATCTAAAATTCTTAATTTTTTATTCAAGCTCTCAGCCTGCCCAGGCAGAATTCTTTAAAGAAGTGCCATGGATTTATGTAAGAGACCCTGTAAGACATTGAACATTAATTGATGAATTACTACATGCTTTTGTAGGGAAAGAGGGCAAATAGCATGTTCTGAATTCTGTGTTACTGATACCTTTGTTTTACATAAGTTCTATTTTTGGTATGGGGGAAGGGCAGAAATTTTGCCAAGGTGGAAGAACAGATTCCTGTTGGATACCCTGAAATTTTTGTCTCCCTGGTCATTGGGATTTCCATTCAGCATTTTTAATTTTTTTTCCTTTAACATCGCCTAAGCCATTAAGAAGTCAATATTGGGTTTCCTTCTGAATTTGAGCAGTAAGCTCAAACCTGTTTCATGGTTGCTATATTTAACTACAACAGAAGGAAAGATGTCTAAACAGTAGGAGGGGAGGAAGGATTTTTACAACAGTAGGAGGGATCTATAAACTATAGGTAGTTTAATCCATGCAATATGTTTTAAAAGGAGATCTGTGAAGAATGCTTTAAAAAGCATTCATTTAATGTGTATTCATTCAGTAGAACCATGTTGTAAACATTAAATTATTATTTTATTAATATTTCAACATGAAGATTTTGAACATTTCACGTGTCATGACTGATTGGAAATTCAGCTAAGCATTTACTAAATGTGCCTGACATTACAGATTGTGCCAGGTGATCCCCTGGACAAGAGCATCGTGATCAGACCTCTTGAGCCACAGCCAGCCCCCCACCTGGCCAGAGAATTTATGATCAAAACTAGACGCAGGAAGGTAAGATGAGAAGCCAATTTATCTCTTGACTTCTACAGTTCTTTTACTGCAATGGAATTCAGATTGTTGCCTCCTCCTCCTCCCTCCCCCCCCCCCAAAAAAATCTAATGATCACCATTCATTATTTCTCCTCCAGGGTCTGAGTGAGGATGTGAGCATCAGCAAGTTCTTCGATGACCCTATGTTGCTGGAATTGGCCAAACAGGATGTGGTACTGAACTATCCCATGTAATTATGCTGGGTTTGTCTCAGTTTTTCCTCCTCCTCCTCCTCTGTCACGTAGTAGCATTTTCCCAGCAAGGCTGTTTTATTCTTGCTACTACTATCCCATAGTCAAGACAGATTTTTGGCATACCAGTTTTATAAGAGCAGATCCCAGCTTTGTTGTGAACAAACCACTTTGGCGATCATCCTGCTTCATTCTTCAAAAAGGCTTCGTATCTTCCCTTAGAGAATTGAGCTGTGCTCAGGTCCTCAACTTACTACGTTGGAAAAGCATAATTTCAAGCCCTTCAATTGTGTTCATTTTTTTTTTAGAAAAAAAATATGCAACCAATGGTAATTTATCTTTTGTCTAAAACAATACCGAGCTGCTTGAAAGATTAGGGAAAATTTTAATCTCTTCCGTTTCAACTGAATTGTGATTTAATAATCCAGCTTGCCCACAGTGGGTAGCATGGTGATTGTTTACTGCCAAATACTGTTTGGATCGTGAAAGATGAAGAACTCAGCAACAGTTCTATAAGAGAATATTTACTGCCCTCTTGAAGTTAACAGGAGATACAAATGTATAAAGTCCCATTTTTCTTGCTTTCCTAATTAATTAAAGTTTGACTTTGGACATTTGATTTAGGTTTTGATGTCGGAATACTATAAAGAGAATAAATATTTTTTATGTCTTGAAATACACCTGTCTGAGTCTAATTCTTAGTTTCATTTCTGTATGTGGGAGTGAAAGAAATCTCTCCTTCCACCAGTACCATTCAAAATTATACTGAAAGTCCCATGTTTCCTCTATTGTTGAATTTTGCTAGTGATCTTTTTTTCCCCCCATCTGGGAAGAATTTGGCAGAGGCCAAAGACTCAAGCAAAACTGTCTTTTATTGAATTGAATTCCATAATTATTTAGGCTTGCAGTGTTAAATGTTTAGGATCTGGAGTGGCCATTATCAACTGTTCTTTCCTAAGCTGTAGTTTTAACTGGAGATGACAAGGATTGAGCCATATAGGTCTGCTGCTAAGCTATGGCTCTATTCCTTCTTTCTATATCCTTCATTTAGCAATAATTATCCAATAAAAAACTTGCTTATATGTTTAGCCACCAAATGGACAGGGAGCCATTTGCTATGGCTCCCTGTCACGGCAGAGGGATGAAAGAGTTGTGGTGGCGTGGCCGGAGCCTTAGTGCAGAAGCAAAGCACCCCTGCACTTGCCAAAACAGCATTCCGCCTTCATCGTGGTGAATTTGCTGTTGCTGCCTCCATGGCCTGCTCGCTGCCTTTGCAGTGCCTTTAGCACGCTTCACAACAGTGGAGACGGGGTCCCCTCTTCCTGGAGCCTATTATGATGCGGAGCATTGTCTTCAGCTTGCTCTTGCCTTCTGGATTGCTTTTTCTGCAGAGCCGCCAGTGTTGTGATGCCCCGCCTCTCTGCCAGCCAACTGGTCTTTGGTTCTCCGGTGACCGGCTGATCGTTGGCAAGCTGCTCCTGGCTCGTCTGCCTCAGGACATCAGATTATTATTATTATTATTATTATTTGTTCAACTTGTATGCCGCCTTTCTCCGAAGACTCAAGATTCCCAGCACCAGTTCAGGGGTTCCTTCCCCCCCCACCCCCCGGGGGAGAGAGACAGAAGGAGGGAGGGAAAGATACAGAGAGAAAGGGGGAAAGAGAAAGAGATAGGGAAAAGGAAGAGGGAGGGAGAGAAGGGAAAGAGGGATGGAAAGACGGAGGGAAAGAGACAGTCATGTGACTGGGTGGAAATGAGTGACATTGAGTTGGTCATGCCCACTCAGGTTTTGTGGCTCCTGGTGTTTTCTATGTGAAACAGGTCCAAACAGCTCTTTAAGTGTTTAAGGTTGCAGAGCCCTGCGCTAAGAGAACTAAGCAAGGGAATGATCCTCAACATCCTCTGAATGGACATGTGCCCCAAGCCAGCCAACTCAGATCTAGGAACAGCTTTATGGCAAGACCAAACATTCTTGAGGGTACACAAGAACAAAACCAAATTAAAAGATGGAGAAAGGAGATTGTTAAGCAAGGAATAACATTAAAGGAGGATATGGCTGAAGGATTTGACCTGGTTTATACTACTTGGAGTACTCTGAATATGTGAGACCAATATGGGTGAAGTGGAGGCTTTTAGCAGATAACATGCTGTGTGAATGTGGAGAGATGCAGAGCCTGGCCCATCTGCTGGTATGTTGGCTGCTATCAGAAACATCACTGATAATGACTTATTTTTCGCCAGTGACAACCCAAGATGATAGATTAATTCTGGCAGTCTAAAGTTTGATCTAGACATGGAAGAAGAATAAAATACAAATACTGTACATAGCAGCTGGGCAAAATCTATCATCTTTGCCTATGCATTTCTAGCATTGCATCGTGGTATATGTCCCATATTTTATACTGATGTTTGTGTAGCCTTATCTTCCAAATTACAATATGTATTGTTCATAATCTTGAATATCACAATTCCTGAAAATTTGAGTTCATAGAATTCAGTGATGTTATGAAGAATTTTGTGAGAGGACAAAGAAAAAATTAAAAATCAAGTTCTAGATTATTTGAAGGGACTAAAGATCTGAGTAAAAGGAACAGATATAAAATTAGTTTATTTGATCAAGGTTAAAATAGATAGGATATCTATTTTATCTCTGTGATGACCCGGGCTTGGCACAGAAGTGACATAGCTGAAGCGAAGGTTTAATTCCCTTTTATTGCTCCAACTTTTCCCCAAAATACCTACAGTTCACTGCCAATTCAAGAGCAGAGCTCTAAACACACACACAGCTTCCAATAGTTCTTGGCTGCTATAGATCTAGAGGAGCAGCACAGTCCTGGGAGCAGAAGCAGCATGGAAAACCTGATCGGGGGTGGGGGGGTTCCTATTTGCTCAGAAAGTTCACTGGGACTGCAGCAAAAACCCAGAGCAGAGTGGTGTTGCTGCGAACTTGCACACAGCCAGGCTAGCCAAGGTAAGGCAAGTTGAAGCAAAGCAAAGCAAAACAAGGCAGGGCAAGGCAAAGCAAGGTAACAAGATGTCAATTGCAAGTGTGGCTGGAAGAATGCAATGCTTGTTCCCAACAAATTCCCCTCCCCACAGCGTCTCCTTAAATTCTATTCCCCAGGTGAGCCTTTGGACAAGGAGCAGGTGTCCTCCCGAGTTGCTGGGTCACCCTGCGCTGATCCCGCCTCCTCGCCATTCTCTACGCTCGGGAATGGGGGGAGGGGTCGAGACAGTTGCTCTTCTCTGCTGCCTGTCCTTTCCATCTCTCCCCTCGCTTGGTCGTCCTGTGCCCTCTCTGATGACCCTTCCCAGGCCCGAGGGACTTGGAGCTGCCTCAACCTGCTCCTCCAGGGCCAGAGAGACTATGCCATCTTCCTCTGTTGGCTCCGTCTCCTCCTCCTTGGACCTGGCCTCGGACTGGCCCATGACAACAACAGTGGACTTCTGCTGTCATCAGGAATGAAATGATGAGGGTTTTTTTATAGATAAAAGGTAAGATAGGAGAAGTAGAAATCATTGCAGGGTGTGTGGCTTTATCCCAGAAGTGCCATTTTTCAGAATGGACACAATTCATTGTGGCTGCTTCAAAAATGGCACCCACTTCTGAGATGGAGCCATATGGCCCAGGGGTGCTGAGGGGCAGGAGAGCAATGTGAGCCTGGAGATTTTCCAAAGTATTATTGGGGGTGGGGAGAAGAGTGGGACTCAGTGAGTGGGAAATGGAGCATAGGATAGGGAGGCCTTAGGATAAAGGTAGATTGACCTGGCCCTGCACTAGGTCTCCCAGAATCTCCCCCATCATTCAGGCACCCTGTGTTCCATTTAACAACTTGTTTAATGACACACTGGTAAAAGCGGGGGTGGGAATTGTTAAGCAAGGCAATCATCTGGTCTATTATATTTTTCCTTCCAAACAACAAGATGCTGACAGTTTGATATAGTAGAATTCTAGACTCTTAAAGTGTTTAAAGAAAGGGAGAGTCATTTTCATATATGCAGTATACTAAAAAGAGGGAAAAAATGGTTTTGGGAAAGACTAAGTATCTTGTAGGATGCTCCTTTGTAGCTCTTTTCTAAATGAATATGGTATTGTACTTTTCAGTAACACGTTTCTAAGGAAAAAACATTGGAATGCGGGATTTAAAGGAAACACAAGCTATATTAATGAATAATAGAAGCTCCAGGGAGCATTTTTTTCTGGAAAGCAAACCAGAGTTCAGTTTTGTTAGAGTAGCCACTAGAAATTTCAGAGCCATTGACGGTAAAAAGACAAACCATTGCCAGCCATATCCCCACAATTTCTGATCGAGGAAATGATCTCTATATAGGCTATGAACTCCACCTGTGAGAGGAAGAATACTGTATTATTATAGCAATGGGAATTGGAAAATGGATTAGAAAAAATACATTACTGTTTCCAGCAATCAGCTGATAGTGTTATTGTAATTAACCACGTGGGGCAATTAATTATTTGGCCACTCTTGTGCTTTTTTCCCCACTTCCTCTTTTCAAACTTCATTCCAGGCTTAGAAGCCAGGTTGTATATATTTTAATGCACAATGTCATCTTCACATAGTACTCAATTTGATTGCAGCCTTCTTTGATAAAGTTTGTCTTGTCAAAATCAGTCTTGGCTCCTGCTTTTCTCTGAATTTTAACAAAAAGTTCTTTAAAGCACACACTTCTTTAAACAAGAAAAAAAACGAGTTGGATCAGTTGATTTCCATGCTCTGAGTAGTAGTGAAGTTGCAAAGGAATTGATATTTCTGACTTTAAGTTTTAAATCAGTCTTCTCCAGTCTGATGCCATAGATCTGTGTTAGTCCAATAATGCCTAAAGTCACACTTGCTGGTGTCTGGGAATTAGAGGAATTGAATCCAGAATATCCAATAGTAAGGGGCTGCTTTACATTTCACATTGTAAATTGTCTAGATTACCGGGTACCAGCATGCGATTCTGCTACACAGCTAGGGCTACATCTGGTAATATACTTTAATCTGTAAACTTAGTTCTTAAAATAACATATTTTGGTTGAAATGAGCACTTTACACTTCAGATGCTTCTGGATCATCTGTATCAAGGCAGATGATCCACCTCTCTGTGGCCTATAACAAGTTCATCAGAGATTAAAACCCAGGAAATGCTTCCTTAGGTCGAAGGAAGACTTTGAAAAATTTGAGAGCAGAGTGCACCTATGATAAGCTACAAAGAACCAATCCTGGATAGAACCAACAGAGGAGCCGGCACCTGGGTGAAAGCTGGGAAGTATGGAAATAGTTGAGTAGACTGCACGGGTACAACAAGATCCAGAGACACTCTGAACAAATGGACTACCTGGTGGCTTCTGCCATTTGCGATTTTGGTGACATGTAGACAACAGCGCATGCTGCCCTTTGTGTTCTGATCAGTGTACACTTGAGGAGCTCATGACAGCACAACAGACCACAATGTTGCTAGTTTTTGGGCAGGAGCCTATAGATATTTGATCGTGGCATTGAAAATACAATTCCTATTAATCACTGATGTTCATTGTTATTTATAAACCATATACATCTACAATATCAGCAACTAAAGATAAATTCTATAACCCAAAATAGGCAGGGCTTCTATTTTCTCCTCTCTTTTTCTACATGGTGAGAGAGGACTATCTAGTCTTAATGCAAAATCTCCTAGATTGTAATATTTCTGTTCACATTTTATCACCCATACGCTAAAGGCTGTGTACAATTACCAAATAAGGAAAAACTGGGATCTGTCATATAGTTTTAAATTCCATTCAGCTATATTTTGTAATGGATTGTTGCTGCTGCAGCTTATTTTGGGAGGCCTATAAGAAAAAGTGGGATTGACAAACTGAGTTTATTTTTATTAAGTGGCTGTGTGAGAGAGAATTGAATTGGCAAAGAACAGCTACAAGTATTCTTTTGAAGAGAAGATATAGCTCAATGACAGTATATATCCCAGGCAGCATAAGTTGAAATATAAGCCCTCTCTTAGAATTTGAGGTGAGAAATCTATACTTCTGGTGATTTTGATTAATTGCAATTTCTGAGTTCACTGTTGGCCAAATTGGTGTGGACTTGTAATTGAACAACTTCTGGAAGATCACAGATCCTTCACCTCAGCATATAGCTTTCTGCAACTTGGAGGCTTCAAGAAGTTTGGAATCCACCTACTATCAGCGTAGCTAACCATTGCCCATAGAGGCTGGAGGTGATGAACCTTTTAATTCATACCAACTGGAGGACAGAAGCTTGGGAAAAGCTATGCAGAGTTCTGACTATATAAAGCTACATTTCTAGCTAACACTTCACTGCTCATCATGTTTTCTGCTCCTTTTCTGCCTATCGTAAACATGCTTAGGGGCCTTTTTGTCTCAGTATTCCATGCCTGCTGTAGCCACAAAAACACCCTGGGCTTTGTTCTTTCTACAGTTGCTTTGACATTGCTCCTATGTTAGCATAATTTTGAAAGCAAACTATCAAGGATGCTCCTTACCAACCACTCCATAATTTTTTCATCAATAGATATTCTTTGTCATCTTATTTTTCTTTTCTTCTGGGAAGATAGGCACCCAACCTGAAAATGCCTCAGATCATTATGAATCTAGTTTTTTTGTAAATAAAAACTATACCACAAGCTTCTGTTTTGTTTTACAACACATTAACTTTCCACTTTTTTAAAATTAAAAGTGCCTTGTCAAATAAACCTGTTATTTGTGTTTATATATGTGTGTTCATATGGTATGTTTTGTTCTTGCCTCTTTACAGTGGATATAGAAAGTCTATACATCTCTGTTAAAATGCCAGATTTTTGAGTGAAAAAAAATCAGACCAAGATACATCATTTCAGAATTCTTCCCACCTTTAATATAATATAATATATAAACTATACAATTTAGTTGAAAAAAATGAAATCTTTTTAGGGGACAAATAACAATAAAAACTTACAATAATGTGGTTGTACCTTAAACCAGTGGTGGGATTCAAATAATTGAACAACCAGTTCTCTACCCTAATGATTTCTTCCAACAACCAGTTCACCAAACTGCTCAGAAAGTTAACAACTGGTTCTCCCGAAGTGGTGTGAACTGGCTGAATCCCACCACTGCCTTAAACTAATATTTTGTTGAAGCACTTTTGATTTAATGACAGCAGTCAGTCTTTTGGGGTAGGAGCCTATCAGCATGGCACATCTTGCCTTAGGAATCTTTGCCCACTCTTCCTTGCAAAAGTGCTCCAAATCTGCCAGACTGTGTGGGCATCATGTCAAGGAAACAATTGGTCCATTCATGGGAGAAAATGGCAAAAAGGTTATAAGCAGCAGGGAGAAAGCGGAACTGCTTAACTCATTTTTTGCATCTGTCTTTACACAAAAGGAAAAAACAGTCCAACCAACAGTATTAAAAATACATACTATAAAATGCACGTTAGGAATGCAAATCAAAATAAGCAAGAAAATGGTAAGAGAACACTTATTCACTCTAGATGAGTTCAAATCACCAGAACCAGATGGATTATACCCCAAGTTTTGAAAGAATTGGCAGACGTGATCTCAGAACCACTGAACCATATCTTTCGAACATCCTGGAGCACCTGGAAATTATCAGATGAATGGAAAAGAGCTGATGTAGTTCTCATCTTCAAAACAGGGGAAAAATAGATTCGGGAAACTACAGACCTATCAGCCTGATATCAATACCTGGAATGATTCTGGAAAAGATAAGCAACAAATCTGCCAACACCTAGAGGCAAAGTCATAATGCCAACATGGGTTTGTCAAAAACAGATCATGCCAGACAAATCTTATTGCATTCTTTGACAAAGTGACAAAATTAATGGACCAGCAAAATGCTGTGGATATAATTTACTTGAACTTCAGTAAGGCGTTTGATAAAGCAGAGCACAACCTACTATTTAATAAGATAGAAAAATGTGGGTTAGACAGCATCACCACCAGATAGATTTGTAATTTGCTGACCAACCGCACTCAATAGGTCACCCTCAGTGAAACTGCATCTACATGCAGGGAAGTATGCAGCAGTGGGGTACTCCATGGCTCTGTCTTATGCCCAGTACTCTTCAATATCTCCATCAATTATTTAGACGAAGAGATAGAAGGGAAATTCATCAAATTTGCAGATGACACCAAGCTAGGAGGAATAGTCAATACTCCAAAAGATAGAGTCAAGATGCAGAAGGATCTTGACAGACTTAAACACTGGGTCGTATCTAACAAAATTAAAATAAATGGTGAGAAAAGTAAAGTTCTACACTTAAACAAGAAAAATCAAATGCACAGGAGTAGAATAGGTGGCACCTGTCTCAATAGTACTAACAGTGAGAGGCAGGGGTGAAATCTACTTACCTTCCCTACTGGTTTGGAAATGTGCGTGCTGCGCATGCACGTCACATGCAATTTTGGACCCTCTGTGCATGTGCAAAGCCTTCTGCGCACGCACAGAGGGTAAAAAACAGGTTACTTCCTGGTTTCAACCAGGAAGTAACAACATCCAGGCGGGTGAGTGGAGCCTCATGCTGCCACCGCTACCAGTTCTCTGAACCACCCGCCGCCACCGCTACCGGTTTGCTTGAACCAGTGAGAATCAGTAGCATTTCACCCCTGGTGAGAGGGATTTAGGAGTCGTAGTGGAAAATCACTTAAATACTGCAGCTGCCAAAATAGGCAACACAGCTGTAGGCTCCATTAACAGAGAGATAGAATTAAGATCACATGAAGTATTAATACTATTTTATATTGCCTTGGTAAGACCACAATTGAATATTGCATCTGGCTTTGATTGATATGATACTTAAAAAGATGTTGAAACTCTAGTAAGAATTTAGAGAAGAACAAAAATGATTTGTGGACTGGAGGCTAAAACAAAGATTGGTGGCAGGAATTAGTGGCCTAGCTTAATGAAAAGAATTCAGAATGAAAAGAATAGGGGTGAAAAGAATAGTGTTCCTATTAGCTAAGGAGCTGCCACAAAGATGGGATCAACTTGATCTCCAAAGCACCTGAACGCAGGACAAGAGAGTGAAAACTAATCAAGGAGAGAAACAACCTAGAACTAAGGAGAAATTTCCTGATAGTTAAAGCAATTAGTGGAATGACTTGCCTCCAGAAAGTGTGGTTGCTCCAACACTGGAGGTTTTTAAGAAAAGATTAGACAACCAGCGCTGCTGGCTGTGGGATTCTGGGAGTTGAAGTCCACCCATCTTCAAGCTACCAAGGTTGAGAAACACTGGTATAGGGTCTCCTGCTTGAGCAGGGGGTTGGATGAGAAGATTTCTAAGGCCCCTTCCAACTCTGTTATTCTGTGTATAGCCCTCTTCAGGTCACCTCACAGATTTTCAACTAAATTCAAGTTCAGGTTCTGTGTGAACCATTCCAAAACTTAGATCTTTCTCTGGTAATTCTTTTGTTGATTTGGAGGTATGCTTTGGGTTGTTGTTGTGTTGAAAGGTGAAATTCATCTTCATCTTCAGCATGAAGATGCTATAGCATAGGGTTTTGTATCAAAATTGATTGATATTTGGAACTGTTGATTATTTACTTCACCTTGACTAAAGTCCCAGTTCAAGCAGAAGAAAAGCAATCCCAAAGTGTAATGCTTCTGTCACCACCATGCTTCATTGTGGGTATGGTGTATTTTTAGTGATGCACAGTGTTGTTTTTGCACCAAATGTACTTTTTGGAATTATGGCCAAAATGTTCAATCTTGATCTAATCAGACCATAACATATTTTTTCACATGCTTTTGTCAGATTTGATACAGATTTTGGAAAATGTAGCCAGGCTTGGATGTTTTTCTTTGTAAGAAATACCTTCGATCTTGCGGAAGGAAGTAGCAAAACT
Organism: Pantherophis guttatus; assembly: GCF_059756535.1. Classification (NCBI taxonomy): domain Eukaryota; kingdom Metazoa; phylum Chordata; class Lepidosauria; order Squamata; family Colubridae; genus Pantherophis; species Pantherophis guttatus. The sequence goes on from NC_142066.1 coordinate 56,793,346, forward strand.
ACATCATGTTTTATTAGGAATTAAGTAGCTGAGGAAAGGTTATCCTGAAATAAACCTATTTCTACATGGACACTAAGAGCTAACACCAATTTTATGTACATCAATCAGTCAATATCTTTCCAGGAATTAGCTCAAGTGCAGGCAAGGAAGTCTCTCTGAATTAAAATGATTGTATAATAAAAAGTAGGAATAAAAAATTGACATATTTTACAATGGATAAATGAGAAGTTTTAAAGAAAAGTATTTCTTTAAAATAAATACTTAAAATAAATAAAATTTAAAATAAATTTGAAGTAAAAGGTATTTTACTTCAAAGTAAAGAAAGTTGTCAGTGGAAAGAGGGAAGAAACCTACCAGTAATTGCTTGCCTGAGCTTTTGGCGACAAAGAAGTTGTTCTTTTTGTGCTAAATTTAAATCCATTTCATCTCTTACAAATCAATTTAAACAGATTGTTTAATGCTCTGATCACTGAAAATATTCTGAAACATTAACAGGATTTTATCTCCTGGAAATGGTTATTTCATCAGTCTGGTTCTTTAATTTCTTGTCATGACAGACTGGTTGTATTTTTACAACATATTATAGTGAATGATGGCTAATGATTGATTTCCTATTGATACAAAGTAGCTGATTACTTAGTGAACTCAGAGTTAGGTGTGAAGAATTAACAGAAAATTGATCATTTGGGCAAATCATGGGTATGAATCTTGCGAACAACCATTATGATAGAAAAGTAGCATAACAAGATTTTAAATAATTGCTCAATATAATCTATTTTAACAAAATAATAGATATAATAAAAAATCAGAACTCAAAATCAGAATTAAAAATACAGTATTTCAATGGAAAACAGGACGTGCCTCTTATCTGCCTCTGTTTCTCTTTTCCTCTGCCTGGCTGCCTCCTTTTTTTCCTTTATGATTTTCTATCTTCCCACTAAATACAGTGCATTTCACACACAGGATGTTTACAGCAAAGGCCTCGGTTGGAGCAAGCAGCTGCTCATATCCACTCCCCAGGCCTCTGATGGAAGGAATGTAATTGAAAACACTGGCCCTTTTTCAAATACCAGGTTTGATGGATGTAGAAACAATGTCAAGTGGAAAACTTTCAGTGATGGTGTGCAAATATATTACAGTGATTCAATTAAAAAGAGCACAATTTTCCATTCAGAAGAATGAAGCTGAAAAAGGTGTATAACAGCCAATGTCATGCAATTGTAAGGAACACATTCCTGGCACCCCATTTCTTGCAGTGAATAGTGGCAAAGAAGATGGCTTTATGTTCTCCATTCCCACTAATAGCCCTAGTGTCATTCTCTAGTTGCTCCAGAACCCTACAAGGTTCTAATATGCCTTTGCTTATCTAGAACCCTTTGGAATCCCTTGAAATAACTTAGGGGAGCACTTAAGAGCAGAGATTGAGTTTATCACTACTATCAGTATTTTTTACTACTGTCGTCAGAATATTCCAATAAAAAACCCAAAGAGGAAACCACAAGCAATAAATCTTACTTTAAAATCAGAGGTTTATTTCATGAGCAAATTGAACATGAGGAAGCCAACATACAGAATACAACTTAACATTAAAAGCCCATTGCAATGAGGTCCAGAGACGGCAGCTAAGTCTGGCAAGGAGTAGCTATGGCCAATGGCCATGAACTAGACCTCATCTCCTTCTTTTATACCTTATTTCTAACAGTTCTCAGCAGATGTATTTCTTGCTGAATCAGTTCCGTGTTCCCAATACTGACCATCAGTTTCACATGAACATGTGAAATCTTTTGCCATCTCTTATTGTTACTTTCTTTTTTTTCGAATGTTTCTTAATTTTCCTTGGTTCAAAATAGCTTCTGAGACTATCTACTTAGCAAATTTAAGATTAATTTATGCCAACGCAGCTGATTACAAATATTGCTTTATCCTTGCGAAATCTTTATAGCTTGCACCGTTAATACATGGCAATTCAATTTGAGGCCTACCTAGTTTTAATCTTGATCCATTCCTTTCACACTACCATATATAAAATTAAATACTGAACACACTTTAGATAAAGCTTCTCACTATGTGCAGCCCAAGGCAATACAAATTATTACACAAGAAAAACAAACAATTGCCCCTACTCTCCAATTCTAAATCCAGTGGTGGGCTGCTGCCGGTTCGGCGAACCAGTATTTGTGACCTGTGGGCGCAATCCCAACCTATATCGCTGTTTTTTTGATGCCACACACATGTGCAGAAGGCACAAGTGAATTGCCATGTTTTTTGATGCTGCATGTATGTGTGGATGGCACGCGTGAGCGAATTGCCATGTTTTGTGATGCACGCATGCACGGATGGCGCATGCACAAGCGAAGCACCGTTCACATATCTGGTGCTGGACGAACCAGTTGTTACAGTATGTGACGCCCACCTCTGTCTAAGTCCATCCTTGTCTGAAATCAGAGCACAAATCCATAAACTAATGAACTATCCATTTCATCACCAATGAATAGCTTTAAGCAACTTCACAAAACTTGCTCAATCCAAGCAGTTAATTAACAGAAAACAGGTATGCAGCGCTATTCATTCTGTCCTGTAAGATTCTTTACGCTCATAGATGGTTTACCTGAGATGTAACATATTGCTTAAACCTAGAACATCTGCCATTTCTACTTAGTTGTAAATAGAATTTGAAGTCAAGGTTAGTTATTGATTTCACATTCTACATAGCAATAAATGGAAATGACAGCCTCTCCAGATTCAGCCAACATGCTGAATCTCAACTGAATTACTTGTGATAGTGGAGAAGGTTCACAGGATGAGGTTACAACAGCAGCACATATTTTCTGTTAACTAAGTAACATAGTTAATAATGTCTATGGAGATTCTCAGTTATTCAGGTCATGGTTGTCCCAAAAGTGCTTTTTCAAGAGACAGCTGGACTTTTTTGTTTTTCTTTGAAGACGTTTCGCTTGTCATCCAAGATGCCTTTCCAGTTCTCTTCGGTACCTCTTGAAAAAGCACCTTTGGAACATAGTTAAGAATGTTGCATAAAAACACCTTCTGAACCCAATTCAATTAAATAATAGCTTTTGTTTTCACAGTTTATCAGCTGGCTTCACACATTATGCTAATCTATGATTTCCCTAACCATGGCTTATTGATTAGCTAGATTTGTAACACACTGAGCCATGATTTATAACCACAATGTTTAATCATACTAAATTAAAATTAAACCAGCCACATTGCAACCGCATGTAGCTTGTGAGAGCTATATTCTCATGTTCCTGCTTACTAATTGCTGACATCTGGAATGGCGTACCCTGAGAAAACTAAAATACAAGCCTTCTGAGTCATGGAAAGTTAGAAAACAAAATAAGTGTATGGTTACCAAGGCTACCCTACGCTGAGCAGGGTGCAGAGCACAGCCTTAGCTATAAAGGAATTTCTTTAGTTACCAAAGTAAAAACATATGTTTTCTATCATCATAAATCACGCTAACAATCACAACTCTGTTTTTAATTGTACATTCAGTATTAACCCTTTCATAACATTTTAAATGAAACCAAAAAGCATAGAAAACACAATAGGAATTTTAATGCAAAATTACGAGCCAATATTTTGAACGATCAGTTTTGGGAAAACTTCCTTGCTTATTGTCTTATCATTCTGATAATACTACTTTATTTTATATCTTCTTGGCAATGTATACCTTGCTTTTATTTTATTGATTAAAACATTTTAAATCTAATTTTCATCTTTGGGGTTACTAGAACAGCAACTGTGTCCTGTGGAAAGGAGAAGTAAAAAACTTCAGGATTGCAATCGTGACCACACAATTAAACCCTGTTGTTTTTCTTATTTGTGCATTATGGTCATGTAATGCACACATACAAAAAATGGCAGGGCCTGAACTGTAGCTAGCTTCTTAACTTTTTTGTCCCCAGGCATCCCTTCAATTGTGATCCTGCAGATCAATGCATGCATACTATAATAAAAACCCAAAACACTCAAAATAATAAAACTGTTATCATCATCATCTTCAAATCAAGAATTTTGTTGTTGTTAGTTGCAAAGTCATGTCCGACCCATCATGAACCTATCAACAACGTTCCTCCAGGCCTTCCTGTCCTCTACCATCCTCTGGAGTCCATTTAAGCTCACGCCTACTGCTTCAGTGACTCCATCCAGCCACCTCATTCTTTGTCGTCCCCTTCTTCTTTTGCCCTCAATCTTTCCTAGCATTAGGTTCTCCTCCAGTGAGTCCTTCCTTCTCATTAGGTGGCCAAAGTATTTGAGTTTCATCTTCTGGATCTGGTCTTCTAAAGAGCAGTCAGGGTTGATTTCCTTTAGGATTTACCAGTTTGATCGCCTTGCAGTCCAAGGGACTCGCAGGAGTCTTTTCCAGCACCATAGTTCAAAGGCCTCAATTCTTTGGCGCTCAGCCTTTCTTGTGGTCCAACTTTCACAGCCATACATTACAACTGGGAAAATCCATGAACAGTATCAAAAGGCAAAAAAAAATCAAGAATAGAATAGAATAGAATAGAATAGAATAGAATAGAATAGAATAGAATAGAACAGAACAGAACAGAACAGAACAGAATTCTTTATTGGCCAAGTGTAATTGGCCAATAAAGAAACACAAGAATTTGTCTTGGTGGATATGCTCTCAGTGTATATAAAAAGAAAAGATACATTCGTTAAGAATCATAAGATACAACAATGATAGTCATAGGGTACAAATAAGCAATCAAATCATACTAGGAAACAATCAATATAAATCGTAAGGATTCAGCAACAAGTTACAAGAAAAAAAATCAATCAAAATTAACAAATCAAAAGTTTAGATAAATAAACTATTTTAGCTGAAACAATTTCACTATTAGTCTCCTGTGGGTACCAAAACTGAGATGTTCTTCCTTTTTGATATATAAACAGGCTCTAGATACTTATAGGAATGGTTATGTTTATTGTATGCATATTCAGTGTTGCTGTCACTTGCCTCTATCTTTTTATGGCAGAATTTATAGTCTCTAATATTTCTAATAATATTTTTCTCATTTGAATTTGTCATACTTTGTTTTAATATGATAGACAAAGTATGTGCTACATTCAACCATCTTTCTAATCATGTAGGACAAGGAAAGTATTTCTTCTCCTTGTCTAATTCTTTTTGAGTTTCATTTCAGTATATTTCAAAGAAATTCTAGTCTGAAAAGCAGAAGCCAAAACAAAAAACAAAACTGGTTATGAGTTTGGCAGCTAATATAATGCCTTAGGAGGGAAACGATCAAATCCACAAAATTATATAATGTCTCTTTTAATATGACATACTTAATATGATGGGCAAGGCAGATAGGGGAGCAAAATATGTAAGATGACAGGCATGATGTCATGATGCAATGGCCATGTTTTTTGCATGCCTGCAAGGGTGACAAGGGGGAAATCAGAATGATGCATATAATATAACAATGTCACAACACAAGTCCTGCACCTTTGCTATGTTCATTGCAAGCTTGCATGGATTCCCCAAAGGGGCAGAACTTGCTGCACAATATTCCTTTAATTTTTCTAATAAAAGCAGCAGGATAAATTTGGTTTATAGATGCCAGTGATCCAGCAAGTTAAGAATCTGTCAAGTCTCAATAAACAGAAATGCATTTAGTCATTTGGTCATTCATTCATTCATTCATTCATTCATTCATTCATTCATTTATTTGAATTTGTCAAACACAAACCAGAACAAGAATAAAAGAAAAAAAATACAATGATAGGGACGATAGGCACGTTAGTGCACTTATGCACGCCCCCTCTATTGACCACTTAAGTATGAAGTAAGGTCCATAGAAGTCAATTTGTGACTGAAACTGTGAAAATTTGTAGCTGAGACAACTGGATCAGGTAGAGCATTCCAGACTTCGACAACTCTATTACAGAAATCATATTGCCCATCAACCTGCTCGATTGTACTGATATCAGATACAGTATATGATGGGGATTCCAAACAGTTGATTCCAAACAGACTCTAAGATTGGTCTAGCATAAGTTTTATAAGCTCTAATTAGCAATACAATGTTTCCAGAAAAAAAGCTTCACAAAATTAAATTTACAATTCTTAATGCTTTTTTAGCAACGCTGTTACAATGAACTTTGGAGCATAGGTGGTCAGAAATATGTACACCTAGGTCCTTGACAAAGTGAGGGTCATCTGTTAGATCAATACCACCTAGCTTATACTTGACATTCTGATTACGTTTACCAATATGTAAGACAGAGCATTTATTAACCGAAACTTGAAGTTGCCTCAGATAGATGACCATTCAGATACATAGGCAAGATCACTTTGCAAAATAGCAGAATTATCTGTAGTATTGAATAATTTTACATCATCGGCAAAAAGGACGTAATTGCTTTTAAGTTGATCACATAAATCATTGATATAGAGCAAGAAAAGCGTGGGGCCTAAAACCCTGCCTTGTGGAACACCACTGTTAACTGATGCAGGATTAGACAGCAAGTTCCCTATTTTGACTTTCTGCAGTCTAGTAGACAGGAAAGCAGCAATCCACTTGTGCAAAGGTTCAGAAATGCCATAAGAGTTTAATTTCAACAGCAGTTTTGTCACAAGTAAATGCCTTATTCTCTAATATGTAAATAGTATATGAACGGGATGTCAGGGGTTAATTTATTCTTCACTTCTTAATGTATTCATACTTCACCACTCCCATATCTAGCTCCACCCATTGTATATATAAGGAGCTACACACACTCTCTTCTTTGCTTCTATCTGTGAATATTCAGTGAATATAGAATGCCTTATGTAAATAAAAGAAAATATATTTGAACTCTTAACTCTCTCATAACTTATTGAGTCTGATCCAGAAAATATTGCAACAAGCTGGTAGCAGAGGATGGTTAAATTGACTCAATAAAAACTTAAATATGTCTAAGAGAGATAGGCCCAACACCAGGGCATACAGCAAAGAAATGGAAACGGATCAAGAAATAATAGATGAGTCCACAAATGCAATTTCGAGAGAATCCGAAGAATACACAACTGAAGACGAAGAAATAATAGATGAAGATGGTGACCGAGAGGAAATTAAAATAGAAAACAACGAACTCAGGTCAGAAATATTAAAACTGTTAAAGAGCCAGAAAAACGATGAAAGCCTCATCGCGAACCTCCAAGACATGTTGAAAAACTGCGGAGCAGCGAGAGAGAAGCACATCGCCACCGAAAAGTCAAAAGACTCCAAAATAGTAAGTGATATGACTAAAGAAAAGAACGCTATAAAGAAGAAAAACAGTGATCCCGCGCAAAATTTTGAATGGTAGCCATCTTGGTTCCAACAGACCTCCAGAATGAGCGAAACAGAGCCAATCAGAAAACTTGATTCAAAATTTCTGGCGCGAAAGGCACTACTGGATAACGAAAACGAAAAAGAAAAATCAAACACCTCAGAAGAATCAGAATCAGAAAGTGAAGGTGATTCAACAAATACTCAAATAAAGTCAGCAATGAAAACGCTTTTTGCTGCATTTGGACCAAAACTAAAAATTACCAAAAAGTCAACCAGAAAACGGACGAGCAAGCCAACGTCTCAAAATCTACCCGCTCCCATCCTGACGACGAGAGCACCGACGCCTGAACCAAGAGAGCCCTGCAAATACCGTCCCACACCGCAGACCGATGAAAGCATCAACGCACTCAAGAGAAGAAAAAGAACAAGCGCCATCGTCAGAACCCCTAAGATCGAGCCGGAGACTGATTCATCCGAGGAGGAGCTGAACGAGCGAGCCGCAACGACGAGAACCTCTCATGACGACTCCAGGATCGAAATGAGCAACGCGCATGCGTGAGACTACGCAGATGGCCCGGGAAGACATGAGTTGCCGAAAGGACCCTGCAGACTCGTCGCGAGCATCCCCATGCCGTTTTGTAATTTTCACCATCTACGAGACCACGGACTACCTCCGGTTGTAAGTAATGGACCTAATAATGTCGGAAACTTGCCCAGTGACTTCCCAAAGCTGAGAATAGATGGCATTAATTTACAAGAATGGTATCAGCAGCTCCAGGTGGTCTTTATGAAAGAAAACTTACTGTTTTTCATCACTAATCCCCCAAAAAGACCTTGGACTTTAAAGTTAGACTGCTTACACCATAGAGCATTTTTCTTATTAATTTCTAGTGTGTCTCCTGCCATGTATCACAGTATTAAGCAAAATCTGACTGTCTCAGAAATTATTCAATGCATGTTCAATTTGTTTCACAGTGATAGTGTAGCTACCACCACAAGAATGTCTAAAGATTTCTTTTCTTCTAGGATAAAACCAGGGGTTTCCATAAGTGAACATTTAATATCTTTAAACAAAATAAGAGCTGAGCTACATTTAAGGGGGGAGGTGATTTCAGACCAAACAATGAAAAGTGTTATCATAAACTCACTTGACCCATCATGGGACAATTATATGTCACATTTAGACACAATCAATCTTGGATATTTATCCATAGAAAGTCTATCCAATAAGTTAATAGCTGAAGACAATTCAAGGAAGAGCCGCTCTAACAATCACATTGAACATAAACCATATAGAAAAGTGGTTTTCCAAGAAAGATATAATGAAACATTCAGATGCCACAATTGTGGATCCAGGGAACACAATAGAAGAGATTGTCCCAAAATTACAAAAGAAAGACATAGGTCAGAACACAGAAACAAATACATCCATAGACAGTCTTCCATCGATAGACATAGATATAGAAGCCCACCAAATTACAAAGAATATAGAGGGGGTAGAGATAATTCAAAGGACAGAAAATCTGGTTCACTAAATGGACTAAACAAGCAAGACAACACTAACATACAGCAAACTGAGGATAATAATTGGCTTATTGATTCTGGAGCAACCAATCATACTACTAATAATAAAAACATACTATCTTCATTTATAGATGATAAATTTGTAATAAAGGTAGCCAACCAAGAAAAGGTCCAAGTATTAGGAAGAGGAAATGTAACCTTGCCTGGTATAGGAAAAATAGAGGGGGTATTACTGATACCTGAGATACCTCATAACATATTAAGTGCCATAAAACTAAGCAGAGATTCTGATATTAATATTGTGTTTTCAAAAGGAAAAGCAACTTTGGAGAAAAATAAAACAGATATAGGTACAGTAATGATTAAAGGAGGCCTACCTTATTTAATAACTAAAGAGAAATGGCTACACAACATTGATTCAAATATGGAAGATTGTATTGAACTAGACAATGAAAACATTAGCAACAGTGACAATGATGAATGTAAAATAGCTCATGATAATAAGGATGCACATAATGAGAAAAAACCAAAAATAGGTAAGCCAATTCATGATGAGTGTGCTCATGTCTTACATAGGAAGTTAGGACATGCCAGTTTTCCTGTAGTACAGAAAATGACTGAACACGCAGAAGGTGTCAAAATAAAAAATTGTGAAAACTATTTGGAATGCTCAATATGTAAATCTACAAAACTAAAAACTAGTCCCAGGCCTAGAAAATCTACAAGGTCAACTAGCAAGATTTTTGATTTAGTACACATGGACCTGGTTGGTCCACTGACTCCATCAATCATTTATAAAAAACGTTACTTCTTAACTATTGTGGATGACTATAGTCACTATGGATTTGTTTACACATTAAAACACAAAGATGAAACCTTTCAAAAATTTAAAGAGTTTTACAAACGCGTAGAAACACAACACAATATCAAAATAAAACAAATAATGACAGATAGGGGATGTGAATTCATGTCTAAGGAATTCTCTCAATGGTTGAAGGACAGAGGAATGTTACATTACACATCTAGCCCATTTTCCGCGTTCCAGAACGGAATTGCAGAGAGGAAGAACTCAACATTACAAACCATGATTAGATGCACATTGGAAGATGCTGGCTTAAGCAAACAATTCTGGTCAGAAGCCTTACAATATTCCAATTACACACAAAATAGAACTTGGTCCAGCATTGTGAATAAGACACCATATGAAGTGATGTATAATAGAAAACCAAAACTAGCACACATGCACATTTTTGGAGTCACTGCAGACGTACACATACCTAAACAATTAAGAAGAAAGGGAGAAAATGTGTCTAGAAGACTTAGATTTATGGGATATGAGACAGGTACAAAAGGATACAGATTCATTGATAATAATAACAAATTTATAGTTTCCAGAACAGCTGTGTTTCATGAACAGGCCAACTGGTCTAGAATACATCTTAATGAAATATTCCCAAACAACAACACAGATACTAATTCCCAAGAGAAAAGAACTGTAGAAAAGCAAAAGGACAACAAATATAAAAACAAAACCAAAACATGGACAAACAGTCAACACAAAATAAAGACAGATACATTAACAAAAAAGGAAGCAAGATATTTGCATGACAATAATAGTAAACCCGAGAAGCCAATTAGAAACACTAGAAACCAAATACCAAATAAATATAAAGATTATATAATGCATATGGATGGAGAAACTATGACACCTAGCACATATGAGGAAGTGTTAAAACTTCCTCCTAAAGAAAAAGAAAAGTGGGAATTAGCAATGACAAAAGAGATGGAAAGCTTACAAGGATTAAATGTATTTACACCTGCGATTGCACCAAAGGACAAAACAATTATTGGCACTAGGTGGATATATAAAATTAAAAATTTAGAGGGAGGCAATACTCTATACAAGGCTAGATTAGTTGCACAAGGTTATGCACAGAAATATCCAGCGGACTATACTGACACTTACTCTCCCACAGTAAGAACTGAAAGTGTAAAAACGGCTCTAGTTGTAGCATCAACACTCAATCTCGATGTATTCCAGTATGACATACAGACTGCGTATTTACACGCAAAATTAGATAAGGAAATATATGTAAGGGCACCTCACAGTCAATATACAAATAAGAATGAGATTTGGTTATTAAACAAAAGTCTATATGGGCTAAAACAATCTGGTAAACGATGGTATGATTGTTTAGTAAAAGTACTAAGAACTATGGAATTCAATGCTACCACTGCTGATAATTGTTTCTTTGTTAAAAAGGGTAATGATTACATAGAATTTGTATTGATCTATGTGGACGACATTTTATATATAGGTAATAACAAAGAAAGAAGAGAAACATTTGTAACAAAGTTAAATGAACATTTCTCATTGAAATCCTTAGGTAAAGTAAATAAGTATCTTGGTGTTCAAATTAGTAAGACTAAAAGGGGATTCAAGCTTTCTCAGAAAGATAAGATCACAGAACTTTTGAACAAATGTAACCTAAATGATGCTAAACCCTGCGACACTCCAATGCAAACTGATTTCCTAAGAAATGCTGATGAATCATCCCCTGAATTCAAAGATAACACGTTCTATAGATCAATCATAGGTTCACTTCTTTACATTTCTAATTGGACAAGACCTGACATCGCTTTACCCCTTAATTTATTGTCCAGACATGTCAGCAAACCAACTATGTATCACTGGGAAGCTGTTAAAAGAATATTAAGATATTTAAAAAACACATTAGACTTTTGCTTAATGTTAGAACCTAATAATGTCAAGGAACCGAAACTCACATGTTACGCAGATGCAGATTGGGCTGGAGACACTTCATGCAGAAAAAGTACATCTGGTTACTTATTTCTCTTAAACGATTGTTCAGTTTACTGGTACACTGGCAAACAAGATTTAGTGGCCACTTCAACAACAGAAGCGGAATATGTTTGTTTATCTAAAGCAGCAAATAACCTTGTATGGTTTAATGATCTGATTTCTGATGTTTGGAAAAAACCTGCACTACCTTTTGTCATGCACGAAGACAATAAAGCAGCCATTGAAATATCTAGATCCGACGCCATTGGACAGAGATCTAGACATATAGACATAAAATTTAAACATGTGAGACAGTTATCTCAAGATGGATTTATTTGTGAGACATCGGAACAGTTAGCTGACATATTGACAAAGCCTTTGCCATCTAAGCAACATAAATATTTGACTTCCAAATTATATGTATTATATTGTTCTGAATCTGAATGTAATAAATGTAGCATATCGAATCGGCATTTAGAGGGGGATTTGTCACAAGTAAATGCCTTATTCTCTAATATGTAAATAGTATATGAACGGGATGTCAGGGGTTAATTTATTCTTCACTTCTTAATGTATTCATTCTTCACCACTCCCATATCTAGCTCCACCCATTGTATATATAAGGAGCTACACACACTCTCTTCTTTGCTTCTATCTGTGAATATTCAGTGAATATAGAATGCCTTATGTAAATAAAAGAAAATATATTTGAACTCTTAACTCTCTCATAACTTATTGAGTCTGATCCAGAAAATATTGCAACAAGTTTATCATGTGCTACTGTATCAAAAGCCTTACAAAAATATATGTAAATTGCATCTACAGCTTTACCTTGATCAAGACATGTAGTCCAGATGTTTTTACAGTGCAAAAGTTGTAAATTACAGGAAGAGTTTTTCCTAAAGCCAAAGTGTTTGTCGGATAGCAAGTTGTTTGTTTCTTAGTGGTGAATGATAGATTGGTTTATAATTGATTCCATAAATTTGCATGTAACACAGCACGAAGAAATTGGTCTATAATTTTCAACTGAATTAGGGTCACCCTTTTTAAAGATTGGTATAACTATAGTTGACGACCATAGAACAGGCAGAGAACTAGTTCGAAACAATACTTCAAAAATTGTACACAAAGGTTCAGCTAGGATGGTAGCAAGCTTTTTCAAGAAAAAGCACATAATCCATCTGGGCCTGTGGATAGCAATGGCTTTAGATTACATAATGCTAATTCAACATTATCTACTGTAAATTTAATATTCAGCAATTTGCTACAACTATTTATGGTTCGACCTGTGAATGAGGGATTACATTTGTTTGCCACCCATCTTGCTGCAAGTCGATTCTGGGTGGTTAACATCATCATATTACATATATTATATTTAATATCCTTCTTTTCATTCAGGAATTCAAGGTACTTTCAAACATCAGTCTTGATCCAGAATGAAAATTACATATTTTATTGGTGTCAATGATGTTTGGTAGCAAGGGGTTTACTGACTATATGCAACAGCAAGCTGTGTGCTTTGTGGGCTGCATGTGGCATATGTTGTGCAGGCCCGTCTTGCGGAAGATGTGATTTTGGGTATCTCTCGGTGCCTCCTAATCTACAGTGGCACATAGACAGAATTCGGCATCTCCTCTTTACCTTCTATTGCACTTGCTCTTTTTAAAATAAGATTACTAAATTTGGGGTCTTCTTTCCTGTTTTCTTCCCTACCTGCACTCACATACAAAGGAGCAGTTTCCTTGCAAAGAGCTCTATGAAAGAAAAGGAAAGGCTATGTCACACTTGCCATGCCTTTAAGGAGGTACTAGAAAAGAAAGCAGCTAATTTTTCAGAAGTAAGCAGGAAATTTGAGAAAAAGGACCAGTGTTTTTTCTTTCACCTTTCAAACCAAGATGTATTAAACATAATTCTGGAGGAACACAAAACAGTTCCTCCAAGCACATATCAAAAGTCTCATGCATCCTTCCCTAGCTCCACCCATTTGGGATAATAGAAACAAAGTTCCTAATCAGACTTCTGCCCAAAATAATCACACTAATATCTTCTCACTATTCCAAAGAGAAGTAAATCCTTAGATTTGCTATCACTTCTTGAATACCTAGTACAGAAACACTCAGCATTTAAGAGTGCACAAAAAAGATAACTGTTCAATACATTTTATTCATTCAATACATCAAGTAAGAGAACAATACACTTGCCAACCTCTTCATGTGGATATCCCCTTCTCGCGAGGGAAGGACTTATGTGTTCTCTTAAGGTTGAGAGCTATGCTGGAGGTATACTACAAGAAAGTATACTAGAAGGGTCACCTAAGCCAGACAGGTCTCAACTATATTCATCAGTATGCTGATGGCACACAGCTATACATCTCTACCCCAGACCACCCCAATGATGCCCTTGCTGTGATGTCCCGTTGCCTGGAGGCCGTGCGGATTTGGATGGGGAGAAACAAGCTCAGACTCAACCCCTCCAAGACCGAGTGGCTGTGGCTTCCGGCGTCCCGGTATAGTCAGCTGGTACCATCACTGACAATTGGGGATGAGATCTTGCTCCCCACAGAGAGGGCCCGCAACTTTGGTGTCCTCCTGGATTCATGGCTATCTTTAGAAGATCATTTGACGGCTGTGGCCAGGGGTGCCTTTTATCAGGTTCGCCTGATCTGCCACTTGCGTCCCTTTCTGGATCGGGACACCTTGCGCATGGACACTCATGCCCTAGTCACCTCCCGTATGGACTACTGTAATGCTCTCTACATGGGGCTCCCCTTGAAAAGCACCCAGAGGCTCCAACTGGTCCAGAATGTAGCCGCGAGGGTGATTATGGGCACAGCTCGTTGCACCCATGTAACACCTCTCCTACGCGAGCTGCACTGATTCCCAGTGGTCTTCCGGGTGCGATTCAAGGTGTTAGTTATCACCTTTAAAGCGCTCCATGGCTTAGGACCTGGGTACCTATGAGACCGTCTTTTGCCACCAATAGCCTCCCACCGACCAGTTCGTTCTCACAGGGAGGGACTACTCAGGGTACCGTCAATCAAATTATGCCGACTGGCGACTCCCAGGGAAAGGGCCTTCTCTGTGAGGGCTCCAACCCTTTGTAATGAACTGCCCGCTGAGATACGAAATATCCCTGATCTCCGTGCTTTCCGCCGTGCCCTCAAAACCCTGATGTTCCAACAGGCAGGGCTAAACATATGAACATGTGAATGTTTTTAAAATGTTATCTAATTTTAGGTTCTATTTAATTGGGCCAAACTATGTTATAATAATAATTTTAATTAGCAATTTTATGATGTTTCTGTATCTATATTTTTCTTGACTGTACACCGCCTTGAGTCCTACAGGAGAAAGGCAGTATAGAAATATAATAAATAAATAAGTAAACTAAAGAACTGGACTAAGAGACTAAGACAAACCCATTTACCATGATGAGACAACAGAAAAAGAATCCCATACTAGATTAGTCGTCACTAGGGTTAACAAGGACCTCTGAGCAAAAAGTGAGTTACATGGGTTAGAGGAAGACCTGGTGACCTTCTCCACAAAAAGTTATATGGGAAACGTCTCAAACGTGTCAGATAGGGTGCCCAATGATGGGCAACAGGAATCCCAGTTGCCAAGGCAGCCAGTGGCATAATCAAACGTCTGTGTTGTACAGAGATACAGCTGATAGCCAAATGCTCCTTCCTCCAGAGCCAGTCCCAATCAGTGTTCATGGGGGTGGGTGGGAGGGGGGAGTCCAGCTCCAATTCCTGCTCTGCAGATTCCTCAGGCTCAATATCATCTCTACACTTGTTAAACTTCCACATGAAGCTACTGGGTGAGATCATCTGAGGACAAGTATTAGGCTGATGTCACACAACTTTACATCTCCCACTTGGCTGCCCAAGTGATACCATGGAGGTTGTGTTTTCATGTCTGCAGGCTCAATGTCTAGGATTTGGATGGGGGACATCAGACTTCATCCCAATCCTAGCAAAACTGAGTGTCTTATGATCCCCTTGAATCTGGGGATTTTCCATTGTTAATTCTGTATGAGGTTTATTACTTCAGACAGAACCAGTATGCAATTTGGAGGGGGGGTTCCTCCTGGACATTTCTACTCAGAGCTGGCAGCTTTGTCCAGGAGGAATTTTGCACATATACTAATTGCACTCATTCCTGGACCAGGAAACTCTACTCACAATCACTCATGCCTTGTCTCCTTCCAAATGCACTACCATAATGTGCTTTACATGGAATTTCCCATGAACAGCATCTAGAAGCTGTGATTGACGCAGAATGCAGTGGCGCAGGCAATTATACACACATTCTTCAATCAGCATCTTAGACTCTGCTCCACAAGATGCATTGCTTGTCTGTATGCTCCAGTGTTCAATTCAAGGTGTTGGCAGTGACCTATAAAAGTCCTAATGCCCAGTCATGCTACCCATCCTATTATGTGTGGCAGGTACCATTTGTTAAGGAGTGCTATTTGTAGAGCACAGGAAGAGAATCTTTTCTATGGAGACTCTCAGTCATCCAGGTCATGATTGTCCCACAAATTGCCTTTTTCATGAGGCATCTGGACTTTCTGTTTGTTTGTTTGTTTTTGGAAGATGTTTCACTTGTCATCCAAGAAGAATCTTCAGCTCTTCTTGGATGAGAAGCAAAACATCTTCAAAGAAAAAACAGAAAGTCCAGTTGCCTCTTGAAAAAGCACATTTGGGATATTACCCTTAAGGACATCACCTCCCTCCCCTCAAGAGATTAGATTGGTAACAATCCTGCTGGCCTTTTTGTAATGCCTTAAAGATATAGTTTTGCTACTGGGCTTGGGAATCTGGATCTGCAGCAAAGACCTTGCAAAGGTTATGTTGATTATGTTGAGTGTTGATTGTTTTATTTTAATTTGGTTACTGGTTGTGTGAGTGTTGTTTTCATTGTTAAATGCTTTATGGTGTTTTTAATTATTGTTAATCACCCAAAGTTGTGAATTTGAATTGGACAGTTTTATAAATTGATGGATTAATAAATAAATTCATTTATAATTCATAAATAAATTCATAAATAAATAAACAAATAAGTTCAGCAATCTCCTTCCTACCTAGTCAAAACTGGAGCTCAAGCACCCCTCTTTTTTTGCATTAACTGTTGCTGAGAGAAGGACAGGAAATTATTCTTTTATCATTTATTCTGCCTCCTGTTGCTGGAACAGGATCTTAGTAGAAACTCCCCAATCTCTTGCTGAGATACCCAGGTTTCCTGACTCTGCTTCCCATCATATTTCTCACAATAGAAGACAATGGGACTGAGAGTACAGTCCCACCCAGACAATGAAACCCTAACTCAATCTTGAACCAAATGGATATTTTTGCTTCACAGGATCTTTCCATGAATTACTCCCCTAACATCTTGTGGTAATGAATCCCATAGATTAATTGCAAGCCTTTTTTTTAAATCCCTGATTCATCTCCTGCCAATGATCCCAAATGTTTTGGAATACTGATGAATGGTTTAATGTAGAAAAGAAAACCTCAGAAACACCGACAACCTGAACTTTGATCAATTAAATTAAGTTCAGTGGCTCGGTTTACACATAGGATGCTAAACCATGGTTCATTCTAATTCTAATTAAATGAAAATATAATATTTGATCCAACCATAACAACAAATCATAAAACATAATTAATAACTAGATGGTTATGTTATGCTTAATTACCCTGTAAACCAAAATTAAACAAATCATATTATAGTATGTGTATCACACTCATATGTGAACATTTTCTGGGCTAGGAATGCAACACTGAGGAAAGAAACATCTTCTGAATTTTTGTTTCATACGTCTTGTAAGCTAGATTGTTTTTGTAATTTCCTGGTTTCAGATTTTCTGATAGTCAGAATGACTTATCTTATCTAAACTAGTTTTAGTTTTGTGTGTGTGCAAGTATGTTCAAGAAAGGGACACGGTGGCTCAGTCACTAAGACGCTGAGCTTGTCAATCAAAAGGTCAGCAGTTCAGTGGTTCGAATCCCTTGTGCCACATAATGAAGTGAGCTCTTGTTACTTGCCCCAGCTTCTGCCAACCTAGCAGTTTGAAAGCACGTAAAAAATGCAAGTAAAAAAATAGGGACCACTTTTGGTGGGAAGGTAACAGCGTTCCATGTGCCTTTGGTATTTAGTCATGCTGGCCACATGACCACGGAAACATCTTCGGACAATGCTGGCTCTTCGGCTTTGAAACAGAGATGAGCACCACCCCCTAGAGTCGGGAACGACTAGCACATAGGTGCGAGGGGAACCTTTACTTTTACCTATGTTCAAGTCAAACTTTATCCTTGACAACTGCCTACACAGTACCCACAGTTTTCTTGGCAAGATTTTTCATAAGTGGTTTGTCCTTGTTTCTTCCCAGGGCTGAGAAAATTTGGCCTAAGGTCTCCTAGTTTCTAGCCTGTTGCATTAACTACTATACCAAACTGGCTTTCCTAACTGGTGTGAAAATATCCCAACTTTCTGAAATTTACTTTGGGCTGTTTTTATAACATTGTTGGTATAGAGAAATCTTTATTTAAGGAAGACCATAGGGCAGAGTGCCTATTAAAGCCAAATGTTCATTAAAGCCAGACTGAGGTAGACAAAATTTGCATATAGATAGTCCTCAACATACAACCACAAATGAGCCCAAAATTTCTGTTGCTAAGGGAGATGTGTTAAATAAATTTTGTCCCATTTTATGACCTTTCTTGCTGCAGTTGCTAAGCGAATCACTGCAATTGTTAAGTTAATAACATGGTTGTTGAGTGAATCTGCTTTCCCCATTGACTTCGCTTGTGAGAAGGTCACAAAAGGTGATCACATGACCCTGGGACACAGCAAACATCATAAATATGAGTCAGTTACCAAACATCTGAATTTTGATCCCATGACCATGGGGATGCTGCAGTGGTCATATGTGTGAAAAATTGTCACTTTTTTTTAGTACTGTTGTAACTTCAAATGGTCATAAAGTAAATTGTTCTACATTAAGGACTATCTGCATTGATGTAATTGATATTTTAATATAATTTTTATCAACTTACAACATGGGAGTGATATATTATGGATTGCTAATGTTTTATACCCTTCATGGATTACTGCCTTGTTGTGGCGAAGGGGCTTATGTAGCTCAATGAAGCTATGAGCTATGCCATGCAGGGCCACCCAAGATGGACAGGTGATAGCAGAGAGCTCTGACAAAATGTGATCCACTGGAGAAGGAAATGGCAACCCACTCCAGTATCTCTGCCATGAAAACTCTATGAACAGTATCAAAAGGCAAAAACATGATGCTGGAAGATGAGCCCCTCAGGTCAGAAGGTGATCAATATGGGGAAGAGCAAAGGGCTAGTACTAGTAGTACTAGAAAGAGTGATGTGACTGGGCCAAAGCCGAAAGGACACTCAGTTGTGAATGCATCTGGTGATGAAAGGTAAGTCAGATGCTGTAAAGATTTTCTCTCCATAGAAACCAGGAATGTAAGATCCATAAATCAAGGCAAGCTGGACATGGTCAAACAAGAGATGACAAGACTGAACATCGACATCTTAGGAATCAGCGAACTAAAATGAACAGGAATGGGTGAATTTAATTCAGATGACCATCAGGTATACTACTATGGGCAAGAATCCCTCAGAAGAAATGAAGTAGCCTTCATAATCAATAAAAGAGTTAGGAAAAGCAATAATGGGATACAATCCCCAAAATGACAGAATGATCTCAGTTTGAATTCAAGGCAAACCATTCAATATCACAGTAATCCAAGTCTATGCTCCAACTACTGGTGCTGAAGTGGATGAAATTGACTGGTTCTATGAAGCCCTACATCACCTTATAGAATTAACACCAAAAAATGATGTCCTTGTCATCATGGGGGATTGAAATGCTAAAGTAGGAAGCCAAAAGATAACTGGATTAACAGGCAAATTTGGCCTTGGAGTACAAAACGAAGCAGGGCACAGGCTGATAGAATTTTGTCAAGAGAATATGATGGTCATAGCAAATACTCTTTTCCAACAAGCCAAGAGACGATTCTACACATGGACATCACCAAATAGTCAACACAGAAATCAGATTGACTATGTGCTCTGCAGCCAAAGATGGAAAAGCTCTATACAGTGAGTAAAAACAAGACCAGGAACTGACTGTGGCTCAGATCATGATCATGAGCTTCTCGTTGCAAAATTTAGGCTTAAATTGAAGAAAATAGGGAAAAGCACTAGGCCACGCAGGTATGAACTAAATCATATCCCTGATGAATATACAGTAGAGGCGACAAATAGATTTAAGGAATTAGATCTGATAGACAGAGTGCCTGAAGGACTATGGAAGGAGGTTCGCAACATTGTACAAGAAGTAGCAACTAAAACCAAAGAAAAAGAAAGGCAAGAAAGCAAAATGGCTGTTTGAGGAAGCTTTGCAAATAGCTGAGGAAAGAAAGGAAGCGAAAGGCAAGGGGGAAAGAGAAAGATACACCCAACTGAATGCAGAATTCCAGAGAATAACTAGAAGAGATAAGAATTCCTTCTTAAATGAACAGTGCAAAGAAATAGAAGAAAACAATACAATAGGGAAGACCAGAGATCTCTTCAAGGAAATTGGAGATATGAAGGGAAAGTTTCATGCAAAGATGGGCATGATAAAGAACCAAAATGGCAGGGACCTAACAGAGGCAGAAGAAATTAAGAAGAGGTGGCAAAATTAAACAGAAGAACTATACAAGAACGAGCTTAACGTTCCTGATAACCATGATGGGGTGGTCACTGATCTTGAGCGAGACATCCTAGAAATTGAAGTCAAATGGGCCTTAGGAAATCTGAGCAACAACAAAGCTAGTGGAGGTGACAGTATTCCAACTGAGCTATTCAAAATCTTAAAAGACAATGCAGTAAAAGTGCTACACTCAATTTGCCAGCAAATTTGGAAAACTCAACAGTGGCCACAGGATTGAAAAAGGTCAGTTTATATTCAAATTCCAAAGAAAGGCAATGCCAAAGAATGTTCAAACTATCGCACCATTGCACTCATTTCACATGCTGGTAAAGTTATGCTTAAAATCCTACAAATTAGGCTCCAGCAGTATGTGGATTGAGAACTATCAGAAGTACAGGCAGGATTTCGAAGAGGCAGAGAAACTAGAGATCAAATTTCCAACATATGCTGGATCATGGAGAAAGCTAGGGAGTTCTAGAAAAACATCTACTTCTGCTTCATTGACTATACTACAGTCTTTGATTGTGTGGATCACAATAAATTCTGGCAAGTTCTTAAAGAGATGGGAGTACCAGACCATCTTATTTGTCTCTTGAAAAACCTATATGCAGGTCAAGAAGCAACAGTGAGAACTGGACATGGAACCATTGATTGGTTCAAAATTGGGAAAGGAGTCCGGCTTCATACATGGCTATATACTGTCACCCTGCCTATTTAAATTATATGCAGAGCACATAATGAGAAAGGCAGGGCTAGATGACTCAAAAGTTGGAATTAAGATTGCTGGGAGAAATATCAACAACTTCAGATGTACAGATGATACCACTCTAATAGCAGAAAGTAAAGAGGAACTAAAGAGCCTCTTGATGCGGGTAAAGAAGGAGAGTGCAAAAGTTGGCTTGAAACTCAATATTAAGAAAACTAAGATCATGGCATCCGGCTCTCTCAATTCCTGGTAAATAGATGGGGAAGAAATGGAGGTAGTGACAGATTTCATTTTCCTGGGCTCCAAGATCACTGCAGATGGGGACTGCAGCCAAGAAATTAAAAAACACTTGATCCTGGGAAGGAAAGCTATGGCAAATCTAGACAACATACTAAAAAGCAGAGGCATCACCCTGCCAAGAAAAGTGCATATAGTCAAGGCTTTGGTTTTCCCAGTTGCAATGTATAGCTGTGAAAGCTGGACCATAAGAAAGGCCTTTGAACTATGGTGCTGGAGAAGACTCCTGTGAGTCCCTTGGACTGCAAAGCAATCAAACTGATCAACCCTGACTGGTCTTTAGAAGGCCCGATCCTGAAGATGAAACTCAAATACTTTGGCCACCTAATGAGAAAGAAAGACTCATTGGAGAAGAGCTTAATGCTGGGAAATATTTAGGGTAAAAGAAGAAGGGCACGACAGAGAATGAGGTGGCTGTATAGAGGCACTGAAGCAGTAGGCGTGAGCTTAAATGGACTCCAGAGGATGGTAGAGGACAGGAAGGCCTGGAGGAACGTTGTCGATGGGGTTGCGATGGGTCGGACATGACTTCGCAACTAACAACAACAACAAATGATTTATAATTACAGATACTATTACATATTTAAATTTGATTCAGTATTAAATCTATCTTACTACTTCCCACATTCCAAAATATTGGGAATTTTAACTGGATGAAGATTATTATTTCTCTCCTATTTATTGCAGCCAGGAACTACAATTTATATATTGTAAAGCAGGGAATGCTTCCTAAATGAACTTCTTCAAGTTCTGATGCAAGAGTCCCAAATTATGTTCAATTTCTCTTTGTCAATTATTCATATTATGACAATTATAAGTGGCAATTCTGCCCAGTGGGGAAAATGTTCATAATTCAGAACACTGCAACAGGGATTTTTTTAAAAAAGTTAGACTTCCTGACCTATGTTGGGAGAAGAGGGCAAATTCTGCTTGAATGTCAAAATAACTAAGGACAATCTTTATCTGTTTCAGATGGGATTGGGTTGCAGTGGAAACAAGTTGGGAAGGATATGGCAGAAACAAAGAAATTTCTGGGGAATGGCATAGTGCAAGTGGGAAAGAATTCCTACTTATGACCATCAGCTCTGTCAGGTAGACCACAGGGGTTGGTTCTACTTACCTTTACTACCGGTTTGCAACTAGGCCGCGCAAGTGCAAAAGCATTTTTATGACGTCAAGGTCAGTGGGCGGAGCCTCCCACCAGTTTTACTACCGATTCCATAGAACTGGTGCGAACCAGGGACAACCCATCACTGGTAGACCAGACTAGGAAATCAAGTCAACAGAAAGGTTAAAAATGTTTTTTATTTAGAGTGACTATAATAAAAGAATCTTGCGAATTTGATTATGTTGCACCTCCTTCTTTTTCTTAAATTCATTGAATTAGGGAGGCATCCACCTGAGTCACTTCCAAATATTATCTCTTTGTTCTGGATTTTAAAAATTATTCAGCTCTTTTTGCTTAGATAGCACCGGTAGTTCCTGCATATCTCTGTCAAGACCATCTTCCTTACTCTCTGTATAACTAAAGTCTGTTTAACTTACCTTTGATTATGAGATTAAGACATTATGCAACCAAATGGGAAGGTTGAGATAATCAGGGAAGCCTTGATTAAATGGATCCTTCATCATGATGTGTAAATTCAGGTATCAAATCCCAAATAAGGAAGGAGAGGAGATGTGGAAAAAAAGGCATTTGGGGCAAACGGTTTGACCTCAGACCGTACAAAAGAATCACAAGTTAATACAATACTTTGGCAGCTGGGTGGGAAAGGACAAGGGAGTGGCTGGAGCTGGATATCTGCTTTCCTTTGCCTCTGATCAGACAGTTGCCATGCAAGAATGCACAAAAGAATTCCTTATTTCCTATCTCTACGCCCAGTGGAAAGAGCAAAGGGAGGGTTTGGATGCTATTGTGGCTTCCATTGTTCATTAAGCTAGCTTGTCCCTTTCCTTTCCTGGCCAAAATGTCCAGGAAAGAAGGCTTGAACCCCGTGCTTTCTCTATTCAAGCTATACCCATGGGGACAATTTGACAGCTGGGTGTTCTTCCTTCCTTTTGGGATATACAATTGAATGGGTGTGTATGACTCATCAGTGTATGTGTATGGCAGTTATTTTTCCTTTTGTGTTCTTTTTTCACACACACATAAGCACACACTCAAAGGAATTCAAACTACAGGGTGATGGGATTCTTAAACTAGTGATGCTTTCATAATGAAGAGCAAGATGGTAACATATGCACAGGCAGGCTATGTGCTGGGAGAGAAAACACCATTGTTGCTATATTTATACTCCACCATTCCTGTGACAGCCTTGTTTTTGCAGCCTCCAGAGTCACAATGTCATGCCATAACATTGGCCTATTTCCAGTGGCATTTCAGATTCAGGTGTGTCACTGTGTAATTATTACTCGGCCCTAGGAGCTCAGTGCAAGGAATGAGTGGGTAACATCCAATTTCACAGTATCCTCAGATTAGCCCTACCATATAGGTTACTTTGACTGATAATGATTTCCCAGGATCTGTCAGTGGACTCTATGACTGTATCAGAATTTGAAATTGGTCCTTAGTGACTACATATCATGAAAGCTTCCATTGGAATATCATTGTAGGATCAACCTGATGGACTGAAAGGGGAGGGCTTGCCACAAGAGCAGGGGCCGGTGTCACTGCTGCTCCATTTTTTGGTGAGTCAAATGTTTATCCTTCCTTTACTAAATAAGATAACCAACCTGCACCTGGTGCATTTCATATGTGCCACATTACAACTCCAAGTTTTCCCCAATCCAAGTATCTCACAAGTTTCTGTGTTGCTCTTTCATGCAACTTTTGCATCCTTTTAAAATGTCTGTTTTAGTTAATACAGAGGAAGAAAAACAAAATTAAAAACTGTCTAAAGCAGTGTATGGATGCATGTTTATCTGTGTATGGTCTGGGTATTTTAAATAGGTTTTGAAAGAAATATGGCTATAGAAAAAGTAACCATAAAATAGAGTATTAACAGTGAAATAAAGAAAACATTTCCATTCAGTTTTTAACAACGTTCTTTTTACTCCATCTGATTCTTTTTGTCTCAGTTACTATTACCTCATAAGCAACTTCTTTCATCATAGTTTACAATTTATTCAATAATTAAGCAACAAGTAAGTACTGTAAACCATACAGTAGCCACCAAGTAGCTGTCCCAAACCAAACAAATAATCTAATCAGAGAATATTTTGCTGTATTTTTCTATTATAATCATATCCCAAACTTGGCATATTGAGGTCTGGCAAATGTTCATATTTATCTATTTAGGCAATATTTTAAATATTAATATATCATTAGATGTGATTTTCCAAATTGGTGGAATTTACATAAGTTAGATTCTAGTTCCCATAATCTTTAGCCAGCATAACTAGGAATTAGAAGAGAAAGTCCAATAGATATGGAGGGCTTTGGGTTGAAGAAAGTTGGCAAAGTTTAAGTCAAATTTGCAGGATTAATAGATACCTACTTCTAGACTCCAACGGGAGAATGACATTTAGAGGTACTGAAAATGTGACATAAATATATTTTCTATTTCCATATTGTTTAAAATCCAAAGCAATCTTCTTAGATGGCAAATAGTATTGATAATATATTTTTCAGATATTATCACTGACCTTGACTATTGTAGCTCTTGTTTTACCCATATAAAGAAATATGACTTGTGTTGAAAAGCCTACCAAAGTTAAATCTGCAATAATCATTCAGTACATAATTGTTCCACAAGCACAGTAGCTGTAGCAGTGACTTCATCATTAAATATGGAGATAAAATAAAAGAAGAACTAGAAATTCATTTAAGAGAAACCAACAACCTAAATAATGAAGATGTTGAAGTGAAATGGAATAAATTTAAAAATGCAATAGTAGAGATAACAAACTCAAAACAAAGAGAGAGATACCACAAGAAACAACAATGGATGATGGATGAAATTCTTCATCCTGTGGATGTAAGAAGCTCTTATAAAAATAAAAACAAAGAAAAATACAATGAATTGCAGAAAACGATTAAAAGAAAAATTCGACTAGGAAAAGAAAAGTGATTTGCAAAGAGATGCAAAGAAATAGAAGAGACAGAACGTTTTCATGATAATTTCAATTTACACAAAAAGGTGAAAGAAGCAGCAGGCCTCTACAAAAAGAAAACCAACAACTTAGTTGACAAGGGGGGGAAATTATCTTGGATGAAGATGAAAAACTAAAAAAATGGAAGGAATACATTGAAGAACTTTTTGAGGACATTAGGAATGATATTGGTATGGGAAATATAACAACTGGACCAAACATCACTATGGAGAGATTGAACCAGTAGGGGGTTCCATTTACTTTTGCTACTGGTTTGGAACCGAGAGCGCATGAGTGTGCACGCTCACTTCACTCATGCATGGTTCTTCTGTGCATGTGCAAAACGTCCATGATGACATCCGGGTGTGTGGGCAGAGCCTCCCGCTGCTGCCACTACCAAACTGGGGTAAACTGGTAGAAATCTCCCACTAGGTTGAACATGCAATAAAAATAGTGAAAAAAAGAAAAGCCACAGGACCTGATGATATCCCAGTAGAAATTTTAAAATTGCTGGAAGACAATGGGAAGAAAGTTTTACTGCAGCTCTTCAATCAAATATATGAAACAGGAAAGATACCAAATGATTGGCTTTGTGACAATCCCCCCAAAAATAAATGCAAAAAAGTGTGCCAAATACAGAACAATAAGCTTAATGAGTCATGCCCTGAAAATATTCCTGAGAATAATTCACACAAGAATATACAACAAAATTGAAGAGCATCTAAGTAACACACAATTTGGTTTCAGAAACAATCTTGGTACACGAGATGCCCAATTTAGCATTCAAGTTCTTGTACAGCGTTGTAGAGATGTCAATCACAGTGTTTACATGTGCTTCATTGATTTTGAAAAAGCATTTGATAAAATAAGACCCAACAAACTATTACAAGTCCTGAAACAAGTGGGACTAGATGACAAAGACATCCGAATCATAAAGAATCTATATTGGCATCAGGTAGGAAATATGAGATTAGGCCAAAAATACTCAAGATGATGCAGAAGTACGAAGAGGGGTCAGGCAGGGCTGTATTCTGCCTCCACTATTGTTTAATATCTACTCTGAGTCAATTTTCAATGAAGCACTGGAAAACATTGATACTGGCCTCAAAGTAAACGGTGTTTGGATCAACAACTTAAGATATGCTGATGATACAGTTCTGCTCACCAGTAAGCAAGAAGACCTTCAGCTTCTCAACAGAGTAACAGAAATATCTGAAAAATACGGCTTGAAGCTTAACACCTCAAAAACCAAGATCATGGTGGTCAGCAAACAATCCATTAATTTACCACTGATAAATTTGGAAGGAATACCACTAGAAAAAGTTGAAAGGATCACATATCTTGGTTCTAATTTACATGAAAGCTGGGAGATGACCACTGAAGTAAAGACAAGGATAGAGAAAGCTTGAACAGCATTCTTCAAAATGAAAAAGGTCTTCTGCAGTCATGACATGAGCCTAAGACTGGAAATGAGACTTGTCAGATGTTACATCTTTTCTATCCTGCTCTACAGCGTAGAGAGTTGGTCTCTGACAGAAAGCCACTTGAAGAGACTAGAAGCATTTGAAATGTGGATTTACAGATGACTGTTATGTATAAACTGGGTTGACAAAATCAGAAATGAGGAGGTGATAAGCCGCCTAGGAAAGCAAAGAGAAATCATCAAAGCCATTATAAAGCGGAAGTTAGAATATTTTGGACATGTGATGGGACACCCGGATTACTTCACTTAATCCTCCAAGGAAAGATTGAAGGCAAACGAGGTCCAGGTAGAAGAACATCATGGCTTCAAAATCTAAGGGACTGGTTTGGACAAAACTCAGCAGCACTTTTTGATAAAAATAGGATCATCAATATGTTTGCCGACATTGGCACAAGAAGAAGTACAGTAGTTGATGCTGCTTAATTATATTGTATTAATCAAATAATTCTATCTCTTGCCTCTAAAGTTATGCTATTATTTTGTATCTTAACCATTCTTTTGATTTTCCCTTTCTTTTCTTTTTCTCCATATCATGAAAAACTGCATGACTATAAGGGACTATAAATCCTTCCTGAGGATTGCACATCTGATGGTGAATGTGATTAAAAATGTTTATCTGATGCCAGAAGACTGTTTCAGCCTCTTTGCAAGCCAAAATGCCATGCAATAGCAAGAAAACAGCACTGGTAGATATGCTGGACTTTCCATTCATGAGAGCATGTTGCCTTTATTAGCTGCATGCAAGTTAAGTCAAACCATTTGGGGAAGGGCTTTGGCTGTTACAATTATGGTTCTTCCCCAACAACAAAACAAGAAACCTGTGCTTTTGTAACGTGCTAGCTACAACTGGAAGAAAGTTCATTATAACCCTTTGTCAGATAAGAAACAGCTTTCAGCAAGTGCTTACAGACTTCTGCCCATCCTTCTTTAGTGAATGGAGTCTTCATTGCAGTACATCCTGGAGCTACTTTCATTGTCTGACACTGTGAATGGCAATATAAGAGGTTGCCAAAAATGCTCAAGGCTCATCTATATATTCCAAATTACTACCGCTATATACATTCATATATTAAATATTCAGATTGATTTATTTAAAAACAACAACAACTTTATGTCAGGGGTGAAATCAAGCAGATTCTGACAGGTTCTGAAGAACCGGTAGCGGAAATTTTGAGTAGTTCAGAGAACTGGCAGCGGAAATTTTGAGTAGTTCAGAGAACTGGCAAATACCACCTCTGGCTGGCCCCAGAGTGAGGTGCAAATGGGGATTTTGCAGTATCCTTCCCCTGGAGTGGGGTGGGAATGGAGATTTTGCAGTATCCTTCCCCTGCCACACCACACCCACCATGCCTACCAACCGGTAGTAAAAAAAAATTGAATTTCACCACTGCTTTATGTTAATACATGGTTTACTTATGAAACCATAATGGTTGCATTCATAACAGCATGCAAAGCCAAACTAAAGAAACCATTATTATAGTTTAGTGAAGAGCATCCCCAAATAGCTAATGTTAAGGATTTAGGGACTTGAAGTTCACACAGCTTGGAAGTGGCTTAATGGAAGAAGCCTGGTTTTCTGTCATGCATGAATCCAATCATTGAGCCTTGGTATTTCAGCTCCTTTGGCTCCCCACCCAATATTTAAAGCTTCAAAGACCTATTTTCAAACCTAGGATTCCCTACAGCTTGTTGAAAGTTGAATGTGAAGTCATTATGTGCATTTCATGAAAAGCTACACTCTTTGCCCTCTCTGCCCCAGCTATCCACCCATGGTTTAAGTCTTAATTTTGGCTAGCAGCTGGTGACTCTGGGCGAGCCCTTTGGCCACTTTGTAGTTATGAGTGATCCCTGATGAGACAGGCTGGCTTACTTGAGCAAAGCAGAGCAGCATATCTGAGAGCTGCCCAGAGCATTTGGCACAAACTGGGCAGCTGCGCTAAATATAGACTTCTTGGGGGACAGCCTGCTGAGGAAGAAAGGGGTAAAAAAAGAAAAATTCTGTTTCAGTTTCTCAGATCATTGCTGCCAGGGGGATGGCCGTAGTGCAGTTAATAGATGGCTTAGTTATTCTGTGTCTTAGAAATTGTGAGCAGAGTTTGATTTATGTCAGGGCTCAGCTCTGAGTTTTGAAACCTATCAGTCAATTAATGTGCTTCTAAGGATCTATAGAATGCAGGCTTTAATTTGCACTCAGGCTCAGCAGAATCTGCAATTTATTTCTACCCAAGTCACTTATTCCCACACTACTTTGATTAAAGGCTCCTTTCAGTTTTCCTTCATATTATGCACAAAGCAAACAAGTGAAAAGTTAGCTGTATTTTACTGCAAAGAATGACTAGTTATTAATAATCTGGCATAAGGAAAAAGCTGCATGTGCAAACATATATAATTTCAATTCTCTTTCTTCCAAAAACTCAAGGCAACTTGGATAATACTCAGAGCAATTTTATCCTTTTGAGGTAGGCTGAAGTGACTGCCTCAGTCACACAAAATTTCATGGCTGTGTCTAAGTTTGGACCTGAGGCTTGCCCTAGAATTCAATTCACTAGCAATCACACCATACTCAAACTGGTGCCAGTTTTGAATCTGTTTATCTTTTTACTTTGGTGTAGAGAAATGTATTAAGTATTCTAAGTAAAGCAGGCAATGGCAAACCACTTTCAAAATCTTGCCAAGAAGATTTTGTTGTCAAGACTAGTCACAGCACTAGCCAAAAATCAACACAAAGGCACTCCCCTCAATATATATGTACAGTATGTATGTGTGCGTATGTATGGTACAGTATGGTATTGTGTTTGGGGTGGAATGTAGCAAACTATAACACATAAAAACATTATCCTAAAACAATCATCACTAAAAATATAAGACAATAACACCAAAATAAAAAATCATTGGCAACAGTTCAATCTTATTTAGGCAGCACTAATTTCAAAGAGCCTTTTTGGGAAATAAGCTAAAAACTGTTAATAATTTTAAAGTCATTTCAGTGGGAGAAGAAATGCCCCTCGAATTTCTTAAATAGTTCCATTCTGGATGTCTCATCCCAAATTGTTGCTGACACTTTGCTCAGTTTCCTTTTGTGTGAAGTGCAGTATCTGAAATGGTAGAGCAATAGCCAGTTGGATAGGATGCAAGTCACTAATGCAGATATCTGTGGAGATTCTCAGTCATCCAGGTCATGGTTGTTTCAAAGATGCTTTTTCAAAAGGCAACTGGATTATATTTTCTTTCCTTGAAGAGGAAGAAGACATTTCATTTATAACCCAAAAAGCTTCATCAGTTCTGGCTGGATGTTAATGTGGGGAGGGGAATGGAAGGATTAGTTCTGGGCAGCATCTTTGAGTCACTAGTGTAGAATCTAAGGCATTTCAAGGGACACATGGAGTCCTATAAAGATAGAGGTTTGTGGCTGAATTCAGAAATGCACTAAGCTATGATTAATTAATTATACTTTGTTGCCTAACTGGCAATTGGTCTGATGCATACAATGACCTAAGTTACAATTAATTATGTACAAATCACAATGCTGGATTTTGATAACAAGTCAAGCCTATATGCCCACTAAAAACAAATTTTAATTTAGCATGATGTCAATATACCTTTAGGCTGATAAAAGGAAACAAAATTATGTGGGGACTGTGAGAGTACGTATTGGCTTTGCTTCAGCTATCAAAATACAAACCTGATAAATATGTATTGTTAAAAAAGATGAATTGGCTGGAAAATCTAGACATCATATGGGAGAAGGTTGAGGCTATATAAATAGCCAATCACCATACTGTGGCAAATCTCTGAAAGTGGAGGCATTGATTTGCCTATAGCTTTGGAAAAAAAAAGATTGGCCTGGGCTTTGAATGCTTCATTAACAAAACAACACTGACAAACTGGAAGGAGGAGTGGAGGACACAGTAACTGACTGGGCAGCCTCAGGAGATGATGTTATGAGAAAAGGAGCGAAAATTTTCCAGTGTGGCAGACTGGTGAATATCAGAAGACATTTATTGAGATTACACAAATACAAAGATTTTCTGGATGTGTGTTTGCAAAAGTAAAAATGACAAAAATTATCAATATCCAATTGCACTTTGCATTATTTATTATTTCTGCAAACTTTGCAAATCCCACCCAAAAGGCACGATAAACACTTCTGCAAACAAGGCTGAACAGCATTTCGTATTGTTAAGTGCATTAGCAGGAACCAAAGTATCACCTCACTTCTGTGCTTGTTAGGGGCTCTTTTGCAAAGAGATTTAGATGTATTTTCGTTGATTTTCATTGGGAATGGAGACGGGGGAGGGAGGGAGGAAAGGAAGCCTCGGAGATCGTATCCGGACCTGCTCGTCGTGTCTAGAGCACTAGAGAAGTTTCAAAAAGCGGGGCCTTGTGGGGGTGGCCGGTTCGTTCTCTCAGGATCCGGAGAGGAGTCCACCATCCGCACACGATGACATGGCCTGAGACTGGCGGGTGAGTCCAGAAGCAAAGAGTAGAGGGAAAGCGGGAGAGACGGCGAGAACATAGGTTGTGGGGGGGGGGGACGACGCCACGTGGGAAATAGGGGAGGCTAGAGATTCCAACTGGGGTCTTTGGGGGACGGGGAGATTTAAAGGATGGGGATCACAAAGTTTGACGCCTGAGAGGGAGGGGGGGAACATCTTCCTTTCGCTCTTGAAGCTGAACAGAAACAGTTGAGAGATATTTTGAAGTTTCATTGAAGTGGGGGGGGGGCGCTCATTTTAAAGTACTTATGGAAAGGCCGGGAAATGGCGAAGCAGAGGCAAAAGGCGGGATAACAGAATTACGTTCCATAGAATCTCTCAATATCAACATCAAGAAAATGTTATGGGGCGGAGGCGGTGCTGGAAGGAAATATTACTTAAGTAGTCAACACTTAAAAAAAACAAAACAAAAACAAAAAAAACAAGCGAGGTTCAGATGTTTAAAATCAAAGGAAAAGGGCCGGTTGCTATCTGGGTTATATTCTGCCTCTGGGCCTGCGACAAGTGCCCCAGCAGATTATAATACTGATGCAGTAATGTTAACTATAGAATAGTAAATGGTACAAATAAAACAAAATCGAGAGCAGATAAGGACGACTTAGAAGGGGGTGTTGCTGTGGAGGGAGGGAGAAGAGAAGAATGGGGTGAAGTTTCTACCCACGAGGAAGAATAGAAGATATAAAGGCGGGTGATTCCTGGCGATCCGAACAGAGTGTATTTCAAATGGAAAGGAAGTGGAGAAGTAGAGGAGAGATGAATCCTGTTGAATCAGATCCAGGTTTTTAAGTTTTTTAATGCAGGCAACTGGCTTATATGGAGCCAGATTTTTAGTCCAGCCAGCTCACTAATTTCTTTCATTAGCCCTTGCACCGTTATAGCTTTAGTAACAAAAGTGAGTTATGCTGCTTCTAAATGTAGAAATCTGATTTTATCTGTAAACTTTTATGAACAATTTCACCCAGCTATGACTTTATTCCTAATATAGTTGGGAACTTATTTATAAGCTTTAAGTAGTGCAGGCTATTATTTAGTTTTCAGATAGTGCATTCCTTGTCTGTTGGTATTTCTGCTGCATTTGGAGAGGGAAGTTAAGCAGTATCTTGTGTGATGAACCAACCTTTTCTGAATAAAACCAAGGGCAATCTTGCTTTATATAGGTGCAAATGGTAACATACATTATATCCCAATGATGCTAATTATGATGATTAATATTAATTATAATTATTACTACCACTCTTGTATACATGCCACTTTGCAGAATAATATAATCAAGAAAAAAGTTAACAGTTTTGTGCCAATGAACATGTTATCTGTTTACAGTGTTTTTAACACTGGCCAAAGAATGCTTCTGGGAACCCCCAAAGAAGGATATAAGAGTTTTTACTCCATGCAATTGGTATGCTAAATAATGTTTTTAATACAGTATTTCTAATACTGATAGTTTTATCCTCCTTGAATATGGCTACTTTTCTCAAGTTAGTAATCATTGTTATATCTGTTGATACTGGATTCCATAGTTTAGTTACATGTTGTGTGAAGAAGTACATTCTTTACTCCAGTCTTAAATTTCTGATCCTTTAGCTTCCATTTTCTTGCATGATAAAATAGAGTAGAAAACTATTTTGACAGCCCCTTTCCATCATCATGCAACATTTTTATTTTATGCATTTCTGCAGTATTTGGTCATTTCAGTTGTCCTTTTATACATGTTCTCTATTTAAAATCTTAAGGTTATATTGAAATTTGTACAAAAACTTTATGAAACTGGTATTTTTCTTTATAATTGTCCAAGAAGAAATATTGCCTTTTTCATACATAATTTCAGATCAATGCAAACATGGGGTTCAATAAGAAAGTAGCAGCCTCTTGGCATTTACAGAATATTGGTCAATATTAGGATTGGTTAATATTGGCAAGATGGCAAACAGCATCATTGCAAGCCCACTCCTTTTGATCATGCATGCCAAGTCAATACATGTATAATACTCCATCTGCCATTTTCAAATTTTGACAGAATCGTCTTGTAGATGATTCTGAAAATATAAACAGGGTTTATTTTTAATTAATAAATATTGTATTTTCAAAGTGATCTGGTTTACTGCTAAAATTGTATGCTGTTAAGATATGTATCCTTTTGTTGCTCAAGGTGAATGCAAATGACAATGTACCAGCCTCATATTTTTCCCCACAATAGCAGTCTTGTGCAGTTGGTTGAGGTGAGAGAGAGTGATTAACTCACATAAATCTCCATGGTAAAGTAAACTATAACCTGTAACTCCCCAGAATAAGTGCAAATTGGTAACTGCTTTTATCAAGTGCTAAGATCAGTGATTAGCATATCATGGTCAAACACCTATAATAGGAAGCAATCTAGATTTGATTATTATTAGATTTATGTCTTCATATTTTGTTCTTAGGAACTCAAGATTGCATATCTAGCCTTTTTACCACTTTTTCTTGCAGCAACAACCTGGTGGGTAGATTGAGCTGAGAAATAATAACTTTCAAAGTTATCCAGTGAGTTTCCATGGCTCACAGTTGACTGGGTATTCTTGCTTCTACATCCAACCAATGTATTGCACTGACTGACAAATAATTGTAAGTCATGACTTAAATCACTAAGAAAGATTTATTTTAATGGTTTAAATCATGGTTTATTCACTAGTCTGGAATATTTTCCTATAAAAATGCCTTCTTAGTCAATATAAGATCAGAAGATATTTGTCACTACTCAGAAAAAGATATAGGTTTAATTTTTAAAAAGTGTATGCCATAATACTGCAATTAATTTATAAATTGTACAAATTTAATTTTAATTTAAAAATGGAATCATTTCACAGTTTTTAGTACCAAATAGGGATTGTAAAATTTACAGATTTGCAAATGAAATGTTCTGGAGAACTCAGGAACTGTTCTCCCCCTCCCTCCCCCTTCCCATCATGCTATTTCAAGACATAGTTCTGCAGTTTCCTGACGTAAATTGAATTGTGTTTTGGTCAGGGAGCTGTGTCTTGGACCTGACTGTTTAGGTCAGAGTACTGTGCTTGGGACACACATTCTGTGTCCCGAAAAACATACACAGAGCCTGTTGGATTGGAGGGTTTATTCCAGAAACTGCTGCACTGCCCCTGGAACTGCATGGTCTGAGGAGCATCAGCATGGACAGAGGGGAAATAGAATGGTTCTGTTCCTGAATTAGTAAGTTTTGTAAATCTTTAGCAAAGAAATACGTACTTGTAAAGTCATTTAAAAATGAATCAGTGTCAGTTCAGTTGTAGTTATTTATTGTTTGAGGGAATCATAGCCACTAAGAGAATGATAATCAGTTTTTCAATTGTATGAAACATCTTGTTTGAATTTTACAGAGGAGATCAAGTGTCAGTTCTGTTAACCTACCTCTATATTATTAAATAGAAGCTATATTCATAATTATTTCACTGTATTGTACATTAATTTTGTAAAATGTTTTAAGTTTTGTGATTAAAACAAAGATGCTTAATTTTGAATTTTATCTGACCTGATTAGAAATAATTCTCACTTCATTCAGTGAAACTTCTTAACAAAAATGCTTAAGATTACAGACACTATTTCAGTGGAATTTCTCTCTTAATGACTATCATTGTGATTCTCCTGTCTTTGACTATTAGAGGAGACATTTCCTTCAATTGTAGAGAAGAATGGAAGGGGAAAAATATGAACAAAATGTTATATGACCCAAACTATTTTAATGAAATAATCAGTTTGACCTGTAGGTTTTAGGAGGGTGCAAGTCTACATCTGCAAAGTGATTGGACTGCACATTCACATTGTTATTACTCAAAAACCACTGTGAAAACAGAACTTAATGTTCCCCTGGCGAATGGTTGAGATGCATATAATGTTCATGCACTGTAATAAGGGGAGGAGAAAAGGGCTGTGCTGTGTTGTCTCAAACAATAGCCGGCTTAGAACGTATCTCGGTGGCTGTCAAAACTTGTGTTTTGATGAGCCCAGAAAGCATTTGGCCGTCTCAAGGATGTTTTCCTTGGGCAACATCCCTATCTTCAGCATCTTGTTTTGTGGGGCATTTTTTATCACATATTTCTTGATGACTTCTTGGGGCTGAGTTTCTTTTCCTACCCTTCTGGAAACTGCTTGAGACTGTAAGTAGCTGCAGACTGTAAGTATTTATACAGTGTGGATCTGTTTCTTTAAAGGAAAAAAAATAATTAGGTGCAATGTAAACCTTTCAAGCAAATTGCTTGAAATTCTGCTTTCTTTTAAAATAACATTAAAATATATGTTATGTATGCTTAATATGAGGCATATATTAGTTTGCACATCTTTAAGTTTCTTGTCTTTTGAAATAGTGCAAAATTGTACAATGAACTTTTATGATTTAAATTCACTGCTCAAAAAATGTTTATTGAATTGAAGGGTTTATGGAAGGCATAACAATAATTGAAGAAACAGCAGTTATTGAACATAGATGACTATAACAGCAGAACATTTATTCCTGATTTTTGGATATTCAAAAAAAGTGACAAATTTCAGAAAAAATAAATTTATTTTACCATTTTAATTCTCTGGATTTATTTATTATTTATTTATCACAATGAATTGTATGCCACCAAAATCGTTGGACACAACGTGGTTTACATGGATTAAAGACCTCCTTTTTTATGTCTTAATTTTTTCCAAAACATATTTCACTGGGCATGTAAGTTGCTGCTTTTAGATTTTAAAAAGTTATTTTTTAAAAAAATAGATACTATTTTTACAGTTCAAGTGTTTGGAAAAAAAGAAGCACTAATATCCATTAAATTATTAATGTTTTATATTGCTAGTTTATAAGCTTAGGATTCAAACTTCAATTGAAACCAAAGCTGGACTTTTTTCCAAAAGATTTATTTGTTTCCCTAATTCTTACACAGATGCACTGTTACATCTAATCTTATTGCTTCCTTTGTTTTTTTGAAACAGATTTTTGCAAGTTTGCTTGTAATTCTGAATCAAAGAAAAAATCAGAGTTAAGGTATCCACCTTTTATCGGTTAAAAAAGGAAGAATTGGAGGAAAAGTGCACTCTAATAGCAAATTTCACATCATTTTTTTGGAATCGTAAGAATTACAGGGAATACCTTTAAAGCAACCAGTGATGGGCTGTGTGGATGCAAGAAATTTATTTAATGTTTAGAGCAATACCTAAAAATTAAGGTATTTCCCTAACCCAGGCTTTCACAAATGAATGTCTAAATGTATGTTAGCTATGTGCAAATCCTTATTTGTTTAAGGTTTAATTAGCTCCTTCAATTGCCAACAAATCCAAGGATTGCAATACAAACCTCAAAAACAACCATCACATAGTAAGGTAAATACCACCCATTCAAATTGGGAAATAATAATATAAAACAATATATATCATACAGGGTCACAAATCACTCTGCCCTTGGCTATGTTTAAAAAAAAGATCTTTTTTCTAAAGCACAAGTCAATGTTTGTCCCCTAAGGCAGATGTTCTTTGATAAAGGCTATTAGAGGATTGCTCCTGCAACTCTTTGCTGCTGTACCAATTAATCCATGCTGCAAGTTACAGACCAAACCTTTGGGGGCACACTTTCTGGTTTAGATTATGTATTGTGCAGTGGATTCACAGATTAACCTAAAACCGTGATGGCGAACCTATGGCACACGTGCCAGAAGTGGCACACAGAGCCCTCTCTGTGGGCATGCGTGGTGTCCACCTGGTCGTCAGGTTTCTAGCGCACACATGCCTGTCGGCCAGCTGGTCTTTCTCTGTGCCGGAGCGCTGGAAACCCAAAGACCAGTTGGTCTTCGTATATGCTGAAGCACCAGAAACCTGAAGACCAGGTGGACGGCACGGGCATGTGCACCAGCCAGCTGGTCCTTGGGTTTTCGGCACTCCGGCGCACGCGCTCCGTTTTGGGCAAAAAGGTTTGCCATCACTGACCTAAAACATGGTTTATTGGATCATGGTTTATTTAACAAATAATGGTTTATTGGTTTAGAAAGTACACTAATTATGAATTATAAAATACAGTTATTGAATTCTCATAATTATGGTAAGTCAAAATGAAACAACATAACAATTTGGTGAGATTTAACAAAATAATAACAATAACAGAGTTGGAAGGGACCTTGGAGGTCTTCTAGTACAACTCACTGCTCAGCCAGGAGAGCTTATACCATTTCAGACAAATAACTGCCAGTCTCTTCTTGAAAACCTCCAGTGATGGAGACTCATAACTTCTGTAGGCAAATTGTTCCACTAATTAATTTTTCTAACTATCAAGAAATTTCTCCTTATTTTTAGGTTGGTTCTCTCTGATGAGTTTCCATCCATTGCTTCATGTTTTGCCATCAGCTGTTTTGGAGAACAGATTGATTCCTTCTTTGTGGCAGCCCATCAAGTATCGGAATACTGCTATCATGTTAGTCCTTCTTTTCATTAGACTAGATATAGCCAATTCATGCAATCATTCATCATATGTTTCAGCCTCCAGTCCCTTAATCATGTTTGTACTCTTCTCCGCAGTCTTTCTAGAATCTTAGTGTCTTTTTTAGATTGTGACCAAAACTGAATGCAATATTTCAAGTGTGGTTTTACCATGGCCTTATAAAGGGGTACTAATACTTCACAGGATCTTGATTCTATCCCTCTATTAATGTAGCCTAGGGCTGTGCTAGCTTTATGTGCTGGCTGCAGCGCACTGCTGGCTTATATTTAAATGGTTGTCCACTAGGACTCCTAGATCCCTCTCAGTTTCTACTATTGAGCCGGGTATCGCCCATTGCATATCTGTGCATTTGGTTTTTCTTGCCTTTGTGTAAAACCTTACTTTTCTCACCATTGAATTTCATTTTATTAAATAAGGTCCAGTATTCGAGTTTGTCGAGATCCTTCTGTATCTTGAGCCTCTCTTCTGGAATGTTGGCTATTGCCTCCAGTTTGGTGTTGTCTGCAAATTTGATGAGTTCTCTTTCTATCCCCTCATCTAAATCGTTTATGAAAATATTTAAGAATACTGGGCATAAGGCATGATTGTCTAAGATGTGTTTGAACCCATTGTTTGTCTTACATTCTAGATAGATTTGGGGCCCAGTTGAACCTCAGTATATTAAATACCGAAGATAGATAACTACTCCATACATAATATGAAATAGTTTGTAAATACATTCATTAGCACAAAAGTAAAGCACAGATAGTCTCCTAGTTATACACTATGTATTTTTGCTGCTGATTCACACTGTTTCCTTATTTGCAGAATTTTGCATTTTATTTTGCTTTTATAAATCAACTGCCCTATTATTAAGAACATCTCTAAAATGTTTTTAAGCTTCTGAATTTATTACTTGTTGAATGCATTTGACAAATGTATTACTCTTCATTTATAATTATTAATTTTCCAGATAAATGACTCAGTTTTTCCTTTGGACAATGCAACTTTAAAATAGAGTTTCTTGACTTTATTCAGGATATAATAAAAGAGGGAGATTTTTTTCTACTTTAACTATAAAGGGGAGGAATCTAAACTTAGAATCACTTTTCTGATAGTATGGTAAATGTTCTGGGATCAGTAATGGACTTGAAAGAATTAGTGTCCTTAGTGATGTTAGTAAGATCACTTTACAGATATGGCTATACCATAATCCAGTTTTCTATAGCTGGTATTTTGAATTAATGTTTAATTTTAGCAAATAATGAATTTTTATTTTTGCATAAGTGTTATTAAATCTGGATTTGAAATTAAATAAATGGACTATGTCTAGGCTTAGTTTGTAAGATACATTAAGAAAGTCGAGATACTTGATCTCTTACAATTTCCCCGAATTAAAGTATTGTATGGGAGGAAAAGTGCTTATAAGAACTGTGTAGCAGCCAGGATTCATAGGGGAAAAAGCAGTTCACTACAAGGCACTTGTCACACTTCCTTAGCTCAAATGTTTTTCATGAGAGGAGTATGTGAAAACTCAAGAAGAATGACAGGTTCTTTAAGGAGCATTGACAGATGTTATGTGAGTAGCCCCATGGATTCCAAATCACCCTCTTTGAATACGGATTGATGAAGAACCCTATAGCTCATTAATCTCCCTTCCTATTCTACTCAGATACACACTGTCATAATTATGTCAAATCATTATGAATCAATGTTTTTCAACTTTTGGGGGTTACTGAACACATTTGGAACTTGGAGAATATGAAGTGTTTCACTCCTAAACAAATAACCAATTAGTATGCAAAAAAGAAGTGCATATATATAAAAATAACTGTATTTACCCCTCAAAATATTCCATCGTATCCCTTAGCTCCCCCAGATACTTCTACATTGTCCCAGTTTATCTTGCTTGGTAGGAAAAGAAGGGGAAATGGACCTTTCTTCTAATAAAGCACTATGTTGTAGCCACTCATCCTTTTCTAAGAATGCCTGTGGGATCTTTGTGGAGCTCAGATGCATTGAAAATACAGATAAAGCTGAGGCTGCAGTTTTGCTTTGCAGCATTCTAGTCTCCTTTTTTTTAGTTCAATAAAAACAAATAAAATCATTTTGGGCAGAGAACTTGGCATACACCAAAGGAAATAGTATTAGATATATATTGCCCACATGCCCAATAACATAATCATTATTGTCAGTGGCTATTTCATTCCATAAATTCTTACAATGCTATCAGAGAAATAAACTTAAAAATATGAAAGAACTTGAACACATGATATATCTTTAATTGCTGTAGAAAGTATTCCTTATAGCTTGTATACACATGTCTATAAAAATAGCATTTGAATCTTGAGGGATAGTAACTGTCAGAAGCCATTGGCCATGCAAAATATAATGGTATGTAGAAATTACTGGACTTCCATATAAATCTTACAAAATAAGTATGGAGAATAGATCTGGTAGAGATAAGTAGCAGTGAAAACTATTCCCACAGCAGATATACAAGGACTTAACAACCAAGAATGGAAACCCCCATTGTGCTTTGCTTGTGTTTCCTATGACCAACTGGTTAGCACTAACTTTAATGCGTTGTTGATCTAATCCAGCAAAGAAAATAGTCTGAGATTTGTCTATTGCTGAATCCTATGTGTCAGAAGTAAATTCAGAATACTTAGTATTGCTTCTGGGTGTGAATAAGTTGGGCGCTAAGAGGGTAAAGA
Organism: Pantherophis guttatus; assembly: GCF_059756535.1. Taxonomy (NCBI): domain Eukaryota; kingdom Metazoa; phylum Chordata; class Lepidosauria; order Squamata; family Colubridae; genus Pantherophis; species Pantherophis guttatus. The sequence goes on from NC_142066.1 coordinate 56,833,921, forward strand.
AGAAAGTGCATATTTTTAAAAGAAATTTAGAGCTACTGTGAAAACGGCAAGACCATGTCAAACCTTCCTCTTCCCTGTCCTCACAACAAAATCTACTTTCTTCAGCCAGTAATGCTGTTTATGGATGGATAAGTTATACCACAAATGAAGGACAGATCTTCCCTCTGTCCTTCAAGACCATGCTGGTCTCAAGGAGTTTTGTGAATCTTGGATTCTGTTTGGTTTAAATCTTCCTGCAGCCACAATTTCACAAATGATCTTAAGGTAGTTGCTGCTCGATTAGCCTGAATCCCTGATCTACATTTTCAGTATATTCATGTTGAATCATAGGGCTGTTGCATGGAAATAAAGTATATGAATAGATTTGAACAAAAAGCCCTCGTACATTCTAAGAATATTGCTCATAATCTTTGGGGAAAAGGACAAAAATGCTTTGTAAGTGGTGCTAATGTTGTCATTGCCCTATGCCCTGCCTCCCCCATGCAGGCTGGACACATCAAATAGAATTGAGATGCATTGAGAGCTCTGTCTTCACATGCGTCACAAAAGGCTAGTATGTGGTACTTGTTACCCTTGTCCTATGAATGGCTCATTATTTCAGGATATAACTTCCTTTTTTTAAACCACCCTCTTCTTCCCAGTCATGAATAAAAATTATGTATTGAATTTCCATAATGATGGCTCAACTGTGATGTGATAATTTTCCTTTTCCCACTTTTGCAAAGTTTAAAAACCTGTCACTAATCAAAATACTACTCAGCAATGTAATTTTGCTATGATTTGAAACATAACTATGCTTTGACAGTTTAATTTTTTCATGATTTATTTTAAAATCCAGACTTGGACTTCAAAGATCTGTGTTTGAGGCTTCTGGTTTACCAAGATCTAATGAAATAATAGAACTTAATATTAAACTTTTTAAAGAGCAGGTTTTCAAATGGCTTCAAACATACATTTGTGATCATGATTGAGGCTTGGCTGTTAACAGAAAATTTTAAATATTTTGAGAGTCCTTGATTATTGTTGATTTTGCAGTAATGTCTATAGAGAAAAAAAAGGCATAGGAGTCCTGGAATTAATATGGTAGATTGCAAGAACAGTTTATTGTTTCTCTAATAAAAAGTAAAAAAATATATATTCTGAAGACCTACTCTGAAGTCTGACTTCTGAATGTGCACCTGTCATTCACATTGCTTTGATGTCTGTTTTCAGATCCTTTCAGGAAGGAAGGAAGGAAGGAAGGAAGGAAGGAAGGAAGGAAGGAAGGAAGGAAGGAAGGAAGGAGGGAGGATTTTTTTAAATATTCCCAATTTATCAAATAGAAAATGCTCACATTCCTGCCTATCAGATATGTGAATTAACAATACAATTAAATGAGTTGTAGACTGAACTTGTGATATGAATTGGGGCTTCTTCCTGAGCTATAAATAAAATGGGGGTGGAGTTGTGTTTATGCTTGCAAGTTTAAATTTGAATCAGGTGAGTTAATCCAAGAGACATTTCCCTATGGAGTCATAAGGCAGCAAAATGTTTTATTTGCTTATATCCAAACAGATGCTTCAGAATACTGACATTAGGAAAATGCAACGCAATATATTAACCTTTACTCATGATTTGTTGCTCATATCCATATCAGCCAGGTCATACATGCAATATTGATAACCTACTCCACTTTAGCTGACAGATTTAAACATGTTTAAATATGTTTAAACAATTTAATAACAAAGCATTGATTTGAGTTAATAATGAACTCAAAAGTTATAGGAAAGGGAACAAAATGTGCTGAAGATTTTTAAATGAAGAGATTACCTTTTCAAGGATGAGAATTGGATTCTTAAGATGTACCTTTTAGTTTAAAAACCTGCTTATTTGAACTATATGGAATCACTTTTTTTAAATAAAATATTGCTGCAGATAAGTCTTCCAACTCACAGAGCCTTGTAAATCCAAGGGAGATGGGCAGTTAACAAGTATGAAATAAAATAATTAAACAAACAAACAAACAAACAAATAAAGTGACAAAAGCTACTAGTGTCCGAAAGTTTTAATGAATCTGCCAGGAAGCTGGTAATCTGCTTTTCTTGTTGTTTACGCAGATAGAGAAGCCTGAAGGATTTAGGTGCTACTTCTGCAGTGCTATGCTTTTATTCTCTGGCTGGTAAGAGAGAACCCATGGAAGACAGAGTGGTTTTGTGTGAGGAATGCACAGTGGTTCAAGCCTATTTTGAGGAAGAAGGCCAAAAAAAAAAAAAAAAAAGCAGTTTGGAAGTATTAATTGAATAGTGACTTCTGCTTTCTACCAATAATGCATGCTATAATAACTCTGGGGGAACAGGTTTGATTTATGCATAGCATATGAGGGATGGAGTTTATCTGCCCTCTTAACTTCCTTACATAGAATTCATAACCTGTGGCTATCAGTAGAATTGTTACATAAAGGCAGCTTTCCAATATGAGAAAACAAAAATAAAATAAACAATAAAACCTTTCTCTCTCTCTCAAATTTATGTAGCTATCCATCTCACTCCAGGCAACTCTGGCTGCCACATAACAATAGATAAAAAATGAAAATACAAAAATAGCAAATGCAAATATAAAATACCAAAGTACTATATACCCTTAAAAACTGGAAATCTCATGGTTGAAGAAAATAATAACCAAAACCAAAGCAAACTTGGTCCTTGCCAGGGTTCAATTGAAGCCTGTTGTGCCCTAACCAGATCCTCACAGTTTCCAGTCTCTAGGCACAGGGGAAGGATGTTCATGGCATTGCTAATTCACTGAGGTAGACATGTACAGTTGAGTATCAGCAGCATTCTGATGATATCTCACTCCATGATGATGGATGAGCTCACTCAAATCACATTTTCATTAGGAATGTGTCATATATCATATGTGATTGGGTCTGATTTTGTTCTTTTTCCTTCATACAAGCAGAAATCAGTTTCTTTATGCATATTATATTCTGTTGTTTGAATATATGGGCATGTAATTTGGGTCGAGCAGCACATTCTAAAATGATTTTGTGTTTTAATTTCCAAAGGCAAACTTCAGGGTTTTTTTTTTGTTGTTGTTGTTATTTCGTTAAACTGATACTCTAATCCTTGCAAGGCCCGATTTTGTTATTGGTGCATAATGATATGTTCTTAGGATCAAGCAGGATTCAGTATCTCCTCTTTTCCATAATAGATTGTTAGTTTGTTTACCTTTCTTAAAAGATGGAACTCTAGTGAGAGTCATTTCTTTTACTATTTTACATGTTGAAAATGTAAATGTTATATTTTAAAACTACGTTGCCCTAGGGGAGAATGAAGATCTTGATGTTTTCCATTCAGTCATGTCTGACTTGGCAATTCTACAGGCCAGATCTCTCCACATCTTCCAATCTTGCACCACTTCTTGTACTTCTTGTACCATGTACTTTGGCGGCCTGATTTACTTTTATCACTAATTCTTCTAAACCTATTTGCTTTTTCCAGTGAATTCCCCGACATGACGTTGCCAGAATAAGTGAAATGCAGATTTGTGATCGTGCCTTTTAATGACATATATGGTGTTATGTGCTCCAGTACTTGCTTGTTAGTTACCTTCACTGTCCAAGGAATACTCAGGATCCTTCTCCAGCACACAGCTCAAATGAGTCAATTTTCTTCCTATCTTGTTTTTTTAAGGTCCAACTTTCACAACCATAGGGAATATGGGGAACACAATAGAGCGGACTAACCTATATTTGGTTGCTAGGCTAATGTCCTTGTATTTCCATTTTTGGCTCATGTTTATCATTGCTCTGTGATCCAGTGCAATCTGATGTTTTATTTCTGCACTACATTCATTGCTTTGAGTGATCTGTGATCCTAGGAAAGTGAATTTTTCCACACATTCTAACTCGTCACTGTTAGTGTCTATTTTGAGGTTTCCTTCCTTGCAGTGGTCATGAGCTTGGCCTTTTTGACATTCAGAACGAGACCAAAATTCTCACTTTCTTCTTTAATTTTCTTAATCAAATGTTCTCTTTGGTTTCTGAGAGGAGAGTTGTATCATCAGCATATTGAAGATTGTTCATGCTTCTTCTTCCTATCTTTATCCTGATTTTTGATTCTTCAAGATCTAGCTTCCTCATGATCTCTTTGACATACAGATTGAATAAGAAAGGTGAGAGAATGAAACCTTGACATGCTTTTTTTTCTATCTTAAACTAATCGGTGTCTCCATAGGGTCTTCACACAATGGCTTCCTAATTTGTGTACAGTGATTGCACCAACCTAGCCAGATGTGCCCAAATCTTGTAGGGCTCTCCACTGTCATGTAATAGATGAAGCATATGTACATGATGTTTTGATATTCTTGCCATTTGTTTTTGATGGACAGTTCTTTCCCTTGCTTGTTTTTAATGATGTCTTTACGAGCAATACAGGTTGTCCTTAAATTACAACAGTTCGTTTAGAGACCGTTCAAAGCACTGAAAAAAGTGACTTCATGACCGTTTTTCACACTTACGAGTATCCCCACAGTCATGTGATCAAAACTTGGATGCTTGGCAACTGGTTCATATTTATGGGGTCATGTGACCACATTTTGTGACCTTCTGACAAGCAAAGTCAATGGGGGAAGCCAAATTCACTTAACAACCATGTTACTAACTTAACAATTGCAATGATTTACTTAACAACTTAACAAGAAAAGTTGTAAAATAGGGCAAAATGCGCATCAAAAGTCTCACTTAGCAACATCAATTTTGGGTTTAATTGTGGTCGTAAGTCCAGGACCACCTGTAAATAGTGTTTGGATCTATTTGACTTGCATTCCTGGTGTGTCCTTTCATGTAGTCTACTTCAAGCTGTTTACATCACTCATCCTAATAAACTTCATTGTCCTTCTTTGCTGCTCTCTGGAAAGCAAAGTTCAGTCTTTTTGGTTCTTCCCATTTGCCTGCTGCTTTTTCTGTTTTTTTTTTTTTTTTGCTCAGATATTTTGATAGTTTCACCTGAATGCCACTTGTAATTTTCCCCTGGCTTCTTGTATGATGCAGTTCCAACAATAATCAATTGAATGACACTACCACAATTCATCAGGTGTCTTCTCAGCAGTATGCAATAATTCAAGTCTATTTTTCATCCCAATTGTATTCATAACAGGGATTTTGGTAATATCAAACGTATTTGGAGGTGCTGTCTTTTTGATGGTGTAGTTTGACTTTAATCTTGCCCATCAACAATTCATGAACTGCCATCAGCACTTGGATATGTCTTAACAATAAGGCCTGAACTGGTCCGTTGATGATTGCATAAGACATAGTCATTCTGATTATGCTGAAGTCCATTTGGTGAAGTCCAAGTGTATAAGCAGCAATTCTGCTGATGAACCCTGTATATTCATGATTCTAAATCAGTTTTCTTGGCAAAATTGTAGGGGAGCATAAGACTTATCTATATGGTGGTAGATAAGTTACCACTTAGTTTCACTAAGACCCAAAAAGTTGGATCTTTTATTAGGGTGTTAATGGATATCTTCAGTTCATCTTCATGAATATTCTCTGTTTTAGCATCTTAAGATTCATTATAAACAGAAAGACACCTACTATCTTTCTCTCTTTTTTCCTCACAGATTAATAATAAGAGGATAAATAAAGTTGACATTCGGTATGATAAAAGGGCAGTCTTTGAAAACAGGGCTAACCACTTTCAGATATAAGTATGTTTTAGTGGATAGATAGCAGTATTCACATATAGCTAATTTATTGGCCACTTTCTAATATTTTTGGTAAAGGGGGGACATGTGCATGACAAATTTACACACACACACACACACACACACACACACACACAAATGTTATATATATATATATATAATTTATTTATTATGGCATAATTTTTCAGGAATTACAGATTGCTGATGTTCAGTGATTGTAGTCCATAGAAATCTTTTAAACCATTAAATTGCCATAAGTTCTTTTTTCCTTCAAGCTTCTCAAATTGTCAACAGCTTTCTCTTGTCCAGGCTCTTCATAGTCCTTACATGGTACATTAGGAATAAATTCTTCAATAACCAGTAACAATATCTCCTGTAATATTAAGCTTGAAGGCTTTAACTCAGCATGTATATTCAGCTTGACTACTACTATTTCTCTCCTTTCATTATCCCCTAAATGATTTGCCTTGTGTCAAAAGAACAGTTTGTACTGTGAAAGCAACTTTATCTTTACCTCGTTTCTATCACAGATAAAAAGATACTTCCCTCTTCATTGAAAGGATACTGATGCATTGATCCAGCTATATGCAATGTAGTTTTAAGCCAAGGGAATTTTCTTTTGTTAAAGAATAACCATCACCCTACTACTCAAATACTGGTGATTGGATTTTTTTTCCTTTCATTTAATTGTGCCCAGTTCTCGGAAGACTTCCTTACCAAGTCCCTGAAGAGTTTTCTTGGGAAGATTTTTCAGAAGTCATTTGCCATTGCCACCTTCCTAGGGCTAAAATAAAGTGGCTGGCCTAAACTCAACTAATATGCTTTGGGTCCAAGGCAGGACTAGAACTCCCACTATCCCGGTTTCTAACGTGATGTCTTAACCACTACACCAAACTGACTCAATTGGAGATAAAGATGATCAAATTAGGAGGTATTCCTTCTCTGACAGTCTTGAACCCTACTGTATCATTTAACTTTCTACTTGCTGATGTGCAAGGTAGACATACCAATGGATGAGATTGGTTCAAACAAGGCAAATGCTTCTATGAATAAGTACATCCCATTTTTCTGGGAAGTGCTTTTGAAGTCTCTCACTGATTAAAAGATCATTTATGTCCTACTCTCTAGAGAAGCTTCTATTTCTGTGCACATATTTTACACTGTATTTTTCTTGCTATGTATAATGATATACCATTTATCTATTAGGAGAATGGGTAATATTGTTTGAATCCATTTTTAAAAACTCTCTTAATTTACATTATGACTTTTTTTTTAAAAAAACACAGTTATCCTGTCCTAGTTATGATGTGCGTAGGTAGTTTTTTGAGTTACATACAATCATTCATTCAGCAATCATTCAAATGTATGTGGTGATGAATGAATGTTACTCCCCGAAATTATGGTCATTGCAGTGCCCCCGCAATCATGTGATCAAAATTCAGAAATATGGCAGCCCATCCACACTTAAAACCACAGGGATGCTTCAACTGTCGCCTTTCTCTGCCCTTTTAGCCACCCTGCACAATGGTATACCGTGGCATCAGTACTGGGGTACTGCCAGTACCTCACAGCCTAGCCAGGTGCCACCATCCCTAGGCCTGCACCTCAACCCCTGAGCAATGGCCACCAAGGAGTGCTGCCTCATCTCCTCACTGGGCCAGCCAGTCTGTGGAAAGTCACTACAATCACCCTGCTGGCTTTGCCAGCCTGCACTCTATACTGGTCCTGTCAGAGAGTTGCCCTGTGCTCCTCTCACACTGCCAGGGCTGATTGGGTTAGTGGAATGCAGGATGGCAAGGCTGGCAGAGTTCAAGGTGACCAGAAAGCTGGAGATAAGGTACCCCTACTCTTACCTTCCTGAGACTTTGGAGTGGAAGGGATTAAGCTGGAAGTGGCCTGGCCTGGGATGGGTCCTCATCTAATGACTGGTGGAATTTGGTTAACCACAGTGACAAGGAGTGCCAGCATTGCTGTTGGCTAAGGATGTAGCAATGTGATGTTCACATTACGACCACATCACTTAGTAAAGGAAATTCCGGTCCCAATTACCACCACAGCTTGAGGACTGTCTGTATTTGGCATGTTTCTTAATTGGAAGTTTTTAAGTAAAAATATTTTTCAAATGTTGGGAGAAAATACATTAATTACATTTAGTGCTTTTGTGAATAAAAGACACTTAGTTTTCACATATCAAAAATACATTATAATGCCTCTATTCAGGAAATAATTTTTAGTATGCCAAATGGGGATAGATGTAGATGTTCAGCATAACCCTGAAATACAAAACCACATTTGGGGAGATAAGAGAGTTCTAACATTCACCCACACTTTTTGAAGATTGTGTTACTATATTTGGTTTTCCAACCAGACTGCTGCAATCTGAGAAAAGGTGAGTGAAACATGAAGGAAGTAAATGTGCTGCTGCTGCTTTTGTGTGGATATTTCATAAAACTGAACTAGCCATGTATGGCTATTTCACACTAAACGCATAAAACTCCCAAAGGGCAGACAGGCTACAAGAATGCTACCCATACATGGCTTGAAGGAAACAGGTTTTATTTATTTTCTTTTTAGATTACTAAATACCCCAAATGATGTAATAGTGGATATCAACAGACATGCTAATAACATGATCTTGAGATGATTAAATATTTTCTGCATAGTTGCAAGGCTAGACATGTCAATGATAGTGGTCAGCTGCTGAACCAGATTTTCAGAGTAGTCTGGATGCATTTAGTACATGACTTGGTACATGACTTCCTGCAGGATATGTTTCATTCTGTATGTTGTCTCTGCTGCTGTCATGTCCATTTAATCCTAGGTGAAAACATGCTGCTTTGTTTAATAATATGGCTCTTCTCCATAGCTCCAAGCATAGTTGGAATTCTTCGGCTGTAATTCAAATTCAGCAGGCCAGCAATCCTCTCAAATTTAATATTTATTGTCTAACCCAAGCCATCAGATTTTCAGTAGGTCTGCAGTCATTATACTTCATTTGTACTTCCCTCACTTATTTTTCAGTAGTAGTTCTTCTCAGAAGCAAGTTAACAAAAGCTGTTCTGTAAGTTTTTAGCATAATTTAGCATGAACTAGAGAAATTATTTAATGTTTATGACATGATTAGCATTGTTCCTTCAATTTTCAGATTGGGAATGCATCATAGTATCAATAGTATTCTGATGTGAAGTGGATCAAATCACAACTGCTTATCTATCAATAAGTACCCAGCAGCTTTCAAGGTTGGAAATGAAGATCTCAGTTTAATACACCCAGACCCTAACAGCCAGTTGAATACACCCAGTCCCAGACCCTTACATTTTCAAAGGACTTATAAATTCGTTTTCCAAATGTACCCAACGGGGAAAGTAATCATAACATACTTCCAGAAAAATAAAACTGTTGGAATAAAGATCCAATTAGATAATTGGAAAACATGGTAGATTAGAAGCATGTTCTAGGGCAGGGGTGGGCAAATGTGGCCCTTTTACAACCTGTGGACTTCAACTCCCAGAATTCCTGAGCCAAGTTGTCTCAGGAATTCTGGGAGTTGAAGTCCACAAGTTGTAAAAGGGCCACATTTGCCCACCCCTGTTCTAGGGGCCTTAGCTACTATAAATGTATGTATAAAATATATATTACTAGTAATCTTTCCTCAAAGGTTTGATGGGAAATTTAAACATATGTGCTGAAGTTGTGTCCGTCTGTCTGTCAGTCTGCCTATCTGTCTGTTTATATAAATAAACTTATTATTTTTCCAAATAACTCAAGGTGGTGAACATATCCAATACATTCTTCCTACAATTCTTTTGTAATAAGTCTACCACAAAGGAAAATCTCAAGTAGCAACCCGATGAACAAATAATGGGGGAAAACCAGTATTTTTAAATGTGTTTAATAAAATCAGCCTTTTCAGTGTCCAGAAATTAATTTGATAAGTTGAAGAAAAAAATATGTAGCATTAGTTTATTTTTGAGGAATAGATTGGCTGAATTACCATTTTGCTTTCTGCAATGTAAAAAACAGAATGGCCGAAGAGGCCAAAAAAAAAAAAAAAGGCCTCGGGGATGCTTTTCAAATGTTAGTGTCATTAAAAATTACAGCCCTCTTTTTAGTATTTGTTCTACAAATCATAAATATTTAAAAAAAACCATAAAATCATCTTGAATTCCTGGTATGTGATGTATACATTTTTGTTTTCTAATTATATGGACAGATTTATGGAAAGAGGAAAGAGAAGAAAATTGCTTGTGAATGTATAACTGCTTCTCTTCTCTCTTTTTATTTTCCTTATGTTCCAATACCTGGATTTGCCTCAAGGTGGGTCTGGAAGAGATAAGCCATGGCTTGTTAAAATACCAAAGCAGGCTGGCAAAACAAAACTCCTGTTGAGAACTGAAAACTGGTCACTTTTAAATCCACAGCTTTTTTTTTAATGCAACTTTTCTTTATAACATGTCACATGAGAAGCTTGCAAGAACTGAATAACCTTTTTATTTGGAAAAGGAAGTAAAATGACTAGAAAAATAATCTTGGAGGTCGTATGTTACAGAGCTGACTGCAAAAGTTGTGGCATTGAGTTCTTGGAAAATTTGGATGTATACTTAACCATTTTTGTATAATTTTTTATAATTCAAAATAAGAAAACAGTCAAGAGAAGGTGTAAAAAATGGACATATTTCAGCCCCTATTTGGCAAAAGTAGAACATTTCTGAACATTTTCTGTAACTAGCTAAGAGACTTTCTATTTTTGCTTTTGGATTTTTTTCTTAACTTTTCCTTGTAGAACTCTTCTAGCTCAAAATTATTCCTAGGTCTCTTTGCATGTTTTACATGTAGAAATCTTTCTATATCTCAGCCAGCAATGCTCAGCCAGCAATGTGACCTCCTGACACATGTTTTTACATGGGATGTCTGTGCACATATAAAAAGGGTAGTGTTAATGTTGCAATGCCCACTTTGTCACTTGCTCCCTTTTGCTCTTTTGTGTGGATCCACATCTCCCCACAGATTGTTAATAACAGTCAAGTCTGGGATTGTAAAGGTGTTTCAAAACTTTTATTTTTCTCTCCTGTAAATATTTCATAATTTATTTGGAAGTTGGGTTATAACTACAAATATAAGAACCCAAGGAATTTAAATTTTTAAGAAAATTTATTAATCAGCAACTCTTGTTTTTGAATAGCAAGTCTTATTCCAAAATCCTCACTTTGCTATAAAAATGTTGAAACTTGACCTAGAAATTTTCTTGGCTTTCTTGAAAGGTACATGTGAATTGCTCCGTTCTGAAGGCAAGGTACTTCCAAACATGGTTATGAAATTATTTCTTTTTTTATATACAGCATCTATATAGTGTCATTTCTAATGTGACATCTATATTTTTTCACAGAAAATCTGTTTAACTATTTATTTACTAGATTTATAAGACTGCCCAACTCAGTGTGACTGTGGGTAGCATATATCAACAAGAAATAATAAATCAAGGAAAAACCCAATTAACATAAAACATAGAATAAATATAAAATAAAAAATGCTGGCCAAGCGCAACAATAAAAACAACCAAAAATAAATTCTGTTCAACTGGACCCAAATGCCTGGAGAAGAAGCCTGGTTATAACAACCCTTTCCCAAAGGTGAGCAGAGTTGGAGGCTATCCTATATCGAGGGTGGGAGTATGGGCCACCGCTAAAAAAGTGGTTCAAGTCCCATAAGGTGGTAAAGTTTAACGGAGAAAATCTGGAACATGCCCTATCTGGCAGGCAGAGGTTATGGGAAAGGTTGATTCCAAAAGTAACCCGGTCCTTGCCATGTAGGGTTGTAAAGATGATAGCTAGCACCTTAAATCACACCCAGAAACCTGTGGGAGCCAATGCAGCTTGCGGTGTAGTGGTATACATGGGTATAATTGTGGATATAACTACCTGAGCTGCTGCATTTTGGACCAACTGAAACTTCTAGATGTTTTTTATAGGCAGCCACATGGACAGTATGTTGTAGTAGTTTGAATTAGGTTACTAAGTGGTGAATGACCATGAGCAGAATCCAGGAATGGTCACAACTGGCACGTGAGGCTGTTGGGCAAAATTCCCCTGGCCACAGCTGCCATTTTCATTTTGAGCAGGAGCTGTGAATCCAGGAGAATCGCCCAGATTGTATACCAAGTCTGAACAAGGCATTGCTATCTCATCCTGGGCCAAAGATTGACACACTCCAACTCCCAGATCTAGAAGATCTAAAACCCATTACTACTACGCAGTCTTGGCAGGACTGAGCCACAACCTGTTCTTCCCCATCCAGTTCCTCACAATCTCTGGATACTAGGATAGAATGTTAACCTCACTCAACCGGCTGGGAATAGAGATGTACAACTGGGTATCATCAATGTTTTGATGATACCTTGTATCAACAAATAACCACACCTAATAGCTTCATGTAGCTATTTAAAAAGAGGAGGACACCACTGACCTCTGGCTGAACTACTCCTTTCCCATCAACACTGATTGTAACTGACCATAGCAGAAGGTGGAGAACCACTGCAAAATGGTGCCTCACATTCTCAGGCCCACAGAAGGATACCATGGTTGATGGTATCAAAAGCTGCTGAGAGATCAAATAGTACCAGTATGGATTCACCACTCCTACTCCAGCTTACTACAGGTCATCAGTAAGTGCAATCAAAGTCATATGAAAACTAGATCCCAGTCTTCATTCTATTTCCTTCCTGGAAGAACCTATTTTCCACTCATTAAAAAAAAAATGCTCGTGTAAAAGATCTGCTAGGTGATAGCAGCCCCAAAATAAACATAAAATGGAATGAAATAAAATGAATTAGAGCAATAGAGCCAAACTAGACATTTAACACCCTCTGTTTGTTTCTTACAAAGCCTGTGGATAGTATAAATCATAAGGACTAAGGGGCATAGGAATTTTTTTTTTTGTACTTTCTACTCCCTGCCACTTTCAAGATGAAAATATCCTTGAAACAGACTATAAATAAATATATATCAAATATAAATATATATATTTGCTGTTCTGTTTTAATCACACTATTCTGTTTTAATCACACTGATTCCCCATGCTACAGAAATATTATTTAAAGAGAAAAAGTAAAAAAGAGGAAACAAAAATGCAGTCATGTGTTTATCATCATGTCAGTTTTAGCTTGTCATATGATGTATCATAAATAAATGTAGTGAATTAGCATTTCGGAGGGTTGGAATTTTCCATTATTGTTAAACAATCTTTAAATAGCTTTAAAAAAAAACGTAATGGCTATAGTACAGTTGTAATTATCTCACTAAATGTACATAATTAAAGCAACAACATTTTACAGGTAATTTAGCCTATTAGTAGACCTTGAAGCAAAATGTGGAAATGCAGTGTATTATGAAATTAAAACTTTTTACGTATTTGTGAGAAGAGAATTTGTCATCCCCTTTATTTAGCAACTCCACTGAGTTCATAAACGTACAAATAAGTAAGTGCATATATTTTATTGGGCAAAAAATAAGTGCTTTAGCTGTCATCCATTTTAGCCCCAGCTGCTTTTAAAGAAAGTAAATTGAGAAATTCATTATTTTCCAGATGTTGTTGAATTTCTCTTTGTCTGTTAAAATTAAACAATGATGGATTTTATGATTTAACAGACAGCTAAATGGAATATTTCACAAATTTGAAACCTTGCTGAAACTACTTTGATGCATACAGATGCAATCCTACTCAGTCTACTTGGACATTCCATTGGATTGAATATAACCTCCAGATTATATCTGAATACAACAATTTTGAACTACTAAATTTTAATAATCCTTAGAAAAAGGAGAATCCAATACGCATTATTATCAGGAAAATTTCAAATATATCTTTACCAGTAAAAAATCTAGTAAAATCTGAACTCCTATCTCGTCTTTCACCAATTTTTTTTCACATACAGAAAGGAAAGCCATTAGACCTGAGAATAACCCTTGGTGTAGAATTCTACTCCACTGGCTTTGTGGCTGTACTCATGTAGTTTTCTTGACAATGTATGTCATGCCTTCCTCTAGGATGATTTTTCCAGTATAGTCAGAGTGCTAACATTACTTGGTGACCTCTTATCCTAATTAATATTTGGACAGGAGATCACCAAATAAAGTTAGGACTCTGGGCCAAGTGTTGGTTTGCTTTTTTTTAAATTGAGTTTAGCTGAGATCAACTAGGTGCTTCCACCTAGTGGGACAACAAGTGTATATACACACAGATTGAATGAATCTACAGTAATTGACTTTTAAAAATATAAGTTTTAAAGATAAAGTTTGCTGCTGTTGGACTTACTCCCTTTTTCCTTTCCTAATAGGAAATCTATCTATATTAAAAGTCTGAGAGTAACTGATGTTATCTTTTGTGATTTGATAATCAAACAATGGTTAAGTCCCTCGATTTGCTGTTTTACTAGTTCCACAGATAACTGACATTCTTGCTTAATTTCTTACTGCTCTTTATATGACAGATACATATTTGCTTATTTTATGTTGATTTTAAATAGATTTCATTCTTTTGCCATAGCTTAAACAAAATTCTAGCACTGCAGTTCTCATTTAAGTTTCATATTCAGGTTAAGAAAGTGGGATGAAAGTGCAATGTCATATTTCAATTATAATGGAGAATTGTTTAAGTTATCAATGAAGTTGCTAAAGGAGAGCATGCCTTTAAACTGTTACAACACAGTTCAGTTAGAATGTGTGCTTTCTTCAGGAAATGCATCAATTAGATCAAGGTTTCTCAAACTGTGAGTTGCCTCCCTTGGGAAGGTGCAGCCAGAGCCAGAGGACGTGGGAAAAACCTTTTAAGTTGCATGTTGTTATAATAAATCCCTTTTCCTCCAAATTTGACTGTATTCTTTTTATTGTTCATTTGTATTTATTTTATGTTTGAATTTTTAGGTGAAGTGTGTACATTAAAATTACACTGAAAGGAGATGTGATGACAAAAAGTTTAGGAAGCCTGAATTAGATAGCGAAAATGAAATAAAGTATTCTTCAGTTAAAATAAAAACTTTATAAAGAACTTTAGAATGTATATTTTCTTCAGGAAAATTCAGGCAAAATATAAATATAACATTGAACAGTGGAAACATATTTTAAAATTTTCTACTAGGCTGGCTGGCCTTTGTTGGAAACTGGATATTACAGATAGTCCTCAATTTACGACCAGTCACTTAGCAACTGCTTGAAGTTCCAATGGATCCCAAAAAGGGTACTTGTAACCTGGATTTGAAGTTTTGACAGCTATCATCCCCCTCCACAGTCACATGATTGAATTTGGGGCTTTTGATAGGACGGAACATTTATAATAAATATGTTCTGCTTGGGCAAGTTCAAATTAACAAAAGTAGAAATAAATCATGTCAATATAAAATGTTAAATATTAAATGGAATCATTTTTAGAACTTATTTTCTCATTTATTTCAGGATGCAATAGAAGCAATATTTAGAAAATTGTAAAATCATGTATTGTTCACGTTCAATGCTGGCATATTTTTCCTTTGTTCAAATGAATATATTTAAAACCTTTTCTGTTCCCCTCCCTTATTCTTAGGTAAACATCTTTGACCACGATGAGTTGGAGTTTCTTGACCCGTCTACTTGAGGAGATCCACAATCATTCCACATTTGTGGGGAAGATCTGGCTGACTGTGCTGATTGTATTCCGCATTGTTCTCACTGCTGTGGGAGGGGAATCCATCTATTATGATGAACAAAGCAAATTTGTTTGCAATACAGAACAGCCAGGTTGTGAAAATGTGTGCTATGATGCTTTTGCCCCCCTCTCTCATGTGAGGTTTTGGGTATTTCAAATCATCCTAGTCTCTACTCCCTCAGTAATGTATTTAGGCTATGCTGCTCACAAAATAGCTCGGATAGTGGAACATGGCGAAATGGAACGGAAGTTACGAAGCAAACCTCTTCTAATGCGTTGGAAACAACACCGAGGTTTAGAAGAAGCAGAAGACGATAATGAGGAAGATCCAATGATGTATCCAGAGATTGAAGTAGAGAGTGAACGAGAGAACAAGCAAAATCCATCCCTCGCAAAAATAAAGCATGATGGTAGGAGGCGAATCCGAGAAGATGGGCTTATGAAGATTTACATCTTTCAACTGCTGAGTAGGACTATATTTGAAATTGGCTTCCTGATAGGCCAGTACTTACTCTACGGATTTGAAGTCAGTCCAACATTCCTTTGTAGCAGAAATCCGTGTCCCCATACTATTGACTGTTTCATTTCAAGACCCACAGAAAAAACCATATTCCTGCTCATCATGTATGGTGTGAGTGGTCTGTGTTTACTTCTGAACATTTGGGAAATGCTTCACTTGGGATTTGGCACCATTCGGGACACCTTGAATAACAAGCGGAAGGAGCTAGAAGATTCAGGAACCTATCATTATCCTTTTATTTGGAATACCCCATCAGCTCCTCCAGGGTACAACATTGCCATGAAACCTGACCAGATTCAATACACAGAGTTGTCTAATGCCAAAATAGCACATAAGCAAAATAAAGCCAATATTGCCCAAGAACAACAATATGGCAGCAATGAGGAGAACATTCCCACTGAACTGGAGAATATCCAGCGAGAAATCAAAGTAGCTCAGGAACGCTTAGATCTTGCCATCCATGCATATAATAATCAGAATAATCCATCCTGTTCCAAGGAGAAGAAGCCCAGAGGCAGCTCAAACAAAAGCAGTGGCAGTAGTAAATCAGGGGATGGGAAAACTTCTGTTTGGATTTGATGCTGTTCACTTGACAGGGAATGCTACCGTTTTCTTGTAGCATATTATATCTAGCAAATTGGGTGCGAAATATTTCCAGTAAAAAATAATTGGCCTTGCTAAAGTTCAGAGATATTTCGTGCTGCTAAATGGTACTGTGCAAAAGAACAGAAGAGAAAAGTAGTTATGCTCACAAACATGTATTCATGTATTCTTCCAGATCTGCAGAAGTCCCAGGGATTTTTTTAATTATTTTTGTTAAAACAGTTTACACTGAATGTACAGTATTATGGTACCTTTTATTATGCACATTTTTGTATTTGTATATTGGATATCTCAGTTATACATTTTATATTAAAAGGAATCAAATAGGAATTTTCAACATTTTTCTAAAGCATTTTTCTCCTCACATTTCATAGAGATTGTGTGATTTACTTTGAATTTCATAGAGGTTTGAATTATGGAACAGATAATTTTGGATGACTGTCATGCCCTTTCTGCATTCTTGTCCCAGCCAAATAAATTAAATACTAGGTTAGTGAAATGCGTCTTCAGATGTAGTCAGATTTTTTTTCCTGTAGTGAATATCCTTGTATATAAGTGGGCCAAAAGAAAAAAGAATTTCAGACTGGCTTCTAGCACATAACCTTGCATTCAGTTTATGAATCTTCTGAGAAAAAAGTGCCTGGAATTGACAATATTTTCTGAATTAAAAAAAGTAAGAGTTCAACCACTGTGAAAATAAAACTTCATATACCTGATAGTTAATTTAAAACATATATTTGATATTGCAAAGTAGGGAAAGCAATTGGGTATACTCTAAATAATTTATACTGCAGTCTCCGAATTACTGATTTACATTGCTTGGAATTTTAGTCCAAAAATCTAGTTTGCCTATCCCCACTTTAGGGATGACTTTATCAATTCTTGATCTTGCAAACAATTTAAAGTTTAGAAAGAAGACAAGTTAAATTATTGTTGATACAAAGAAAGGCCTGCTTTCTTTAAATTTGAACCAGTATTCAAATGGTAGGGAAAAAAATCTTGATTTGAGGGAAATATAAACAGAATTAAAAATACTTGCCTTTGTTTTGAAGTGGGAAATGTTATTTTAAAGACATGTGATGTACAATATAGTTCTTCAGGAAGTTCTTTATTGTGAGGAACGAGGAATTGGGAATTTGAAGTGATGGAAAAATTTGTACTTTAACACATATATTTATTTTAGCAGTGTCCAAGATCAATCTTCCTCCTTGGTCTTTTAAATTCCTATCCTGTTATTAATGTATTGCTTGCAAAAAGCAGCAGGAAGCTACTTGGGAGCATATATTCTAGTCTTGTGAAACTGCAGGCTGTTCTAATTAAATACATAGATCCTTTGAAGGAGTTTCAGCTCCATACAGCAAACTGGAAATCTTAACTTCTTTCCTAATAAGAAGACAAAACAATTAGCTTTTGGAGTTTGCCCATTATTTGGTTCATAGATTCAATGTATTTGAATTGCTGTGGTTTTATCATGGTGCTGAGCTGACAAAATTTGCACAATTTGGTAAGTAATACAGTTTGGATTTAATGCAATACATGCTCATTAGAAAATGGCTTTGTGTATTTTACTTCATTCAAGATATAGTAAAGTCTGAATTAAAAGCAATGGGTAGCAATGACACTATCCAAAGTGCTTGCCATTTTTCCTACTGCTGTGATACAATCACTGAATAAACTGGATTTGCAGAACCTTTCTAATAGCTATTTAAGTGGAAAATTGGGTTTTGTCCAAATTTAGATACATTCAATCCATTTTTGGTAGCAAATTGAGCTGCTTGAAATAGATACTGGTTGGGGATACTTAACAAGCAGGATAGGTAATGTGAGGAAGGACGGGTTATTCCAAAATTGGACAGGCATCTTTTTTGTGTGATGTTTAAATACAGGATACATCTGCCTGACTATTCCATTCACCACACACAAAGCCCGTCTCATTTAGCAGAATCCCAAGTTTTTTGTGCAATATTTTAAATGGCCTAGATACAAATGCATACCAATGTGCTGCTCTGCCTAAAACTTGGAAAATTGAATTGAGAAATATGGGTTTTGAATAAGAACAGTCATGCTTCTATTGAAAAATCTGTATCCGAAAAATTATTTAAGGAAATGTTGTTTTAAGATTATTTCAGTGTTGGTATTTAGCAGAGGTTATTCTAATTAAATGATGTAAATTTCTCCCAACCTACTTTTCTTATCACTTCAAATTCGGGGGCTAGGTGCATGTTTAACTTTTGTTTTACTGAAAAAAATCAGCCAAGATTTAATATTCAGCTTGTGTTTATAATTATAGAATGCAATATTTATTGCCTTTGGTGACATCTTATTGACAAGGGCAGTAAGGACAGAGAAAACTAAATGTTTGTGTACATTGATTAATGTTTATTAGAATTGTAGAACTGATCCATTCTCCTCCCTGGACTCTGACAAGAAGCTGCACTGATGTGAAACTATTTTGTACCTTTTTTTCTCCCTAGAATTTAGAGGCCTTTTGAGAAGTTTTGACATTTTCACTTTTTTTTAATTCTAAAAATTTAATTACCTTTCTTGAAGCAAGTCTCAGTTTACAACATATGAATCAGAAATGGAAAACCTGTGTTTACAATAACCCCAAGGCTTATAAAGAGAAGGCTAGATAAATTGGGACTTTCCTAAGACAGTACTCCCATAATCCTCATCATTAATCATGCTGAATGTAACCGATAGGATTTGTAATGAAATACATTTGGAGAGCATCTGATTCTGCTTGTTTT
The DNA here is from genome assembly GCF_059756535.1 of Pantherophis guttatus. Classification (NCBI taxonomy): domain Eukaryota; kingdom Metazoa; phylum Chordata; class Lepidosauria; order Squamata; family Colubridae; genus Pantherophis; species Pantherophis guttatus. The sequence goes on from NC_142066.1 coordinate 56,853,157, forward strand.
GTAGAATTTCAGCATCATTTTTTAAAAAAGGGATGTTTGCAGTCTTTTTTCTTTAAATGCACAAGACTGAGTGTAAAAATAGTGAATAGTTGGCCCAATACTTTGAAAACATCTGGCTTCTTCTAGAAGTAGCGTAATAGCTAGAGTTTCCCTAAAAGAGAATCTTTGATAGATGAGTAGGCTTATAAAAAGGTTGTTTTAAACATATAGCATTGATTTGCCATTTTAGGACCCCCTGCACCAGAAAAGTACTGTACCAAATTTTGCAATTTTTAACAAAAGATAGTTTGGATGCAGGATGTAAAAATACTGTGCATTTATGAATGCCAGCAGGAAATACTCAGCTTTTCAAGGACAATTTCAATACAAAACTACATTCAGTGAAAAGCTGAAAAAATTTATCAAGTACCGGTAAAATATTTTCCGGAACCTTTATTCATCTGCTGAATTGAATTTAATCAAGTAACAAAGTTAATAGTCAAATGTTCAGATGGTGCTATAAAAGGAGAGAAATTAGTTCATGAGTTTTATTCTGAAGTTCGTCTTGAATAAAATGCAGCCTGTATTGGATACAAGAAGTCTATTTCACCCATAATTTCATGTGTATGCATGTTTCTTCTTGCACTGAAAGATGCGTGGCATACATACAGGGTTTTGAAACATGAAAGATCATGTGTGTAACAGTAGCTGTTTCCATGACAGCAGATCCCAATATTGCCTTTCAAATGCCTTTCTTCTTTTTTTGCTCGGATAAAATATCAGCTGATAAGATAATTGTAATTATTTAGGATCCTTTTTAGACAAGCAAAGTGGGTGGATTGAGTCACATGCCAGTTCACACACATCCCATGTCCAAATAATAAAATCAAGGTTTTCATGCTTTTGGAAAGCGTTTTAGCTTTAGATAAGTAGCTTTGAAGATGAAGCAATGGGAAAATGTTTTCCCATTATCATGTTTCCCTGAAAATAAAACCCTGTCTTATATTTTTTTGAACCCTGAAATAAGCACTTGGCCTTATTGCCATGCACTCAAAAGCCCGATTGGGCTTATTATCAGGGGATGTCTTATTTTGAGGGAAACCATACTGTTTTCAGACATCAGCCTCAAGTAGAATGAGTGTTAGAAAGTAACTCAACCCATACGGCTGTTAGGTTTGCCTTTATTTAGTTCACTTCTTAACGAACTCCCGAAAGTCTAATAATGCATTCTACAAATAAAAGTACAATATGTTTGTGTCTTCAAATTATTGGAATGGCTGCAACAAAATATACAATCTCCTTTGATGTACTTTTAGGCTATACTACTTTTGCATTGTTGCAATCTGCCCTTTGCAGTCCAAGGGGGAGGGGGAGTCAACATTTTGTAGGATACCTGTCCCTATAAGGAAGGACAAAACCTAGATCCCAAAAGGTACTGTGTAAAAAGAAAGATTGAATTCTTTCTCCTGCTCCCAAAGTCAAGTGAAAAAAACCAAAATACTTAAAAACTTTCCATTAACCTAATCCATGAGTGAGAAACCATGTGAAAACCCTCATGTAAGTTTCTGTAAATTTGATAACAAGTAAAATTAATTTAAGAATATAAAACTGCAACATTACTTTGATAAAATTTTATTTGATTTTTCCATACAACCATAGAATCAAGGTCTGGTAACAGAAAACACCTGTCACTTGCAAGTTGAAGATCTCCTATTTAAAAAAAAAAGGGGGGGGGAAGCAGCATCAATGTGCTCATTCTGCATGGGGAAAATCACAGGACAGAACGCACTGAGATCATAAAAGACCACTGAGATAATAAAAGACAACCATCTTCCCTACCAACTGCTCTGGTGCCAAAATCCATGTATCATCTGAAACAAAACAAATGTCAATTACTTGTCTCAAAAGCAAGCTTGCATCTCCTTGCAGAAGTGCTAAGCCTTTCTTCAAAAAAAACAAAAACGGGGGGGGGGGCAGCTATGTATAAACAAAGAGTCAGATCTTAAGAAGAAATTGCTATTATACCTCATGAAAGGGTGGGTTAGGCAGCCCTTCTTTAAACAAAAATGACTCAGACACCTGCAGTGGTTCATTTGGACAATTAGCATCTCTGTATTTTGCAAACACTTATCAGAAAAAGACACTTTTGCTCATCAGAAATCAGGTGATGCCATCTAGAGCAATACACTAGGCCAAGCGGGAAGAAGATAGGGTGAGGTGGGACAAGGCTGGAAGGGGCAATGTGGCAAAATCATCTGCCAATCTTAATTTTTTTTTCTTTTTTGGAAAGCGCATTGAAACTTCCCTCTCTTTCAAAGTTAAGGAATGACTGAGGCAAAGAAAGTCATTGCGCCCATGAAACCTTCAGAGCAGAAGCTCAGGATGGCAGCTTTTTCAGATTCCAGGTTATAGCCCTCATGACTTTGGACAGGGCAGTGAATCATGGATGGAAAGGGGAAAAAAAGAAATGTAGAAGTAAAGGGGTTGACTTAATATAAGTGAAGATGGCCTATTTGACCCATAGTGTGATGACAAGTGTAGAATAGAAGGCATCCTTTAGAATCTGAATAGCAATTTGGCAAAAGTGGCCCTAGTTCATTCACCTTGTACCACTCTTCCTGAAACAGCTCACTCTAACTCAAGGCCTCACGCAAATCCACCTAAAAAGGCACTTCAGAGCAGGACATGGGCTTCAATAGAATGTGGGGAGATGGTGCCAGTGTCCCAACGGAGAGGCTTCTTTCTGTAGCAATGAAATCCAAACCAGGAACAACGAAAGCCAGAAGGACAGCAGTGGCGCCGGTCATGACAGCAGGTTCCCTATGAAATAGAAGAAGAGGTAATGAAGGACAGCAATCCTTAATGAAGAAACGAGAAAATGGCTTGAAATCTTTGCATGATTCTCAATAAATCTACAAGTTGAGGAAGGATGACCTGGAAAAATATTTAGTAATTAAAGACAAATAGCTTTAAATTATGAATCTACAATTTATGTGTAATACAGGGGCTTACATTATATCACAGCAATAGTAGGTTCTTCAGCTTCTGAAGAATTGTAGTTTCTTTTTTAGTAGTCTACCTGGCCTTACCAAACTTAAAAATGCACACATTTTGAAAAGAAGCGCTGTACCCATTGAATCTGAACATAATGATATGATCAAACCTAATTTCACCTGCCTTATTGGTTTTATCAATGCACGTGAGAAAGTTCAGAAGAACTCAAAACTTTGCATAGAAAATTTATGGTGGAATTTGAATTTTTATTCCTAGCAAGGCTGCCTTTGTTTTTTATACAATGGCAAAAACAATATTCTAGTAGAATATTGGTTGTCTTACTGTGCAGAGGAACAACATACTGTACATTGCTTTACTGATTTGGAGAGACCAGTCCTGTCTGCCCACCCACCCATGGCCTCCTTTGAACTATTCACAGTGACTGAATCTAAGTCTGGGCCGGGTATCAGCAACCTGTGACTCCAGAGCTGCATGCGACTTTTTCATGCCCCTGCTGTGGCTCCCGGTTGGATGAACCCACCACTGGCTGGTCCCATCTCTCGCTCTCCCCTGTGAAAGTAAGGGCAATGGCAGGGGATGGAGCAGGAGTGAAGTGCCCCTGTACTTGCCTCCTCTCATGGATGCTTCTTCAGGCCTTTGTTGGTGCTGCGCGCACCTCGGTGGCTTGGGGAGATGCATGACTTGCTCTCCGCCCTGAGACACTGGCCCTGCCCGCCTGCGGCCGCTGCCGCTGCTCTCACCACCTCCATAGCCTGCCCGCTGTTCTCCCAGCATAGTTAAATTTAGCACGCTTCACAATGGGGGAGATGGCATCCCCTCCTCTTCCTGCAGCCCATTGCAACACAGAGCATCGGCTGCGGCCAGGCTGGGCCAGTGTCTTGAGGCGGAGAGCTTCTCAGGGCAGGCGAAGAGTGACTGGGAAGGGAGAGTGAGGGGCCAGCCAGTGGTGGGTTCAGCTGAGGGAGCCACAGCAGGGGAACGAAAGAGCTTAATTTATCTGGGAACCTGAAATGAGTCCTGATTCAAATCTTATGGTAAAAAGCAACCAAAGAAGAAGAAAGAACAACATCAGCAAAAAAACCCACCTCCCAAACCTCGCCTGTTTTTGGAAATGGTTCAAGAGGGAACACACACACACACAGATAAACACCGGAGAGAGAGAGAGAGGGAGAGAGAGAAAGAGAGAGATGGAGAGAGATGAGAGAAAGAAATAGAGACAGAGAAAGACAGGGAGAAGAGAGAAGAGAGAGATGAGGGAGATGAGGGAGAAGAGGGAGAAAGAGAGAGAGATACGCGTTTCCCCACAGAAAAGAAAACACTGGGAGTCAAAAAACCTGGGTAGGCGTGGCAGGGGGTGTCATGTGACTGGGTGGGAATGAGTGATGTTGAGTTGGCCACACTCACCCAGGTTTTGTGGCTCCTGGTGTTTTCTGTGGGAAACTGATCCAAATGGCTCTTCGAGTGTTTAAGGTTAAGGTTTGGGCACTAACCTTTTCATAAGGGCAGCAGGCCCAGTCACCGCTCTTGGCCTTGCAGCAGGTCTGGCCCACATGGCAGTAGTGCTGTTCACCACACAAGACATCCTGACTGGAGACAGCAGTTTGTGATGAAGTCAGCAGGCCCCCTGCAGCGTCAACAAGGCCTGGCCAGTGCCGTTTCTCACAAGACTGGGCTGCCACATTGCAGGTATAGCCAGAGGGGCAGCAATGTTGGTGATCCTCACAGCAAACGGCCTGTAGAAAGCAAGAGAGGAGATACTGCTTGGTTGAGATAGAAATACAGCTTATAGTGGAACATTGTAAAGGAACTAAATAAAACTAATTTTATCATGGCTCTATTTTGCTTCAAAGAAACCTTCGTCCAGAAACATCCCTGTATTCCTTCTGTTTCTTATTTCCTTGTTAAATTTAAAATGTCTGAATTAAGATATGAATTAGATAGAAAAAACCAGAACAGCTGAAAGCTCTGAATGGCTCATGGATGACACTTCTCTCAAGGAGACTCTCAGTGAATCTCCAGATATAGTGCTTGTTCTGTTAATAAGGAAATCCTTAGCTTGGCCTCCAGGCTTAATTCACAACTATAACAGGATTGTGAAAGGGCACCTTTAGGACTGTAGGGGATTAAATTAATGGCAAGTATGGAAGTAAGTATGGAAGCTCTTGTTGGGCAGCCTAATGCAAATACTGGAATTTCTTTTCATTAACTTTCAAGCCTGTAAAGATCCAGCAAAAGTTTGAAACTCACCTCATACCCCTCTGTGCCCAGAAAAAGAAACTGTTGGGAGGGCACAGCTACCTTTGTTTTAAGATTTTAAAAAAGCCAAGATAGTGGCTATGACCACATGATTAAAACCTCACCCCTTTTTTACTTATGGCTACAATTTTGGCTTTTTTAGAAACTATCCCCCCCCCCCAATGTCCCTCTTCATGGACCCATCCTAGGCAGTAGATGTGACTGTACTCTGCAGAAACCCCATTCCATTTGTGTAAATAACCCTTTGTTCTCTTTCTTGTCAAGGCTCTGTTTCTTCCTTTGTTCTTGCTGTTGTGGTAATGTTAAGATGCTGGCCTAGAACTTAGGAAACTTATGAGTTCTAAGCCTCCCTCAGGCACGAATGCTGATTGGATGACAGGGCCATCATTCTCTCTCAGCCTAACCCACCTCACAGGTTGTGGAGAAAACAAAAGGCAGGAGAATTCAGTCTGTTCAATGCCTTATTATGTATTTTAAAAAGTGGGATAACAACAGTTTGCCCTGATTAACAGGTGCTATGATCATGTACGATTTTGTGAGAGCAGGCATGGTATCATTTCTACACATAAGATGGCACCTGAGCAGGAAAGAAGTGGGAAATTATGCTTGCACTTGCACTGGGCAGCTGGCAACAACTCCAAGGACCAGAAAGGTTCTGGCAGGAGGTCTGCCCTCCCTTGCAGCTGGCACTGCCATTGCAGACAATGCGATCCTTTTGCAATATCTTGGCAAGCGGTTTGGGAACCCAAAGCAGAGATTCTTTTGATTCTTCACAACTGCCTGTGGCTGGATCGAAAATAGAGCCATTGGGGCAGCAATGCAAGTGGTCTGAGCTGCAGACCACCTGCAGGAAAGACAGAAAGCTGAAAAAAAAGTCAAGTTAAGCAGAATCCAAAAGTGCCATGAAAAGAGCTTGCATGAGATTGCTCAGTATTACTGCACTTTTTAAAAAGGCTTATTTAAAAAAAGGTGTTAGTCGTAATCTGGTGACTTGGCCTTGGTTTCAGATGCCACTCTCAACAAAGATTCAAATTATTTAATGTAGTCTTTACAAAAACATTTTCCTACATTTTTAAACTGCCGTAACAGATTAGCTAAATATCTGCAAAGGAAAAAAGATAGATGTCATGTCCCAACATATGAATTATTAATACTGTTGTTGCTCTCTAGCCCCATTTAGTGGCCGGAGGGACAAATACCAATTATATTGTTTGAAGCTGACCCAACCCCTTTACCCATCAGCCTGCACTCTCAAAACAAGTGCAGGCTGGGAAGCCAGACTCTATTTTCCTTTAGCATTTGAAGGAGACAGAAGCCAAGGACAAACCCACATTCCACACACGGAGCATCGCTGGTGAGATTTAGATTGTTATGTTTAGCAGAAACTCAATACTGTCTATCTTGTATTTGGTTCTCATTGTATGTATTCCTATTTCCCCCCGTTTCACCATATCCTGTTCTTTCAATAAAGCATCCAGATCTATGCACACAGTCTGTTTTATTGGAGGGTAGGTGGGTTTAGCCTGCATGTTGAGCTGCATACAGACTAACTTGTAGTGAGCACAGAACAACAGGACATAAGGTTTGTGAAAGGAACAGCATCAATGCCTGCATTAGCAGATACTTTACTTTGTTTTCATCTTGTTTTTAGAAGCTGAGGTAAATTTAGAGAAGATTTATAATAGCTACCCTGATTCCTATCCAGCTGACTCTTCCAGCTTTCCCCAAATTAATGGATTTTGTATGTGATGGCCAAGAAATCCCATCATTCCCAGTTAACACAACACAACTCTTCTCAGACAAAGATAGGCATCTTTTATTTCTTGGCTACAGTTTTTGCACTCTGAAAAACTGCTTGGGAGACTTCTTCACTTTTTGCATTGCCTAGATGAGCTACGGAAAACAGACTGGTATTGGTGGAGGGCAGTTGCTACTAAAGGCAGCAGCATGGCTGCTGTGAGAAAGGGTGGTGTTATATTCTCCTACCTTCCAGCAACCCTGCTAAAGTTCACTGGGAGAACTTACAAATGTGTGTGTGACCACCCAGGGCTGGAAAGATTGACCTCTGCCAGCATATATAGAAGTAGCATCAATCTTCCATATTTATCTTTTTAACTGATCATCACAAGACTCTGGTCTTGCATTAATCATGCCTTTTCACATCAAGGCTTCCTCGTCAAGCTTTCTGAAGCCTACTTACTTTTGGAAAAGGACAACAACCCCAGTTGCCAGAGGCCATTTTGCAGCAGGTCTCCTTATCTTTGCAGCTGCTGAAGTTATCACATTTCACCACTGTCTCCTGCCTTGCCAGAATGGGAGTCACCAAGATCCCCTGGGAAGGGCCCCCACTTTTGATGCAGAAACTGTGTTCTATATCACAGGTGTAACCATGAGGACAACAGTGTGCTTGGTCTTTGCAACAAACTGCCTATGGGAAAGAAATAGCTGTGGTGATCCAATAAGCCAAACACCATTGTTGAAATTGTTCTATGAAAGAAAAATATTAAGGTACTTAACAACTGTTTGAAGTTATGACAGCACTGAAAAAGTAACTTTATTGCTAGTCCTCACATTTACCACCTTTGCATCCCACAATCATGTGATTGCTACTTGTGCATTGCACAACAGGCTTCTGACAAGCAGAGCCAATTGACAAGCTGGCAGTAAAAGTGCATATCACAAACATGCAGTGCCTTGCATAACGATCTGTGGTGACTTGCAGATGGTAACTAACATTGTACGCCTTTCAAGGTCACGTGATGTTTCACTTAGCAACTGCATTGCTTAGCAGCAGAGTTGCCACTCCCAACTATGGCTGTTAAATGTGTCAGCCTTCCTACACATACAACTTATATCATTTCATTGTTCTCATGGTAAAAGTTCTTTCTTGTACCATATTTGGAACGTGATTTCCATCACCACCTACTGACAGTGAGATTGCATGGGAGAGAGAAACCTGGGCTTCAAAAATCAACTATCAAAATCCCATTCCATCAGCAAGCTCCGATGGCTTTAGGAGTGGGGGATGGAAGTTACCTTGCAAAACACATGGAGGATATCAGGTTGGGGAAAATTGAGGTCATTGATTAATTCACCAATAAAAGGCTTTCTCATAGTAGATCTTCCAGTGAAATGGCCTGTTGTCAGGCTGTCCCAAATGCCTCAAAGGTAATGTATGCAAATATATTCTTCCTATGAGATTCCGTGGGTAATTGATTAAATCAACCATTTATCCAAGAAGGAATATTACCTACCCTGCCTTGAAATCCTCAATTTACCTGAAAGAGGGGGCAGCATGCCCAGGCTCCTAAACGCATGCAGCATGTTTGTCCATCTGCACAGCTAAACCGGTCATCACACTTCACATCCCTGCTTGAAGGGAAGTTGCCAACAATCGCTGTTGTCTTCTCCACCCAAGGCATACGATCTCCATCTTTTAGGCAAGTGCCTGATGAATCATAGATGTAACCACTGGGGCAGCAGTGAATCTGATCCTGGCAGCAAGTGGCCTGGCAGGAGAGAGGAAGGTCATATCAGTGGCCTACTGGACCAGAAGGAATACTACTCTAAAATAAAGTAGACAAACCAAAGACCCTCAACTTCATCTGAAAACCACTTCTGATTGGAGGCTCAAACTTATGATACCCTATTTCTTGCTCTCCATCTACAAGAAGCTGAAGAATATGGAAAAGTGCAAGTTAAGGCAGAGCTTTTTTTTTCTAGAGCCTTTCCTATGAAATGAAGACTGAAGAACCTACAGCCCACATGAAATTGCTGATTTGGCCTCCTATAAAGCTGCCACATCAAATTGCCAGTGTTAGATATTTTTTTAAAAGGCTAAAATTGGTGGATTTGCTTTTGTATTAGTTCCCCTTCTGCCTCCAGATCTCAAACCCCATCAAAGAAAAGACTGAAATATGCCCCACTGCTGATTTTGCTGTACAACTTCAGAAAACTTTGGTTCCCAAAATGCTAGGTTTTAAAAAACGTTGCTCTCAGCTATGAAAAAATTGCCTGATTTTTTAATAGACCTAGGCCTCTCAGGTAAGCAGTTGTAAAACTGTAACTGGACAGTATTGGAGTCAACAACTCTGCTGCAGTTCTGCAGAAACAAACAATACAGAATGGATGAGTAAACAAAAATAACCCCCCTTCTCCTTTCCAAGACCCTCCCCCTCCAACTTTTAACACAGGAACATCCTGGAAAGCCTAGCAGCTGAGATGCATATAATTTAAGAAGGAATTACAATTTTGTGCACACCTCAAAGGGTCCCAGCTATGAGCAATCTAAGTGAGAAATGAGAGGTGAACTAAATTAGCAGAACCTGGGGAACCAGCACTTACTGAGATTAGTTCCCTTTTGTTCCTCACTCATAGACTAGACTCAATTCCACTCTTTCCTTTCTTGCATCTATTTACATAACTATGCAAATACTAGGAAGCTCCTGACAGGAAACAAAGCAATTTCACATTTCCTTTGATCCTCACAATAGCATTAAATAAGCTTAGGTCTCTTCTCACCTGTGTCAACAGGCAGCATCCCCAAGCACCTGTTATAAGGCGACAACAAGTCTGGCCATCGTGGCAAGCTGTGTAGGGATCACACTGGATCATTTGATCTATGGAAGATGCTGTAGAGCATGAATCTATTTCTGAAACTGTTGTGGAGCTTGTGTCTATTTTTGGCACCAAAGGAATGCTTTGGCCGTCTTTCAGGCAGGTGCCTTCTGACAAGTTGCACTGGTAACCCTTTGGACAACAATGGGTATGATCTGGGCAGCATGTGGCCTGGAAAAGACACAAAACACAATTAGACCATCATGGAATTCTTTGCCCAAAAAGGAGGTAGGAGGCTGTGTTTTTTTTTTTTTTATTGAGTATCTATCTGGCCAGTTGTGCCAATTCCAACTGATACATGCTTTTTGAAGTCTCTGCTGAACTTTCAAATAGCAAATACCAGGATAGAAGCTGGTATTGCTGATCTGCAGAGTATATGCTCAGTTCCTCTAAAACCAAAAATCTCTCCTGACCACCACAAGTATGCCCCCCTCCCAGCTTCCAGATTAATTAACCATGTTTTCTGACAAACATAGTTCCTCTTACCTCCTCTAGGGGACAGCACCCCCAGGATCCTGAGGTTGTCTTGCAGCAAGTATTTCCATCTGGGCATGTAAATTTTGCATCACACTGTATATCATGAGCTGCACGATGAGAAAGAAGTTATATTCAAAGAAGAATACAAAGCCTTCTCCACACTAGCTCCTCTCTTAAGCAACTGATAGACCTGCTTTCCCCAATTTGGTACCTTCCAGATTGGCTATATTGTATCTTCCAAAATTGTCAAAAAAAGATGCTGGGTTCTGTGAATGATAGCACAGCAATTCCTCCACAAAATCTAGAATATATGCATACGGAAAGGAGAAGGAATATCACCAACAATTAAGATTATTCCTGGAATCTAGGGGGGGAACTGCCCCAAGTGCTCAGTTTGGGAAAAGAAAATGAGAGGTGAAGTCTTAACAACAACATATACATCTGCACTCATAATTAGTTTATAGCAATAAATTTCTTAGTTAACTTGATTTTTACAGAATGTGAAACAAAGTACTATAATGTGTCTCTAATGTGCTTACTTTGATTTCTTTAATGTTAATGCAAAAATTATTCTCCTCTGCAGCTCAGCTGGGCATTGGGGGGGGGGGGTGCAGGGATTTTTGCTACCAGTTCTCCGAACCACCCGCCTCCATCGCTACTGGATCAGGCGATCCGGTCTGAACCGGGAGCATTTCACCCCTGATCCTAGTCTCTTGCACATTACGTCTTAGTGAGTAATGCTTCTGGTTTCCACTATTTCTATAGACACTGCTTGGAACAGGAAACTTGCAATCTTTAAAGCTACTAACTTCCTTTGGAAGAAAGTATACTGGTACATATTTTCTCAGAAAACTAGATTCTGCCCCTCATGCCATATTTTACAGTTTTCTGCACCTGTGGAGGAAGAATCGTGCCATCAAAACCTGCTTCCTGAATTAGATCCACCAGCCATCTAGTTCTTGTTTCCCTCAGTGGCTTCCCAAATTGGCCACAAGGGCCCTACCATATGGTGAAATGAAACAGCTGCTTTGAGCACTGAACTGGCAAAAATCCCTACTCGCTACCCAATCAACGATCATTTAAAATAGAAATTAGTCCACCATCCAAAACACATGGGAAATATTTTTATTTTAAACAAAAGAAAAAAACAAATGCTATCCTTCTTTCTTCTCAGTGCCTTAGGCTGCCTTTCTCATTTATTCCAAAAAGTTCGTGCCTTTTCTTCCCAAGAGGCTAACATTCAATCTTCTTTTAAAAATTGGCTCTCCTCTCTAACTACAAGAAGCTTCTTCTGGCACCCTTATTTTACATAGGACACTTCCTTTTGGCCAATGACCTGTCACAGTACTTAATCATCCCACCTGTCTGGAGGCCTGCAGTGAGGTGGGTGATGGGCCATGATCCCTCGGGCATCATGGTGCATATGGAATGCTTCAGGTCACACTGGGTGCCCTGTGGACAACAGTGAAGGTGGTCACTGCAGCACACAGCCTAGTAAGAAAAGAAAAAGCTGAAAGCACAAACATCAGATACAATAAGTAACTGCCTGCACCTATCAAGTTTGGACAAATGGGGGGGGGAAGGCTGAAGACATGCTGCCGCTGGCTCCCATCTGAGCTGAGCACCCCATGATCATTCTTCAGTTAAGGACAGTGTGGCTTATTTAATTACTAGGCTATTAACTTAGGTCTCCTTGTGATGAACAAGTTTATCTGGAGTTTGCATCTTAGATTGAAGGAGCCAGACTAATCTTAATAGCTCAGGTGAAGTCTATAGAATTGCAGTAAGTAAAAATAAATAATTTCAGAATTATATGTGATTAATTATTTTTGTGTAAGAACAAAGAGTGGGGCGGAGAAGACTACAAAAAACTTGAAAAATGTTGGCCATTTAAAATGACCCCTAAATTTAATTGCTTGGGTCCTAATGCCTAAAAATATTGCAAACCATTGTAGCAAATAATTTGAAACAATCAAAATATAAACATAAAATGCAATATGCAAAGAAGATAGAACCAAATATGCACAGATAGAACCAAAAGAGAAAATCAGATCACCAACTAAAAGTAATTCTAATGGAGCAACACAACTCATCCTAATAGCCATGAAAACAAGTAATTCATGGCACACTATACCGTGTTTCCTATTTTCTTTTGACCCCCAAAATATGGTCTTGGCCTTATTATCAGGTGGTCTTATTATTTTTGAGGTCGAGGCCCCTAAATCTCAGCCCGCGGCAGGGGGACTAGTGCCAGAGCACCCACCAGCTGCTTCACTGGTGCTGCTAAGGCCACTGCCTCCAGCAATCGTGGCAGCTTTTTCGTTGCTTCGCGTGCAAACAGTACGAGGTGAGGTGGGGGGCGAAGGGTGGGAGAACATGCCCCACACACACCTGTCATCCATGTGGAACAGCCTCGCGGAGGCAGCTCCCACAAACACTAGCTCGCACGCCCCTTCTCTTAGTGGTGTCCGCAAAAAGAGCGGCTGCAAGAAAATCTCTTGGCGGCAAGAGTTTTTTTGTGGCCGCTCTTTGTGGAAGCCACGAAGAGAAAGGTTGCATGAGCTAGGGTTTGCAGGAGCGGCCTCTGCGAGGCCGTTCCACATGGATGACAGGTGCGGGTAGGGTGCGTAGGGCATGAGCCCCCTCCCTGGCCTTGCCTCCTCATGTCGTGTTGTTTGTGCAGTAGCTGAGCATGCATCTAAGTATTGGGGAGGGGCTTATTTTAGCCCATGCGTTCGAAAACCCAATTGGGTTTATTATCCAGACAGGTCCTAGTTTCGGGGAAACATGGTAGTAATTCATTTAAGATACCAGCAAAAGATGTGGGAGAATAAACAAGGCAGAAAATCTTTAATGAAGTCATGCTATCTAATATTCCTTGGCTAAAGGACTATCCTCTGATCAATTTCATACCTTCCTACATCCCAATACTAACTCTTTGGAAGACAATTAGCATCCAGCAAAATTACATAGGTAACAGAGGCCATTCCAGTTTTGTCAAAGAAAAGTCCAGTGATGCATTAGGATGTAGAATGGAGGCTCACTCCCACCATGAGCAGGGACAGTCTTGATTGAACAATGCAGGCACTCCTTCCCATTTGCTGCTTTGGCCAAAATCTATTCTAGTACTGCAGCCTGGCATAGTTATGTGTCACCAGAGATGGCACTGTGATGCAAGCCCTGCCCCTTTTGTAAGCACACATATAAAAGGGGTTGGGGTTGCACTTAATTTAACATCTATCGTCTTGCTTTTTTTTAACCCACCCCACACCAGCAAATGTCAATAGACACACATAGGAAATTCCTTCTAAAACTAGACCAGGATGCTAGTTCGGTAATCCTACCCTGTACTCCTACCCTGTACTTACGTTTTGTAAAGGGCAACAACCATATTCACCGGTTGGGAGCAGGCAGCAAGTGGCCGCATCTGGACAAGAAGAGTGATTACCAGGACAGATGTTTTTTTGAGTCAAATCTGCAAGATGAGCAAAGATTACCTTCTCAAAAGGTGAAATAAAAAGCCTCTGTGGGAAATATGGGCAGTGTAATGGATTGCTATCACCTTTGGTGAGCATAGGACCCTGAAGAGAAAGCATCACCCAGCCTACTCAACCTAGCAATTATAATGGATTAAAGCAGGAGTCCCCAACTCCTAGGTGCAGATCAGTCCCAGTGCCAGTCCATGGTCTGTTAGGAACTGGACTGTGCAAGCAGTGGGAGAGCAAGTGAAGGTTCATGTGTGCATGTGCAGGATCTAGTATGCACATGAAACCATTCCCTCCTTAGTGATCTGTGGAAGGCAATTTTTCTTCCAAAACTAATTCCTGATACGAGAAAGGCTGGAGACTGCTGGATTAAAGTGCAAATCTCATTATGGAACAACAGAAAAGTTACAATAAACCTAGTTCTATTTCTTTACTCCATACTTAACACCAGGGTCCGTTTCTTTGCTGGAAACTTCTTTGAAAGAGGCTGTTTCCCAAAAGTTTCAAGGCATCGTGCTTCAACTAGATCACAAGTTGTGCCTTGTGGACAGCAGTGAACCTTGTCTGCACAGCAGGACGCCTGGGGAAAAGAAGGGGATGAATGCACCATCATTCCCCAACATTATCTTTTCCTATAGTGCTCAATGAACAGCCTTGTACCAACAAGCCTCTTAAAAGTTTTATTAATCAAAACAGCACACTGGAATATTAACACAAAACCCAGACGTTTACTGTATGTGGAATGGAATATTGAATATGAAGAGTACTTGCTTGCTTCAATGATTTCACACTGCAACTTGCTTTGTGATTGTTTCTTTCATATTTTAAGCAAATATGAACTTATGGGCCAAAAACAGATTTATTAAATAAAGTTATTTTTTAAAAAATATGAACTTTTCTAAGAAACAAAATGAAGCCTGTAATGTGGCAGTCTAGGTATAGAAGTCACTTTCCTGGAAAAAAACGGATATTGTTACATACCATTTTATTTGATTTTCTGTGTTGTTTTATAGTTTTCCCTACTTGGTAATGTAATGGGAAGGCTGGTAGAAATCTTACTTCATATTTTTTAAAAAAATACATCTAGTCTCTACAGTTGCAGAGTTACATGAAATGATTTCCTTTGGTTGGACTCTGAGACAAGCTGCTCAGAACTCTGGTTGACCAGAAACTGTAATGCAAGAATGTGATTCAGTGCTTCCTCTGCCTATTAAAACCCCAAATGAACTATGCAACTGAGAAATGTTTTAAAATATTGGTGACATTTCAGCAAACTGAAGAACCTAAATATTGGCCAACGCTTTCTTATATTTTAGGAAAGCCAGTGCAGAATTGTGAAGACTTCAGAATAAGATGTTTTATGATGTAGTGCAAAACTAAACAAGTTTTGAGGGACCATGGATCTTGGGAGATGGGGGTGTGGGAGACCAGCCTACAGTAAATCCATGGTAGGAGGTGACTGAAAGTTTTGTTTCGGGGCACATGCTTAACAGGAGGAACAGTAAAAATAGGACTGGAATGCCTCTGAGAGGAACACCACGATTTTCCCTATCCCCAGTCCTAGGAAAGCACCAAAAATTCATGTTACCAGAATTCAGTCACTGATTACCTTCCACTTTCAGCCTTGTGGGTTTGTAGGCCAAAAAGACTCAAATGCAACAGAACGTTCCACTGAAATTTAGCCTTCACAAGATACTACTAAATGTAATTATCGGTAATTAAGAGTAATGCAAGTCATTTGCAGTTGCTTGCTCCACAAACAAAGAGTTTCTGACCCCAAAGAATCTCTGGACTGATGGAAAGGAGAGTGTAATTCAGTGACTTCATTTTTTAAAAAAAAATCAAAGAGTCAATTTTTATCTCTGTCTGCATGAAAATACCTTTACTTGCCCATATCTAAGCTCCCATACCTCTGGCATTGGACAACATCCCCAGGATTCATCAGCCATCAAGCAACAGGTGCAGCCATCTGGGCATTCCCATTCGCTATCTGGGCATTGAACAGCCCTGACTATGACAGCAGAGGTTGAATCTGGAATGCAAAATAAGTAAAACTTAGAAGTGACATCTTAAGTTTGAAGGCCTGGAAATGTAAAGTCTTTCTCTCTTCTGCATAAAACTGGCATTTGATTTGTCTATGCCACGAAGTTCCTGTGTAAGACGAGATTGTTTTTTAATCAAAATCAGCTTAAAATAAACTTCCTGGTAGAATAAGCACATGAAAAGCCAATATACCAAGCCTTAAATCTAACTTAATTTACCAGTATATTAAAATTAAATTTACTTAGTAGGATTATTCTGCAAACATCATTTGGTTTAATCATTCATCCATTGAACACATTTATAACTGGCAACAACTCTGGAGATCGCATCTCTTAAGGCTTTGGTGGTTGCAATATGGTTTAGGAGCCTCAGATTGTGTACTTCAGTCCCAATTGGTAAAATAACTTATTCTAAATCTTTTTGTTAAAAAAAAAAGCAGATTTAGCCTATCTTATTTGCTTAACCTAGTGAAACAAATATATCCCTCTAAGAAAGTTCCTTGAATTAACTGGGAGAGATTATTTTTGTTACTGAAGTATTGTTACTGTTCCTATGACTCAAAATTATTCCACCTTGTGTCCAAATACCTTCATTTTCTATGCAGACTCTTCCATCAGTGCTGCAGTGAGTGCCAAGGGGGCAGCAATGGTATCCATCAGCACAAGAGATGGCCTGGAGGTGAGATAAAAGAGAGGCAAAGGCCCCAAAGTATTCAGACCAGCAATACAGCATAAGATCTCACTGGAAATTGGAGTGTTACAAGTCCTGAAGTTTAACTTCTTAAACAGATGTGCCAAGTACCAAATATGACTGTGAACTAGCTGGAGAGATACAAAGGATATGTGTGCTATTTTGGTTTGCTGTACTAAGGATAGGGAAGTAAATGAAGCCACTGCACATGAGCTCAGAAGGTTTTTTTCCCCTCTTCCTTCAGTTATAATTTCTGTTTGCTTTTTACTAAGATTGCAAGTAGTATACTTCTCTTCCCGTTAGTTTTCTTAGTCAACACATTTTTTTCTCTCCATACTTGGTACCTTCTAAATGTGTTGGAACTATAGTTATCAGAATTTCAACTAATATGGCCATATGCCATGGAAATTTTGGGAATTTTAAAATAAAAGGTTCCAAAGCCATCAGTTATCTATACAATTCGAAAATATTTCAACCTAACTGTTTCTCATTTCTACTTAACCTCCATCTAGGAACCAAATCCAACAGGAAAGATATGGGAAATATATTGTCCTCTAGAAATGATAATGTATCGTTACTGCCTATCCTCCCCGATATAATTTGGATACAAGGAGCAGTGATTGAACGATATCTGAGGAACCCATGATCTTTAGATATCCTTGTATTAGAATATTTATCTTAGCTTCTCTGATCTAATAAACTTCCAGATATTAGGAACTTTAAATCCAACATTCCTAGATAGCTGGATCACTGGATACAATGACTATAAAGAATAGAAATTATAATCTTCTACATTGGAAGGCCACTGGAAGTTAAAAGCTGTTCATTTAATCTGTTACATTTCAGTTCATACAGAGCAAAGTAAGGTTGGCATGCAGATAAGAACAATTCAGGAGGTATGGGCAAATCAGTTAAACTTGCCCTATTAAAAATGGTGTTCTTATCCTTGCCAGTTCTTATCTTATTTTCAGGTCCAAAGCTCACCTCCTCCCAAGGACAGCAGGCAAAGGTGGAATTCAGGCTGAGCTGGCAGGAGTATGTCACTGGACATGTGCTAGCATCAGGACACACAACACCAGATACCTCGTTCCTGCTCTCTGGGGGCAACATGCGGAGGGATGCTCCTGTGAACTGTAAATGAAAAAAATGAGGCAACAACATGGCAGGCAACTTTGTTCCCATCCCCCAAGACACTATGCAAGTTGATGATCATCACAAAATAGCTGTAAAAAGGGAATATATATTTATATATAATGTATGTTTAGTGTTTGGTGTTTGTCATATTGTTACAAATAAAAATAAAAAAATTATCAAAAAGTATCAACAACTCCAGAGAAGCTGGATGCCCTGTAACAAAGCTGTAAAACAACAATATTCAGACTTTTTTTTTAAAAAAATGAAGTCCTTGGTGTTCTTGGAAAAAGCATATATCTCTTTGACCTACATAAATTCTCTTCTATTGGCATCTTTCCTTACGTTGTTTTATTCATGTAATCAACACAAGCTTTGCTAATGGAAATGCTTCTATCTTTTTAGGAAACCATTTTCTGCCCCATTCTTAGCAGAAGAGTAACATAACAAAAACTTATACCTGAGGCTGATCGCAGCATGTATACTTATCTCCACCAGGGAGCTTGCAACATGTTGAAGATCCTTCACATTTCTGCCCATCAGGGCATTGCAAAGAAGAAGCTGTCCTGCTGAATACCAGGAAAACTACGAAGTGCACCCACATCCTAGCCATGAACCTAGATAGGAGAATAAAGAAGTGAGGCGCTTTTTTTTAAAAAAAATTGATTTATATGCTGCCCTTCTCCGGAGACTCAGGGCGGCTTACAATGCATTAAGCAACAGCCTTCATACTTTTGTATATTTATACAAAGTCAGCTTATTGCCCCCACAAACTGGGTCCTCATTTAACCTACTTTAGAAAGGATGGAAGGCTGAGTCAACCTTGAGCCAGGTGAGATTCAAACTTACAATAATTGCAGACAGCTGGTGTTAATCACAATGCTTTTAGTCTGCTGAGCCCCCAGGCCCATTTCACCAGGCTTCAGAGCCCCACACTGCTGTCAAATACTCAGCCCCCAAAGAAGAGTCTCACCAAGCCCTTCCTCATAAATTAAGAGCTGCTGATGACCTTTATAGTGCAGAATTCTGACTTATAAGCTATTTAGTGACTCAGCAGGGAAGATCAGCTAAAAGAACCTCATGTGACAGTCATTAAAAGCAGGAGGGTAAGATCACGTGGATAAGCTGTTGTTGTAAAGCCTAGGAAAACCTGATAGCAGGAGATATATCGCCACTAAGGCCAATGTTTTATTCAGTTTTTTTCTTTCTTTCAGAGAAAATGTTTCAGAATTACATTATTCATGTAATGAGTCAAACAAATAAAATGTTTAGAAGAAAAGAGCAATTCATTTGAACATTTAATGTAATTTATAAGGGCGCAATTTTTAATACTATATAACATTTTTGATACATACAAATGAATTTCGATACAAATGCTCCCAAGTATTTTTAGAATTTAATTCAAAGCATTGCACAACTCATCTGTGTGTATATATACATATACACACACGTCTATGTGCACTCTTGCCCTCTCTCTCTCCCTCAACCATATCTCACTAGAAATGGATAAATACCCCATGAAAGTTCATAACTGATTCAACACCCTGCTAGAAGAAACCATACCCAGTCATGTCCAATTGTACATTCCAGTTTTACCATAATTCTAATTATCCCCTTCCAGCACAAGAAAGTTGTAATCTATAGATGACAACTAAAGATGTGAGATTGGAGAAGATTGAGATATCTTAATCCCACCACTGACTTTCCCTACAAAGCCTTATATATGTATTCCAGGATCCTGCTGATTGGAAGAGTACTCAAGCCCCAGTAATTAACATTCTGAAATTATTATTATTTCACCCAGAACTTCTTGTATTTTATGAAGATTAAGAAATTAAAATGCTTCAGGGCGCCATTTATGCCCAGAATTTTAAATGAATAGATATGATTATTTTAGGAAACAAATCATTCCAACTGATATCCTAGCTACCTAGGTTTAATACTTGAATACTATCCTACTTCTGACATCCCAGAGTGAGCTGTATCCAAGACCACAAAGTCGAAGTTTTTTTTATTCCCCTCTGATTTAACGGAAGCTAGTTTACTGATCAATTGTCAATAAAAAGTTATTGATTACAATTATTACAACTATAAAATTACTTTCTTTACGAGTTATACATCTAAGCATTTTCAATTGATGCAGAAGTCACTTAGAAAAGAGCCAATTAAACCTCTGCTACAGAAGCTCACAAATTTTAGCTATTTGGCTGTTTGCAAAAAAAGCAATATTCAAGTTGATATATACACTAGATCTCATTGTACACTCTGATCTAGAAAAAATTATTCAACCCAATCCAACTTGTCTTTATCATTAATTAAGCAAGTCAAGTTGTACTACTCACATATTTATTATATGCTTCATAATATATTACCGCTTATGAGTTGCCCCACAGAGTAGTAACCAGCTACATAATATCATTATCAGAATGAGCAGGAAATTGAAACAAGGAGAATGCCTATGCATGCACAATGTGACAATTCAGAAACATCTGCTTGTGAGAATGGTGAAATTGGTTACCATTGATTAACAGTTCCTTCTTTTTGTTTCCATATTCTCTTGCACCATTTGATAGTCATGAATGAATGCCAAGTTAGTTAAAATGCATATGCATATAATTATCCCAGGTCCTATGTTCACAACACTTCCCACAAGCTCCGGTCCCAAAGCCCATGGTGCTCCAGAGCAACTACCACTTCAGTGGAGAATCATTCGACCAAAAAATAAATTGACCTCAAGTAGAGGGTTGAAAACTGCTAAAAGCATGTACTCCACTCATTCTCATACAGACCATTTAGAAATTTTAGATGCTTACGCACAGTTCCTCAAACAATACTATACATATTCTCCAATCTCAATAACATATGCACACAAAATTCACAGCCCCTCCTCCTCTGATAAGCCACACAAATTGAGTAACCATTTTGTCTGTTCCAACAATAAGAAAACTTCCTTTTTTCACTCCCTCAATCTCAGAGAGCTTTAATTGTTCAGAACTAAATTTTTTGTCTCTCAAGGCAAATCTGAGTTTGCCAAATGAAATGTAACAGCTTGTGAACCCATGCAGCCCTCAGTTTTTTTATACATACAGTTTGTGGTTACAAATAAAAGAACTGAGATCTTGTATTGAAAAACAATTACTGCAAGAAGAGAAATTACTGTACTTAACAGTATTTGCATAAGATTTGAGCAAGGCTGGGAAAAGGAAAGTGAGGAAAATCAGATTTTGTCAGTCCTCCAGGAAACATGATTAAATGAAATAAATCTATTTTATTATAAGGCTACATTAACAGAAACTTGCAAGTTTGAAAGTACAAATTTCTTGCCACTACATTTAATTGCTTGAGCCATTAGGGTGCATCCTTCCTAGGTTTCTTTCTCTGACCCCACAAAACCACTGGGTCTCCTGCCTCTCTTGTCCAATTCTTTCCTAGGCAGCATCTCTTCCCCAAAGCCATCCACACATTCCATTACAGATCCACTGAAAATCAGATGAACTTGAGCAATGAGCAAAATCAGATGAACTTGAGCAAAGTTCTTCACTTATGCAGTTCTCAACTCTATCCTGAAAATGAAAGGTATGACAGGAGCCTGTTCTAAACCCATACCCTTCCAGCAGCCATCTGATATGAAACATAGGTTTGACTACCTGAAGCACTGAAATTTACTTCTGCAAAATAGCTCCAGTGAGAAATGGAGAGAGAAATCTGTGCTCTGGGACAATTAAATCAATTGTTCCTTCCCAGTCAGACACACAATTCTCAGCAGGCATCAAGTAACTGTAAAGAAAATCAAGGCAGAAATTCATTTGAAAATCCAGGAACTCCATTTATTACCCTAAAATCCCTGGGGGCTGTTGAGGAGTGCTAATTTCCCCTCTTATGAAATGCCTTACAAGGGTTTTTTTCCCCCCTAGTCATCTCTCTGCTCTAACCTTTTTCCATAGTCATCTCTCTGCTTTAACCTTTTTCCATGTTTTGGAAACCATGTTTTGTTGAATGGAAAAGTCAGGGAGAGGGCATGCTGTCTGTTCATCTAGGTCAGCAATATCAGCATCAGAAGAACCTGTGAATGTAGCAACTTGCAAATAGTTGCTACATTAAAGAACCACAACATTTCCAAATGCTGTAAGTCTGAATCTGTACAGCTATATACATACATGTGCATCTCACACCACAGAGCCATCCAAACCCAACAAGCTGCTTGATTATCTCCGGTAGGAAAAGCATCTCTTAAAAGCACTAGGGAGGAAATTCCATTGGATAGAAGACTTGGACCTGGTGGTTCCCATCACACACTTAACTCCTCACGAGGATTGTTTTAATAGGTCATTCTCGGCAGTCTGGTGATTCAAGGAGGAGTCAACAGCTTAGAAGAGGGCTCTTAGGATTATTGGCCTCAGGCCAGTACAGGCAGGATGGCTATGTCGACATCTGCAAGAGCCAAATCCTGGCTCTAAGGATATCCCGCAAAGAGATGACGAAGGATTATTCCTGCCCCCCAATCCTCCCATCAACTATGGGAGACGCTGAACGAACGCCAGCATAGAAAGGTAGAGCCCCATCAGATTCCCCCCCCCATTTTGTCTCCCACAGAACCAAGCAGTAAAAACTAAAAGTGATCCCCCCAACTTTGGTTCCCCCTCCCCTTTGCATGTCATACACTCATAAGCATCCGAATACAGCCTAACGGAGCAGTCTACAGAAAGGACGATGGAGCCTTTCCACGTCGCCAAAGCGATGCGCCAGAAAACTCACCTTCGGCACCGGCGATCCCGATGTTGGGGCTACTAAACCTCTGCACAGCAGTAGCAACAGCAGCTTACCTTGCAAGTAAGCAAGCAAAACTAAGTCTCAAACCAGGCCACGCCCCTCTAATTCGGTTTCACCCTCTCGCCCTTCCCTACTCCATTGGGATTGGCTACTTTTTCTCCAGGAGGGCGTGGAGGCGAAAGGGAAACACCGCAGCTCTTTGTTTTGGATTGGTGGGTTTTCTACCTAATCCCACCTCCCCAGCCGAATGTAGAATGCTGAAATACCACGAGATCATAATTGGCCGAGACTCAAACCCTCCAGAGGTTCAAATAAGATTTCGGGGGCACGTGACAAAGGTGGGAGGAGGGATTTACCCGGGTGGGGTGGGGTGGGGGATCGATTCAAGCGCCGGAACCTGTTATGTTGATTGAGCGGCTGCCGGGGCCGCAGGCCGGAAATGGTAATCAAAAAGAGCGTCTCTCTCTCTCTCTTAAAGGTGTACACAGTGTTTCGAGTCGCCGCTCCAGATATGTGAGGGCGATGATTTTATTGGCCCCTTTCGAAGACATGACAAGGCACCCAGCCTTTCGGGCACTTTAGGCAAAACAAAGTACAAAGAAAGTAGGAGGGGAGGAAAGGTCTATGGCCCTGGGCTCTAGGTTTCACAAGGCACGTGGGAGTACTTCCCTGCTATTTCAACTTAATAGTTTCAGTCTTCAGTCTAGTTCAGAGGGTCGAAGTCTATGCATATTAAAAAGGGTTGAGGTTGAGAAACACTGCTCTGTCCTACACTTCTGCCTTTTAATGCTTTGTTTCTTATAAGATTATCTCCACTTATCGCTTGCTGATTTAATAGCGTTAGTTTCCGATAATTGCAGAACAGTTAGGTTTTGTTTATAACATACCACTTCAAGACTGCAGCTGTGTGCAAGAGTTAGGCAAAGGCCAGCAGCTCACATAGGGTATTCACTACATATCAAGGAGGAGCTACTGAGAACATTTGAAATCATGTTTTTAAATTAATATGTGACCATGTAATTAGGAACCAATAGAGAGTGCAATTTCAAGTAGTTCCAGCATTCAGAATAATGGGATTTTTCTCCGAAGTTTTATCATGCAATTCAATAATTAGTTAATTCAATAATTTATAGGAAAGGCTTAATAGCTGAACAGTGTCTTTTGGTTGATAATAGTAGACATTGCCCATCTGAATCCCTTTTAATTATTAGAGCAACCAGGAATATATAGCACATGGTACCTGTGTTCAGAGGTATTTTTTTCCCTATGATATCCCAAATGAGATTAGTTTTTAATAGTTTTCTATATGGAAACTTTTTTTCTTTTTTAACTGGAGTAAAGTTCTATTTTGTAAATGCCTCCCTCCATTTTTGTAATCTAAGCTGGTATAGATCAGAAAATATCTTATTAAAATTATTATTTATAAAATATTTATTAAAAGTGGGAAAGTATAGATGAAACAGGTATTTTTGAATAACAAACTTGAATATCCTGTTTTTCAAACCAGTGACAGATTCCTTAAAAATATCTCCTTTGATTTTAAAATGCAATTAATACAACAAACAAATTTATGTGTACTGGACACCTCGGAGAATGCTTAGTAAAGGCAAATTATTGGTAGTCGTGCTATTAGGATTTTAAGAGCTGAAATGTTAACTAGTATAGTTAATATACTATACATCCATTTAAAAGGGACGCAGTGGCTAAGACACTGAACTTGTTGATCAAAAGGTCGGCATTTCAGCGGTTTGAATCCCTAGTGCTGGGTAATGGTGTGAGCTCCCGTTACTTGTCCCAGCTTCTGCCAACCTAGGAATTCGAAAGCACATAAAAAATGCAACTAGAAAAATAGGGACCACCTTTGGTGGGAAGGTAACAGTGTTCCATGCGCCTTTGGCGTTTAGTCATGCCGTGACCACGGAGATATCTTCAGACAGTGCTGGCTCTTCAGCTTTGAAACTGAGATGAGCACCGTCCCCTAGAATCAGGAACGACTAGCACATATGTGCGAGGGGAACCTTTACCTTTATTAACTATACTAGTTAGTTAATGTTAACTAGTATAGTTAACTGAAATGTTAATTTTCTTCTTCTTCTTGTGCCATATCTGTCATTGGACGTTGGCGATCATGTTGGCAATCCTATTTTTGTCAACAGCCGTATGAAAAAGTGCTGCTGAGTTTTGTCCAAACTAGTTCCTTAGGTTTTGAAGCCATCATGTTCTTCTGCCCAGACCTCATTTGCCTTCAATCTTTCCTTGGAGGATTAAGTGAAGGATGCCTTATTTTTCTGGGTGCCACATCACATGTCCAAAATATTCTAACTTTTGCTTTTTAATGGTTTTGATGATTTCTCTTTGCTTTCCCAGGCGGCTTATCACCTCATTATTTGTGATTTTGTTAACCCAGCTTATACATAACAGTTGTCTGTAAAATCCACATTTCAAATGCTTCTAGTTTCTTCAAGTGATTTTCTTAACTAGAAATATTAACTAGTTATAGTTAATATACTAGTACAGTTAATATACTAGTGCAGGAGTGGGCAAGTGTGGCCCTTTTACAACCTGTGGACTTCAACTCCGTCTGGCTGTCTCAGGAATTCTGGGAGCTGAAGTCCACAGGTTGTAAAAGGGCCACACTTGCCCACCCCTGGTGCTTTTTGGTGTAGATTTTTAAGCCGAAAACAGTTTTGCCAGTGCAGATTATAATACACAAACTTTCACCAGTATCCATAATAGATACTGGTGATAGCTCAGAGCTATCAAGATTTGGTCCTTTGCTGAGAGTCTGTATCCGAAGGTCTCGCGATAGCTACATAATCCACAACTAGGGGCGAGGGCGGGGCGATAAGATGGTGTGTGTGTGTGTGTGTGTACGCACACACCGTGTGTACACACACCGTGTGTACACACACACACACCGTGGAAGGTCTTTGTTACTCGCATCTTTGTTCGGGGGGGGGAGGGGGGCGGCGGAGGGAAACGAGTCTCACAGCTTGTCTCTCCCTTGACCGGAAGCTTTGCTTCCTGTCGGGAAGCTGAGGCGGGGGGGGGGGGCTGTCGGAAGGCAGGATAGAAGCTGGAAACGACTCCCGATTTAAACGAGCCAATGGAATTTGTGGCTGGTCCCCCGGTAGAGTCGCACAGTGACATTCAGTGCCAGCAAAAGGGGAGGATCCCCCTTGGCTGACGAAGAGCAAAGGTTCTTTGTCAGGAGAAGGCAACGGTAACTCGTGAGGTATAAATTGTTGCCGGCGTATTAGGACAGAAACACATGAGCAAAATTACAAGAGATTTTTTTTATAGAATAAAATTGTTTATTTTTGCTATTAGACTAAAATGACATGGCCTTAGCCCTGCTGATAATTTTAAAAAGGATGCCTTGACAGGTGTATTGTAATGAATTGTACGAAGAATGGCGTTTATGTCCTCCAAAGATGATCTTCAACAATACCTTGCAAGAATATTTTTATTTCTGGAAATTAACCATAGCGAAGGCATTAAGGAGGATTTTCTTCTTTAAATAAAAGGGAGACTTTGCACTGGTTGTGTTACCAAAAGTGTGAGATGATATATCATAATCTTCCTTAACCTTATATTTTTGGGATGTGTTGAATCAGTTTCCACAGTAGTGGAAGCCAGTAGTTTACGCATTTGTATAACATCTGTAAAAGTTGGAGAAAGTTAACCATATGAACTAATGAAGGAACTTGCTGGTCTCCATTTCCCAAGTTTGTCATGCAAATTATTAAAATGCTTACCTACATTTATTGAGAGGACAATAGGCTTGTGGAGTATTTTCAAGCATCGAATTATTATCATCTATTCCCAACTTGAGAACAATACTGCTGCACTATTTTTGCAGCATCCCCCTCACAGGGCCATACAGAGAGAAACCAGTTTTAATAACATAATTGGGAGATCTTTAAGGGGTATTAGAGCTATGGATTTAAAAAAACTCAAAAATGTTTTAAAAAGGCATTGGGGAAACCACATATCTATGGCTGACAAGCTCCCGTCATTACTCGAACAATATCTGATCTGAAAGAGATTTACTTATCTCCACACAGTGTGGGACATCATTGACATACAACACACATTACTTTCGTGTTCCTTTTCCCGCTTCAATATTCAGTAAACTTTAAAAGCCATCACTCATAGGTTTCTATCACCACCAAATGCAAAAAGGAGAAGACTGGAATGTTAAAAGAATATCAGGCAACTCAATTATGAACTAGCCCAATAATATGAAGCTACTTTTATAAGACAGGTTTTATTTAAAGACCTAATTTTCTGTATTGCCATTCTAAAGATTTATTCTCTATAAACAGCAACTATTACCTCTTGTTTCAGATAAACAGATAGAAGAAATAATGAACCTTGAAATACATTCTAATTTTATTTACCTATAGGCCAGCAGCCTTTCCTTATCCATTCTTCTATTCTGCCCTTACAGGTCTGAGAACTGTATAAACAGCTGCCTTAAAATCACCAGAAGTCACACTGAGGGAATCTGTTTCTTTTATCTACAGACATGCTGGATGTGGGGGAGGAGAGTCTGTATCCTTTTTAGTATTTTTAAATACATACAGTACTTCTGTAAGTCTCAGTTTTTCCACACACTGTACTTTTCAGTTAATTTTGTTTCCTATTCTATTACTGAGATTTTTATTCTAGGCCAGGGCTGGCAAGCTCCCGGCCCACGGCCTAGATGTGTCATGCACTGGCCATACTCATTTTAGCGAAGGGGGAAAAAGTCCTGGTACGTCACATGATGCCACTGTGACGACGTGAGTTTGACATCCCTGCTCTAGGCTAATCAAAAGCCCCTGGACAATTCAAACACTGATGGCATCAAAATGTGATAATGCAATTAGATGCCTTATGTACCAGAATTGCTTTTATGGCTCTGTGGTTTTATTCCATAAAGATGATAGCCACAATGTACAGATAGTCTTTGACTTACAACAGTTCATTTAGTGACCATTCAAAATTACAACAGCACTGAAAAAAGTGAGTTATTATTGTATTTCACACTTAACTACTGTTGCAGCATCCTGAAGGTCAGTGATCAAAATTTAGACCCTTGGTAACTGACTCATATTTATGATGATTGCAGCATCCCAGGGTCATGTGATCACCTTTTGCGACCTTCTGACAAGAAAGTCAATGGAAAAGCCTGATTAACTTAAGAACTGTGTCACTAATTTAACAACTGCATTAATTCACTTAACAACTATAGCAAGAAATATCATAAAATGGGGCAAAATTCACTTAACAAATGTCTTGCTTAGTAACAGAAATTTTGGGCTCAGTTGTGGTCATAAATCGAGGACTACCTGAATATGTGCTCACGTTTTAAAGAAGTTAAACCTGTGAATCAGAACAGAAATACCTCTTGTTATGAATCAAATAATAGCTAAAGCTTTAAGTTATATAAATCCAATCAAATACTAATTGATAGCCAAGACCTAGATTTTCTCTTATCTCACTTATTTCAGCTGAATCTGAATTTTTTGTAGTCTCAAAGACTACATAGACTAGCCAAGATATTTAAAAATATTTTATCCTTATTCACATTGCTCCACATTATTCCTAACTTTCATAAAATTCCTTCTGCCCCCCCCCCAAATTTTTATTCATCATCACAAAATGTTTGAAATTGCTGTATTTTTAAGCAGCTCAAACATTTAGAATAGAGTCTAGACTCTAGAGCAGGCAATCCAACTTTAGTCCTCTCCATCCCACCCACACAGTAGTGACTAAGACTGCATTGTTCACTTTGAAGGCTGCTGCTTCTTGTGCAGGCAAACATATGTACTTTCCACACTGAATAATGTTTACTGCTTCCATGTATAAATGTTAAGATTAGCATATTGTATTTATTCACTCTATTCTGATGTTTGTGCGAAAGGGGAGGACGCCAAACTGCTAAGACAGCTATAGTTACTTTATACCTTTTCCTAATAGTAATTGTAATTCAGGAATGAAGTTTCCCCCCAATATTGTCCCTTGCACTTGCCTTCCAGGTCTTAGGTTATTATTAAAGAGTTATAGCTTTGAAAAGAGATAGTATAAATAAGCTACCAATAAACCAGTAATTCCCTCTCTTGTGTGAGATCTGTCTTTCGAAAAGGTAATCCTTCTATTAGTTTCAGAGGGACATCAAAGCTTAGAAGAAAAATAAACCCTCTTGGGAGAGGAAATCACCACTGTGCAATGTTGCTGTGATAAATTCAGAAGATTTATATATTAATACCATTCTAAAGAACAAATAGGAAGGTTCACCAACAATAGCACTGAGTCCTCTATTTTGCCAAATTTGATCAACTACGGTATTTTTTCTTCAGATCATTAAAAAAACCTCAAATGCTTGTTTGGCAGTTTGAGGTCACTGGAGAAAGTAGAAGATAGTTAAAGATACATGTATATCAGAGGGCATACCTTGCTATTAGCTCCTGGATGCAAGGTTTTTTTTCAGCTATAAAATTATAGAAAGCAGCATTGTACATTGATTGGAAGTAAAAAAATTCTGGTTCTGAGGTTTTGTGTGGGGTGACGGAATGATTAATACTTCCTTGACTTTTTAAAAACTTTCTTCGGGTTTGACTAAAATCCCACTATCTTTGTAGAGCGCTATAATTATCAGATCACACCAGTGTGATATCTTAAAACCATGTTAGGCACAGCTTTACTTGAGAGAGATTAGTGATTAACTGGGTAGTCAGGTTACAAATACAGAATTCTCTTGCACTACTCAGATAATATCTATCATTAGTGGAACATGGAAAGAGACAAAATGTTTTGAGAGAATGGTCTTGCAGTGTCACTCGCAGTTGGAAAAAGGTTATACCTGATTTACAGAACATAAATAGTTCTCAAATGAATAAGTTGCAAAATTAATCAGATATGAACATTTTCTGCAATTTTGGGTCAAGACTTCATGTAAGTAATTGGATTATTTCTGAAGCAGTTTGAAAAGTATTAATCTTGCATCAGTCACATTGGGTACTGGGGAGTTCCACAGTTAGTGATTCCAATGATGGTCTTTCAGGAAAAAAAATCCTATGAACATAAAAACGATTCAATGTAATGCTGTGGAAGAAGGCAAAATATGGAAATTACTTAAATAATTAAAAGAAAATAATCTCAAGGCAATTATTGAACTGAAAAAAATAATTTGAATTATAATGGAAAAAAATCATCTTTATACAAATAGCGCTCAGTCCCAGAACCTTTTTTCATTAGTAAGGCTCATCCCTGGAGCAAGCAAATAAAAACCAATATTTTTGAGCATATAGTAAGTGCTCCTTTCACACTGTAAGTTATGTTCTATTCTGAAAATATCAACTAAAGTTGAAATGAATAAAGACCTATTTTTAAGTCAGATTATCCAGATCTTGGCAAAGAAAGAAGTGCCCTTCAGAAAAGACAATATCTTCAAGCAGAGAGAGAAAAATGACAATTAGAAAAAATAAGAAAACCAAGAAATGCAGACAAATAGATCAAGTAACTAAAACAGTAGGGGAAGATGTGCTCTAGGTAACCAACTTAGGCCTCTAATGAGGAATCTGTCCTTTCTCTAGCAATTTTCAGGGCTGGAGATGATGGGGGTGGGTTTGAAAGAAAGAGAAAAGGATGGGATAAAATCCTACCCACTTTCAATTCTGGCCCAGCTGTCATTAACATGTAGCCTCCCAGTTTACTTCTAAAGAATGTTGCCCTCAAAAGTTAAGAATTCCCACCTCTATTTTAAGGTCTTCAAATCTCAGTATAAAGGCGAGTCTGAAATAAAATATTTCCCCAAATTATTTCAGCCTTTGCTGCCTTCTGTTATTACAAAAGGATGTGAGCCTGATTGATAAAAGTCCTATTGTCTTTAAACACAAAAATAAAATGCTAAAAAGGCTCTTAGATTCCACTTTCTTATTTGTAGCCACTATGTGCCCAACCCCATTTATTATCTTCCAATTTGATTGACAAAAAAAAATCAGTGTGGGGCTGTCTAGTAGTTCCCCATTCCTTTCTACAGATGAAATCATGTGCTACAATGGGCTCCAAGATCTCCACAAATGCCTTACTTGGGATTGCTCATCATGCCTATTACTTTTGTAAGACCAAGTAAGACCTGGTCCTGCTGCTCTTTAAGATCCCAAACACCACAACTGTGTTGCTGGTTGGCTCAATTCCCTAAGTCTGTGCTGATGGCTTAGCAAGTTGGCCCCTATGTTTACAAGCAGAGATGTGTCAGTTGGTTTTTCCTTCAGCAATCCCCCTTCTTGATCCCCCTGCCAAGCACTCACTGCAGGAAAAAAGGGGATTATACAGAAAGGAAGATCTGAGCAGCTATGAACAGATGGTATGCCTGTATGCCTCTACAGATATCAAGATTTCATTCACAGCTGCCTGGTTGGGCGGAGGGAGGGAGACATTGGGGCCAGAAGGCACTTGGAGGAGACAGAGGAGTTGCAGGCACAAGGAAAAAAGGGGGAGGGGGCACAGAGATGACTCCAATAAGGAGTTCATTTGGCAGCGAGGTCAGACACATCTATCCACACATACATGGCTCAGACTCCCACCCACCACTGACGTACACGCATGCACACACATATG
This sequence comes from Pantherophis guttatus, assembly GCF_059756535.1. Classification (NCBI taxonomy): domain Eukaryota; kingdom Metazoa; phylum Chordata; class Lepidosauria; order Squamata; family Colubridae; genus Pantherophis; species Pantherophis guttatus. The sequence goes on from NC_142066.1 coordinate 56,884,230, forward strand.
TATATTACCCACACTAATGCCCAAATTTCCCCAAACCCACCCTCCTTGTCTGGGCCCTGTACTGTAATCCAAATTGTTGGATCATAAAAGGATGACAGGCACAGATGGACATCAACCTAGAGCCCTGGGCACCCCTCCAAGCTTTTGGCTTAGAAAATCCACAGGACTTAATTTTAAAAAAGAACTGTACAAAGCCCTGAGGGCAAGAGGGTTGTAGAGTTGAGTCATGCCTTTCCACTGCACCTCTGTTCCCAAAGTGTCAGGACAGAGGGACAGCACTAGTTCTGGTTATACCAAACTGGGTGGGAAATAAGGGATTCTAGGAACTGGAACCACATGGGACAAGCAGTATCCTCTCCACAGATTGACAAGAGTTACAGAACAATGAAACTTCCTTCGCTGTCATTACATCCTTTGTAATTTCTGTGCCCCGGATTGCTTGGTTCACAGTGGTTGGTGGAAACAAAGAGGCCAAATTTTCTTAGGTAGTTTGCTGTGGCACTTCTTAACCTGCCTTGAGCAAGACAGCATCTTTAGTGGCTGGGGGAAAAAAACATTAATGCAGCTTGGCTGCATTATTTCTTGCTCTGTTCATTCATCTCTTCTGTCAAAACATAAGGGCTTCAGTTCAGCTGAGCACTTGAGATGGAGAGAAAAGGAAGCCAGACGAGATTCAAAGGCAATACTGATCTCCATGGTTCTGGTGCCTTATCCTCCCCCACCCAAAGTATACAATGAGGGTGAACTGTCTTCCTCCTCCTAGCTACTTCACATTGAAGACCATGAGAGGTCGTTCTTCACGTTTCTGCCATGGACTCTTCTTGTCTCCCTGGTCATCAGTTCCTTCAGAAGGTTCGTTGCTGTCATCTTCTGGGCTGGTCATTGAGTCACGGCGCAGTTCGCTATTGCTGTTGCTGCTGCGAGAGCTGTTGCCACGGCTGCGCCCATGTCGTGGAATTGTAGCAGCACGGTGGTCAGTGTTTTCATCCAGCAGAGGGGTGAGTGAGTTGTCCTCGGGAGAACAAATTGCAGTGCGGCTCTCGCTGCTGCTTTGTTCTGTGTCAGCATCGGCAAAGACCAGTTTAGAATATGTTGGACCCATGCGCTCCTCCTTCAGGCGCTTGGTGGGCTTGGCTTCATTGACATCCACACCTGAGTCCAGACTGGCATCATTGCTGCGATTCCTCTCAGGGCCCTGGAGATCAATGTAAGAATGACGGACTTGAGACGAACGTCCATCCAGAGATACAAACCAGGCTCGTGGATGTGGCTTTACACCCAGTTCCAGCAACTTCTTCTCAGTCAGTGCCTGTAGCTCCCCATTTAGTTGGGCCATAGTGGACTCATTCAACAACACGGGTATGGTGACTGAACCACTGACAGATTGCGTGTGGGGTCCCCAACCCTTCCCCTCCGGGTCTTCCACTTGATGTTGCTGTAGTTGGAACTGTGGATGTTGAAGCTGCTGTTGGAGGAGCTGCTGCTGTCTCTGTTGTTCCTGGGGACCAAATTGATGAGGGAGTCCCATAGTAGTTGGGTCCATATCTGGTTGATTTTCAGAGCCCGTATTTGTCTGCTCTGTTGGAGCCAGACGCATATAGTGGGCAGGAATTACAAGGGTTGGCATGACATTTCGGTACACTGTATCTTTCATATGGTCAATAGAACCACAGAAGATCAGCTGTCCAGGTTGACTCAGAGAGGTGGGACGGGCCAGGTGGTCTACAGACTGTGACATCATGAAATCAGGAGGTTTGGCATCCACTTTATGGGCCATATAATGGTCAAAAGGAGCTGGGAGAGATGGTGGTGATGGGGGCTCCTGCAAATAAGGCTTGCTATCATTCCGTGTTTGTTTGCGCTGTGTCTCATTGCACTTGTCTTCCACACGCTGATGTGAATAGTTACGCTTGTAATCTTCCAAGAGAGGGGGTTCTAGTGTGCCAGAGGTATCCATAGACCGGGCTGCTTTCAATGAATATCCCTCCACCATTCGGGGATAGTCATCCTTTGGACCACCACGCTGGCTCAGTGTGTCTACTGTGGAGGCCTTGCTAGCATGACGAATTTTCTGGTTTGGCATTTGTTTGAAGAATTCCTCACGGGAGCTCTCAAACTCCCTGGAAGAGGAGAAGGCTGATTTGAGGATGGGTGTATGCACATCTATGTCCCCATTGGATGAAGCTGTCTCCATATGGCTGGTACAAATAAGATTAATCTGTGACATTGATGTAGCTTGATCTTTCTTGGATGCATCCAGAGCCCCAGAAAGCTGAAGCTTTCTATGTTGTTGACGTGGCTTGAGACATAGTCTCCTAGAGAGAAAGAAGTAAAGAAAGAAAATAGTTACAAAGATCTGTACAGATGGAAAGGTATCATAATTCAAGTTATGACATATCACATCCTCTGCACAGAAAAGATCTTCTATGATGCCTGAAAATTCCCATCTTATTAACTTCAACTGGAATATCTCTGCACAAATGTTTTCCAGAGATATTCCTCTGAAAAGGTCTCACTTAATAAGGTGGGTGAGAAGCTCCTTGCTGTCCAGGCACTGAAGCTCCACTACTGCCGCTGGGGAAGAGAGAGAGAGAGAGATCCGATCCAACCTTGGAGGGCTGGCGGTGATGTGCTCTCTCTCTCTCTCTCTCTCTCTCTCTCTCTCTCTCACACACACACACACACACACATATACACACACAAAGAGGTCCCTCCAAGGCAGCCACATCCCTTCAATAACCTACTTTCCAGCTCCGTTCTCCGCTGGGTGTGCAGGGCAAGAAGTTTGTGGGACTACGGTAAAAAAAAATAGTTGAGACCTTCCAATTTTGCAATATTTTTTTTTCATGAGAAGTTGGAAGGTCTGAATTATGGTATTTTTTTTTACTGTAGTCCCACAGACTTCTTGCCCTGCACACGCAGCAGAGAACAGAACTGGAAAGCAGGTTAGTGAAGGAATGTGGCTGCCTTGGATGGTGTGTGTGTGAGGAACCTCTGTGTGTGTGTGTATGTGTGTGTGTGTGAGAGAGAGAGGGGGGGCACAGGTTGGATTGGATCTCTCTCTCTCTCTCTCTCCCCCAGCAGCAGTGGCGGAGCTTCAATGCCTGGCCGGTGAGGAGCTTCTCATCCACTCTGCCTGTTGGCCCAGCTGCTCTGGGACCCTTCTCAGCTGCAGCAGGCCCCATGGTGCTGGCGTCGCAGGTGGAGCTGTGCTGCCTGTGTTGCCTCGCCTGCTGCCACCTTTGGGCTGCTAAGTGCTGGCCTGCATGCCTATTCAGTGCTGTGGACATCGGGCTTACAGTTATGCTGAGCCTGGCACTTTTCGGGCCCTGGCAGGCGCTGCAGCTCTCTTATCAGCTCTGCATGGGGCAGCATAGACTGAGAAAAGGAGGACAGGCAGGAGAAAGCCCAACCCAATGCAAACACTGCCTTCAGCTGCCTCTTCATTGTGGTGAAATTCCTCTTTGAAAGGTTGATCTGGAGGTGTGGGAGGAGATTACCACGTTTGCTGAAGATGGCAGCCTGAGCAGCACCTGCAAAACAGCTGTTTCATCAATGGTGGGATAGCCTGCTGCAACCCTTTGGGAAGCTGGTGCAAGGGGCCGCTCACCCCCCCTGCCGCATAACGGTACATGGGTGGGGGAAATAAGACCTCCCAAAAAGAAGCCCTAGCTGTTTTTTTGAGGGTCAAAAGAAAATAAGACCTGGTCTTATTTTCGGAGAAACATGGTAATGGAATATGAGAAAAATCTTCAGAAACAGAATGAAAATGTTGCCTAGGGAACGGTCAGATAAGAGAAAGCGGGCATAGCCCATACCTGCATAATAGGTGGAAGAAAGAAATTCAGAAGGGATCCTCCCTAATCTCTTAGGCTATAAAGGAGACAGTGGGACATTTGTGCTTTCACACTTGCAAAATTCTGTTACAGATAGTCCTTGACATCTGTAACATGTCATTCAACAACCATTTATTCAGCGACCTTCAAAAATCAGAACAGTGCTATAAAAAATGGACTTACAACTGTATCCCAAAGTTATGGCCATTGCAGTGCATGTTTGGTCATGTGATCAAAATTTAGGCCCTTGGCAGTGTGCCTGCACTTAATGACTACAGGGATGCTTCAGTTCCTCTCTTCCATCTCCTCCTATCTCTGCCCTTTTGGTTCCCCTGAACTCCATGGCTTTGCTGCCAGTTGCAATGATGATCAAATTACATACAGCCTTCTTGCAAGGCTTTTGAGGCTTTCTAAAACATTGCAAGAAGGCCACATGCAATTTGAACAAAACTGTGTGCTACATGGAGAAAAGAGTAAGTGGCCTTGAGAAAAAGGCCTGGCAATGCCAACAGCTGCCTTAAAAAGGGTCAGGCTGAGCCAATGTATCAGTAATAGGATGAAGATGGCTAAGATAGTGGAATGCAGGGCAGCAAGAGTGACTAGCTTGGGGCAGCTGCTTTGTGTTAACACCATTGGGGTTTCTTTGGCACTTGGCACTTTCTGAGGTGTAGCAGCTTTTCACTGCACTTACCGTATTTTTCGGAGTATAAGACGCACTGGAGTATAAGATGCACCTTAGTTTTTGGGGAGGAAAATAAGAAAAAAGCTGATTGGCAGGTGGATCCACCTCCCGGAAAACCCCAAATCAGCTGTTCCCAGAGGTGAATTTTAGCAACAGGTTCCTTGGTTGTGAGCTCTGTGCCTTGCTTTTTTTTTCTGCCTCTGAAACTTCTGAAACTCTGTTTCAGAAAAATCTTTTCCCTGCCTCTGAAAGCCTCCAAAACAGAGCTTCAGGAAAAAAGCCTCTGAAGCCTCTGTTTGGGGGCTTCTTTTCTGAAGCTTCATTTCTGATGCTTTTTTCAGCCACTCAAACCTCCGTTTGAGAAGCTGGGCGGGGCTACATTTGGAGTATAAGACGCACCCAGATTTTCACCCTTTTTTGGGGAGGAAAAAGGTGCATTTTATACTCTGAAAAATACAGTACTTAGGACTCCCTCCACTTCCTGAGTAAGGATTTGCATGCCTGGAGCTACAGCTGCAATTGGGATTGTTTCACTTTATGGCTACATTATTTAGTAACAGAAAGTTTGGTCCAATTGTGGTTTTAAATCAAGGACTACCTGTAATGTAGCCTTACAATAAAATAGAATTAGTTCATCTATTTGTGTTTCCTGTCTGGTTTACCTGGGAAGGCTGACCACTTTGCAAGTCTGCTATTCCCTTCCAAAGAGGAATTTCAGAAATGGCCTCCAGTCTTCAAGGAAATCTGCTGTTTGTTGAGCATCTGGCTGCTATGTTGTTGTAACACCAGCAGCAGTGGATGCACAGATGACCAATTTGCAGAATGCCATGATATAACTAATAGCTGGGGCAGAATTTGTTTCAATCTTTGGCAGCACAACAGATGGCAGCTCAACCAATGCTCCTGAATTCCTATCGGAGCTAGCCAGAGAAGTTAGAGGGGGCCACGTCTGAGCTTCTTTCTCTGCCATTATGAATCTTTGATCTATGCCTTATCTGACGATTCTATAGGCAGCGTCTCTTCATCCTGTTTCTCAAGCTTTTCTCACCCTTTTTCACATACTGTCACAATAGGAAAAAACATTTCCACCTTATGAATTGTTTCCTCCTAGATAAGCAATACCCAAATTAGAAGGCAGGCAGACATGTATAAATAAAAGTATTAATACAATATAGAAGAACATCTTTTTAAAAAATAAGCAACTGGCAATTTTGGGATCACAGCAAACCAAGTATCTACTTAGGGGCATAGAGGGATCAAAGAAAGAATGACATAGTTATCAGGAGTCAATGTATAATTCACTGCCAAATATGTTTCCATATGCATAAAGGAAGATTAAAATGGCTTTTTTCCAAAGAAAATAATTGCCCTTCCACCCTTGTGAATTAAGGGTTTGCTTTTAGTAATAATCCAGGTCTTTAAATCATAACTTCTTTCTCCTTTTGAATTCCCACCTTTCTTTTGGGACATTTTTTCCCTCCATTCCATAATAAACCCTGCAGTTTTTTTGGTAAAGTATTTCAGAATTGGGTTGTCATTGCCTCCTTCCTAGGTCTGAGAGACAGTGCATAAGGTCAGTTAGCTGGGTTTGTAGCTAAGCCAGGACTAGAACTCATATTCTCCTGGTTTCTAGCTTGATGCCTTAACCATAACACTAAATTGGCTCTCTTGGGATATCAGGGAATTCTATAATTTAAAATCAGCATAATGAGTAACAGAATCTAAATGTATTCTCTATGTGTGTTCATTGCTATGTCCAGGTCAATTTTCAGATTTAATTTACCTGAATTGCATGAAAATTTATCAAACCCTCTATTTGTGACATTTGTGGCTCTCTAAGGAGATCAGTTTGAATAAATCTTGGTTTGGATCCCAAAGAACTATGTTTGGTGATAAAAGGAAGGTGAGTATAGTTCCAGACTTTAAACTGGGTTCATTTCTGGCTCTAAGTTTATGAAACAGAAAAAATACTCTACTTGCTAGAAATACACACTTGTCCAAGATTCTTAATTCTAGCACATGTTTCTGGACTTCTGGAAATAAAATGTTTTGTTGGCGTAAGTGAGAAGGATTTGAGATGCACCAGTGATCATGGATAACTCTTACTTTCTAAGGGCCTGGGTTCAAATTCCCCTCAAAGCTTAAGCTACTGATCTGTATTACTCTTCTCCATTTTCACACTGAATTGCACGTTTCCTTCAAGTCTGAGGAAAAGGCACTTTTGCACACTTAGAGACACTGTCCTTTTTATTGTATGTTATACACACATATACCATATTTTTCACACTATAAGATGCACTCCCCCCCCCCAAAAAAAGTGTGTGGAAATGTCTGTGTGTCTGTGGAGTCTGTGCGAAGGCTCCAGTGTTCCCCAGCAGTGACAGCGGCTCAGCTCAGTTGACCAGTGGTGGGCACAATGGAGCAGAGCCCTGATGAGCCACGTGCTGGGGCTGTGATAATGTGCTGAAGCTGACCAGGCTGTTTGTTGTTTACTGCAAGGATATTAGCCAGATGAATAGCGGATGGATTTGGGAGGCAGAGGCAGATTTTTTTTTCTTGTTTTCCTTCTCTAAAGCTAATGTGCGTCTTATGGTCTAGTGCGTTTTATAGTGCAAAAAATACGGTACATATTTATAGTATGTTCAGGAGTTCTATGGCCTGAAAAAGTTTGAAACCTTTTAACTTAACTAAAATATGGCATGAAAGGCCAAGGTTGAAGAAAATGGGCCCTGGAGATAAGGACAGGAAAGAAGCTGATCCATTACTAATTAGCCACAAAGACTGCCTGACATTGTCCAGTGACTGGTGTCAAAGTGTTTGGAACAGCTGTCCAAAATTCCAAAGGAATCTTGCAACCCTCAGCTCAGCTGCCATGCCTACACTCTGTCCCAACTGATTGCATGCAGGAGTGTATTGGTTTCAAAATGCCCTGCCTGAAACTCACAGAAGTAAACATTCTATTATGCTGATTTTACTGATGGTGGGCAGTTGCAACTTCTGAGTTTAGATGGAAACAGGAGATGCACATAATTTCATGGATTCAGGTTCAATTACTGCAGTAATTCAAATAAAATGAATATAACAATATCCAAATGAAATAAAATAATTTGCAATAAGTAAGCCTTTGTTACAGTCCTACCGTGTTTCCCCGAAAATAAGACCGGGTCTTATTTTCTTTTAGACTTGAAAATAAAAACTTGGGCTTATTTTCGGAGAGGTCTTTTTTTTTTTTTTTTTTGAGGTGCAGGAGATGGTGAGCGTGATCACCTCATGGCTGCTGGGCCCCTTAACTGTGGCCCGCAGATCAGCTGATCCAGCAAGGGCCAGGAGTTCAGTCTCTCTGGGTGCCTGGAGATATTTCCAGCGCACTCGTGCTAGCTCCAGTCCTGCCCACAGCACCAGACAACCTTGCAGCCGAGGGCCCCTCTGTTCCGCAGCTCACCTTGTGGCTATGGAACAGGCGGCGAGCCCAATTTGCACTCCGCCAGGCCTGGAATTGGGTGTTGTTTAGGCTGCCGCTACAATGAGGCAGAAAGCACCATTGGAATCGGCTTCCCCCCCGCCCCCCCCTGCTGCCTCTACCCAGCTGCTGCTGCTTGAGAAAAGGACAGGCAATTGTGGAAGATTGTGGGAAGCGAGGGGGGGGGACCGATTCTGATGGGCCACATGGCTTTTTGCCTCATTGTAGCAGCAGCCTAAGCAAAACCCAAGCTCCATGTGTGGAGGAGCGCAAGCCGTGGTCGCCACCTGCTACATAGGCACAAGGTGAGCTGCGGAACAGAGGGGCCCTCGGCTGCAAGGTTGTCTGGCAATATGGGCAGGGCTGGGGCTAGCAACAGTGCACTGGAAATATCTCCTGGCAGCTGGAGAGACAGAACTCCCGGCCCCTCGCTGGACCAGCTGATCCGCAGGCCATAGTTAAGGGGGCCAGCAGCCATGAGGTGACTGGGGAAGGGAAAGACTGCCTCCTGTGCTGGCCATACCCACCCCTTCACTAGGGCTTATTTTTCAGGTAGGGTGTATATTATCAGTCCCCCCCCCAAAAAAATAGGACTTGGCCTTACTTTTGAATAGGTCATATTTTTGGGAAAACACGGTAATGTAGGACTATAAAAAATGGTTTTAGAAATGGGCTCAAGTTTGAAACAAGTGGTGAGACAGAAGGAGAGATGAGAGAAAGAGTGGCACTTACCTGCAATAGTAGATAAGCAGGCAGAGCAAAATGAGGACCAGCAATGCCAGGGCACCCAAAATAGTAAGTAGAAATATAGTATGGTAGGTAGCAATATCTTTAATTCCTGCTGTTGAAGTTCCCAGTCCTGCAAAGAAGCAGCTTTTATGATTAGATAGTATGGGGCCCTTTTTCACTCGACTTGGAAATAGTATTTGTTATCTATTATGAGAATCTATATATAAAGCCCTTTAAGTTACAATCTCTGGATGGCTTACAATTGCGTTTTTTTTTAAAAAAATGCAGTTTAATTAAAATAACATAAATAACAATTAAAAAGGTCAAAGCATCAAAAGATTTAGAGAATAAGATATTCCTCTGGAAAATTTGTGTAGAAAAGATTGGGGTGGGTGGGTGGGGGAGAATAATAAACACCCCCGCCCCTTTTGTACATGTGTCATGATATTGTATGCGCTTATGAACCAGACAGGGCATGTGTCCCAAAGTTAGAAGAAAAACATTCCACTCAAACTGAGAGTTGTTCTAGAAATTAGAATCCCAAAAATGCCACACCCCAAAACAATTCCCACCAGTATCAAACTCTTGGCAGTTTATTGCAACAGGAAGCAAGATTCTTTCTGGGTTTAGCAAGATTTACTGTAGAAAATAGGATAAAGTTACAGAAATCTATCTCTAGATTTAATTTTCAGAAATCAAGTTAACCCTCGATTAGTTAAGACAGAGACATTTTCACTCTTACAAAGGACCTCCGTGGGAACTGTGCCATTCTCCTAACTGATAATTGATCCAACATGTTAATCTTCCTCATATCATGATACCAGATATGCAAGAAAACACCTTGTGTTCACCGAGATCAGTTTACTTCTCAGAGACTTTGACAATTTTACCTGATACAGGAGACAGCATAGCGGCTGCCCAGTAGCCCAACTGTGGAGACACAAATGTCCAGTACAGCTGATTTCCCTCCTTGCGGATAAGTCCAGTTCCATTCCGGATCCACAGCCCTAAGAAGAGAGTATATGACTGAGTCTGCAGCAATTAAAAAAGCCATCTGAATAACCTGAAAGAAAGGGAACTACTCACCAGCACTAACCTCTCAACCCCTCATAATCAAAATTATTCAAGAACATATGGATATATTGTAATATTGTAATCAGTATCTGTATTGTGCCATACCTAGTGTGTTTTCATGTACACAAGAAACACAACATTGTGATATGGAATAGGCTATCTAAAAACATGATGTGGATCTCAAAATATCTACCCTAGCTGAAATTCTAGTACCATCATTTCACTTAATAACTTCAACATTAACTCTAACCAAGCCCCTAACCTGAAAGAAGCTAGGAGACCTTGACTGACCCTGCCTATCCCAATATCAAACAGCATTGAACAATGCTACTGTCTGGTATTGAACAGACAGCATTTTGCTTATATGCTAGGATAGGGGTAAACAAAGAAAATGAGCTCAGATTTAGAGGGCATTATAGAAATAAAACATATATATCCATATCAATTCTACATTGGAAGGCTGAAGTACAATACAAACTAAACTTAAAGAAAAATAGTACAAAAAAAGAATAAAAAGTGCAAGAAAAAAGAAAAAGAGGAAAGAAAAAGTTAAAAAAAGAAAAAGAAAATACATGAAGAAGTGACCTCCCATCTTCATTATTACAGATTTGTATTATAAGATCTGCACCAGGAGTCTATTCCTCTACACTATTACAGTAGAACACTTCCATCAATCTCATCCTCATTCTTCTTTCTGGGAACAAAATGCTTCCACATCAGATTTGGTTCTTGTAGGCATGGTTCTTGTTTGCCAGCACAATTTCCTAATGTTTTTCCAGGCGCACTTGTAAATTTTATGATCCTGCCGAAAACATGCTTCTATGGGTGAAGGAGAGGATGTTTGGATCCTATTAATCACTCAGTGTGCTTCCTGCCAAAGCCTCTGTTTATACAAGCAGTATTGTTCCTTGCTTCACATGTTTGTAATTATTGGATACAATAATGATCAAACCGTTAAAAATATGATTCAGAAGCATTCCACTACTCACCGCTCTTGAGGTCAAAACGCCAGGCTGGCACACTGGTACTTGCTACAGCAGCTGTGTCAAGTGGCAGTGGGATGGAGAGGTGGACTGAGCCAGAAAGCTGGACTTCTGTGCTATTTGCAGTGAAGAGGTGGACGCTGACTGCAACAATAGGCACCAACTCCAACCAAGTATTACTAGCTGTACAAAGAGAATTAAGAAATAATGACTCTCACATCCCCAGAGGCCCCACAGCCACATATACATTGGATATGCATTTTCAAGAGACAAAATCCAAAAGATACTATTCTGCGCAGAGTAATGTATGAATTGTGGTAGATTAAAAGGATTTTTAATTATAATCATGTATTGTTAAAATACAGAGTTACTCTACAAAAAACGGGGAGGGGATGGAATTCAGAGGGACGGAAAGTTTCTTTGTTCTCAGTGAGCTGTGCTTGGAGGCCTTGCTGGAATTGGGCACTTGAGAAAACAAATTTCATGCGACTGGGCTAAAAATTGAAGTCCAAACTACAGAATGCTGGCATAGTTGGAAGATAACATTTAGTTAATTGCATGAGAGTTATTTAATTTATTGTGTTAGCTTGATAGATATGTGCTCACTCAGGTTTTTATAGATTGCTGAATGCTGGGTTTCAACCTCATGTAATTCATAGCAAAAACATTATTCTTTCAAGTCTTTACTTTGTTTCTTATACCCCCCCCCCCCATTTGGGACTGGCTATAAGTTACAATTTATTTAATAACTTATTCCAGAGTAAAGGGGATTTGATGTTCTATTTCATATTCCAGACGGTAGTGGGGAATCTTCCTATTCAAGGATAGATGATGGCAGTGTAACTGGCTGCTCAGTTGGAACTCTGTAGCTGAACATCCTGAACTTAGATATAAAGGATATGGATCTCCTTCTCCCATCCTCAATACAACAACAATAAACTAGTTAAATATATATTTCGTATCTCCAAATCTGGTGTCAGAGATAAGCTATAATATAATGGGTAGCTTTAATGCTCCACCCCTCCCTATCCCACATTCCATGATGGCCCCTTACCACTGCCATTACTTTCAGCCCCGATGAAGGACGGGAACCCTCTCATGTCTGGCCCACCACTGGCGGCAGTCAAAGTGGCTGAAAGCTGGCTGTAGGTGGAACTGCGGGACAGGCGAGCAGATTTGCGCTGGAACTGTGCCCATGGCTGGCTCTTAGCTCCTGCAATAATCAATACTTAAATCTTCTGGTCTAACTGGGCAGTATTCATAAAAGACCATAGAATCCTTACTTTTTGGTGCTGTGCCTTAATACACAAATTTACAATGCAATAACTCAAGAAAGTATCCATAAATATTTGGTCGTTAGCTACTAGATGCAGCCTTCAATAAATTCAGATTCTAGTATAACCCCTATGTGTGGGAGAAAACAAAGAAAGAGGTTATCTGTATGATAGTCGTATAAAATTGTTCAGCCTTTTTGAACTAAATTTGTATATGATCTTATAAAATTGTTCAGCTTTTAAAACTAAACTTGAACAAAGAATTGATTATGACCCAGGTCATATATTAGATCCCAAGTTGCCCTTACTAAGTTTTTTTGATAATCCAAATAACACCTTGAAACATAAAGACTTAATAGTTTTCTTATTGGTTGCAGTTAGGCAGGTAGTAGCAAGGTCCTAGAAAACAGGAAAGGCTTTGAATAGTTCCATATGCTTTGATTGCAAAGATGAGAAAAAATGTGGTAATATCATGATAATACAGATGACACCTGAAAGTCATCACGGATCTGATAGACCCCTTGTACAGGCAGTCCTCAAATTATAACCACAATTGAACCCAAATTTTCTGTTGCTAAGTAAAATATGTGTTAAGTGAATTTTGCCCAATTTTACGACTTTTCTTGCCACAGTTGTTAAGTGAATCACTGCAGTTTATTAACACAATTGTTAAATGAATCTGACTTGCCCTTTGACATTGCTTGTCACAAGGTGGCACAAGTTGATCATGTGATCCCGGGACATTGCAGCCATCATAAATATACACTGCAACCATCATAAACATAAGTAAATTGCCAAGTGCCTGAATTTTGATCACATAACCATGGGGATGCAGCAATGTCGTAAGTGTGAGAAACAGCACCTTTTTAGTGCTATTGTAGCTTTGAATGGTTATTAAATGAACTGTTGTCAGCCAAGGACTATCTGTAGTTTGCCTACCGAGCAAATAAATCAGCAGACGATGCTGTCAATTATACTAAATTCTGCAGCATCTTGAATGTCCAGGGTCCTATGTACAGGGCTTTTTTGGGGACTTCAGTTTAGCATTCAATACCATCATTCCAGAATGTTTATGGAAATCCCCATTCATCCAAGTCACAGTTATCTCAAAGGTGCTTTTTCAAGAAGCAACTGGACTTTCTTGTTTTTCTTTGAAGATATTTCGCTTCTCATCCAAGAAGCTTCTCCAGAGCTGTAGAAGCACCTTTGGGAAATCATTCCATAAATTCTGTACTCTAAATTGATCCAGCTTTCTGTACCTACTCATAATTGTAGATGGATAATCAGTTTTTTGAGAGATAGGAAGCAACAGGTAAGAATAGGGAAAATTATATCTAGTACCCGGGCAATGAGCACAGGCTTATGCTTGTGTGCTTGCTTCATTGCTTCCCACCCCACCCCATCCCCATATACCAATGACTGTATCTCATGGGAACTCTCTGTTAAATTACTGAGGTTTGCAGATGATACTACGGTCATTGGCCTTATTCAAGATGGTGATAAATCTGCATATAGTTGGGAGATTGAATAATTGGCCCTGTGGTGCAGGCATAACAATCTAGAGCTGAATACGCTTAAAACTATGTAAATGAGAGTGGATTTTAGAAGGACCCCTTCTATTTTACCACTTCTTACCATATTTGACAGCATAGTATTGACACCAGAGTCCTTCAAATTTTTGGGTTCTATAATCTTCCAGTACTTGAAATGGACACTTAACATTAGAATCATCATTAAAAAGGCACAACAAAGAATGTTCTTCCTGTGTCAACTCAGGAAGTTCAGACTGCCCCAGGAGCTGTTGATAAAACTTTTACAGAGAATTATTGAATCTATCATTTGTACTTCTAGAATTGTTTGGTTTGGTACAGAAACCAAACAGAAAAAGTACAGACTCCAGTGGATAGTTAAGATTGCAGAAAGAATAATTGCAGCCAGCTTGCCTCCCATAGAAGATTTGTATATTGCTCAGGTCAGAAGGAGGGCTGAGAACATATCTGCAGACCCCTCACATCCTGGACATAAACTGTTTCAGCTCCTCCCCTCAGGCATTGCAGGCCAAAACAACTAGACACAGAGATACTTTTCCCCCTCAGGCCATCACTCTGTTGAACACTTAATTCTCACAGTGCTGTCTAATGTCTATATATATTTACCCATGTAATATGGCTGTAGCATTATTGTTTATCCTTGTCTTCTTTATTCCCCCTTCTATTGGTATTATTATGATGATTATTATCATTCTGTTGCTTTGCATGTACACTGAGAGCTTCTGTACAAGAGACAAATTCCTTACATGTTTAATCACACTTGGCCAAATAAAGTATTATATTTTTACTTTGCCTGCTTTAAATGTATCAATTACATACAACAAAGGTATATTAATTGTCTACTACTATTCTCCAGATCCCTAGATAATTTTAATGAAATAAGGCTGTATGTATTTTATTTGTATATATGAGCCCAGCATAAAAACTGCAGAGGTTCTCAAACTTTGTGATATTATGATTTCCTGAAATGACAAATAAATTATATCTTCCCCATAAATAAAATCAACAATTGTCAGGATCAGGCAAGAAATTAGTATATCACTTTTCAATTGAAATTTGAAATCAAATTTAAGTCATAATTTAATACAAAGGATGAGCTTGTTTATTTTTGCATTATTTCTGAAATACGGAGACTTTATATGAAAGTATAGCTAAACTGTATGTTTCAATGAACCACTAAGTCCTCAAAAGATGGTACAACCTCCTTTACTTATGACCATAATTGATCCCAAAATTTCTGTTGCTAAGCAAGACAGTTGTTAATGGTTTTTTGCTCCATTTTATGATCTTTCTTGTCACAGTTGTTAACTGAATCACTGAGTAACATTAGTTAATAACATGTTGTTAAGTGAAATCCATTGACTTTACTTATCAGATGGTCACAATTGCAACCATCATAAATATGAGCCAGTTGCCAAGTGTCCAAATTTTGATCACGTGACCAAGGGGATACTGCAATGGTTGTATGTGTAAAAAACAGACATAAGTCACCTTGTTTTCAGTGCCATTGTAACTTTTAATGGTCACTAAACTTATGGGTGTAAGTTGAGAGCTACCTGTACATGAAACAAAGTTAAACACTACATTTTTCTGCAAATTGGAACAGAAGCTTATGTGCAACTGTTTAGATTCAAAATAAGAAAACTGAATATAGCAGATACAGAAGTTTCAGTACTCTTCCAATTGATCCAGTGTTATTTACCCCTGTAAAGTTGTCAATAAAATCCATAAAAGTTATTGTCTCATTAGATCTACAATTAGCCAGGAGAAGATAATTTCACAAATTAATGCATACAGTATATGATCCTTCCAACCTTTAAGGTTATCACTATTGTTCCATCTACTTTTAACAACAACCATAGGGTCCTTCAAAAGATGAGCAGTAAAGACCAAGATAAATCAGTCTTATAAACTAGACAGCTTTAAAAACAATATCTAAATTCTTCCTAACAATTTTAACTGTCAGAAATTGAAATTATTGAAGGAACTGAAGGAAACTCAGAAGACCAGAAGTTACTGCAGGAAATCCAGAACACCAAAAGAAACTTCTACTAGAATTGCTCCCAAACTGATAAACAGAACCTGCAGATCACTGTTAATGGCTTGCTGAATAGTTTAACTTAGGGGTGTCAAAGTCAAGGCCCACAGGCTGGATCTGGCTGCGGGGTGCTTAGATCTGGCCCACGGGGCTGCCCTGGAAACAGCAAAGGACCAGCCCGCGGTGCCTGCTAGCATTGTTTTCGGCCACAATGGCCTCCTGCAGCCCTCTGCCAGTGAAAATGGAAGTCGATAGGGGCATATGCAACCCTCCAAGATCTGTTTTCATTGCCAGAGGGCTAGCAAAACAAACTAAAAGCAAAATAAAACAAAAGGAGAAATGTTTCCCCTTTTCCATTAGAGCAACCAAGAAGTTTCAGAAAAGGAGAAAGAGGAAAGACAAAGAAAAAGAAGGGAAGATGGGAAGAGAGCAAGGAAGGACAAGGAAGGAAAGAGGGGAAGGAAGAAGAAAGAATGAAGAGGTAAGGAAAAAGAAAAGGAAGGAAGGAAGGAAGGAAGGAAGGTTGGTTGGTTTACCATGTTTAGCATTTGGCTACCAGCAGCCCTGTTGCCCTTATCTCCTCCTGACCTCTCCTGGTGGTCTCCATCCTGTTGCTGAAGATGCTTTGGTTACAAAGCCGGGTCTCATTGCATGGAGAGGGAGTGGGCCTCCCTCTGACCCTCCCTCCCTCACACACCATGAGCAACAGTAAGCAAGAATAGCAGCATCAGCCTTAAGTGCAGCCAGGCACCCCCTTGGGGAAGTGGGGCTGGGCTGGACTGTGGAATCCTGGTGCCTTGGAAGCTTGAAGACTGGGCTGGGCACTTACCTTCCTAGGGCTGCCTAGGGCTCTGGATAGCCTGCGTCACTGTGTGGGGGTCCTCTGCATGGCCTGAGAGGGATGGTGAGGCTCCTCTGGAGGACAAGGGTTTGGCACTCTCCCTGGTCTCGCCTTCCCCCGCTGGAGACAATGCATCCCCCCAGCCCTGCCTAGGCCACCACAGGTGCCCCTGACATGAGTGATGTCAAGCTGGTCACGCCCATCCGGGCCACGTCCATCCCAGCTCCCAAGGTCAAACACAACCCTGATGCGGCCCTCAATGAAATTGATCTTGACACCCCTGGTTTAACTGAAGTAGTTGTCTACAAGTCCACATTGCAACAATCTTATGCAACATGATCCACATGATAAAAAGAAAACTATTCTCTGACTTCATTCTCAAAATCATCATAGAAAGCATACAAAAGAAAACCTTGTTAAGCCTGAATTGCTTAGGTTGAAGGGGTTTGGGCAGAGAAACAAAAACTGTTCAACCATAACACAGAAAAAAACATTTAACTAAATAAATACCTTGTTACATGTAGATGTTAATATTTTCAGGTTGTGTGGCAGCTAGTAGCATAGATTGTGTGGGTAGACTGAATACAACTAAAATCAAGTATATTAGAAACTAATGTTTCATGGTCCAGGTGAAAAAGAGTTGGAAATGTCATTAAGTCAATGATTCAAAATAGACATTCAAACTGTGAAGCACTTACATAAAAGAAAAATAAAGGTTTTGTGATATTTTTCATAGTTACTGGACTTGAATATTATGGAAAATCTTTGCAGGAATCTTACATGTGCGATATTTGAAAGGAAATCTAAAAAATTTTCTGAGTTACAAGAGTTGTACAAGAAAGAATGGGAAATTTTTTCAAAAGAATAGGGGCTATAAGAAACATTTGAAAGCTGTTACTTTTGCCAACAGGTGTAAAAGAGTTGACTGAAAGGATACCTAAATTTCTCCAACTGACATTCACTGTTTTTTTAAAATTTTGTACCTGTAACTGCACATAAATAGTAAGCATGCATTCAAATTTGCAGAAAGAAATATTTACCTCTGCATGATGGAGAGTGAATGCAAATCTGTTTATTTTGTGATTAATTGAAACATACAGCTTAAACAAACTAACTCTTTCATATATTGTACCATTTTCAAACAGCCACCCACATTTATTTCTGCTCAATATTTGTTCTTTATAAGCAACAAGTATACAAAATCCTCAGACACACAAATTAATTGTTGAAGATGGAATCAGCATACTGATAAATTCCTTTCTTGTTTTGTTGTATGTGTTCATTTTGTTCATTGTTTCAAAATTCAGGAGAAATATTGTCAGGAATTTTATTTCAAAGCAGTGTCAGAAGACACACCAATGAATTGCTTGTTTTCAGTAGTAGTAGCAAGTGCGCAAGCTAAGCACTGAATGGATTCACTAACTTCATTAACACATGAAGACATGAAGACAGACTAGAGCTTTGCTACATGCCACATTGCTAGAAATGCTGGAGGCCAATGAATATGTTCAAGAAAAATCAAATCCAGTTATCTGCTATTGATATTAATCTTAAGTGAGAATTCTGAAAGCACACACCACCCTCATTTTATCATCCCCCACTTACCAGCACTCTCATCATATGGGCTCCTGACTCCATCAGGACTTATTGAGAACGTTTCAACTCATTTGCTATAATTTTAGCAAAGGCCCAGTTCACTCGTCCCATTACTTAACCCAGAATGAATACATCTTAAAGTTTTCTATCCCAAAGTCTCTGCAAAAGCACTTGAACTTATTCTTTTTTGTACAAGTTGGTATTAAGTTGCTATGGAGATACAGAGCTTGTAGAGATGAAGAGCCTGGATCCCATCATATTTTCTATTGTCCAGCAAGTTCTTAACATAAATATAACAGTATTAAGAACTTGCTTAAAGCTTCAGTGACCTATTCTGGGGCTCAGAATCACAACTTCTACATCCCAGCAATTATGTATTCTACTGATTGAGAACCTTTGCTTTAGATCACCATTTAATAATAGGGCACAGGAATTGCAGTAGCCTATTCTGCAGTCATTGGCAGAATCCATTTTCCCTGCTCCAAAAAACAGTATTTCAATTAGGTGGAATCCAGTGCAGTGACTGAATGCCCTACTTTTTTTTTGGACATAATGGATCTTGGGACCTACCTGGAGAACCAACAAGGATTTGTATCAAGTCATCATAAAGGATAAGTGTTGCAGGACGCTCTGGAAGCAGATAGAGACTTACAGAAGCATAGACTGCAAGGGAAAAAAAACCTGAATTAATATAAAACTCCCTTTTCTTTTGAAGGAGATAGAGGCTAATTCTATCATACAACCTGTCTTTTGAGGCAGTACAAATAAGGGATTTCTACTGGGGGCAGATGGCAAAAAGAAAATCTGACCAAAAATGTGGGGGAGTGTACATGCTTTTCTGGATTGTGGTTTTAATCTTTTGCAGTAGCTCAACTCAATTCTCATTATGCAGACAATGGGTTGAACATCCAAATTTACAAAATATAATTTGTGGCTTCAAGCTGCTAACTGCCTTTCATTTTCTTTACCTACAATTCTTAGGAGCAATAATTCCAAATCAGGGACATTCAGAGAGGAAAGGAAAGTCAATGATGCCAAAAGGTAGGAACAAAATGATAGCTCCTCTCCCCTTTTTGAATGATTGTCATTCTGACACTGTTGTCAAACAATAGAACTGCCCTTTTCTAAATGCAAAGCACAATTCATTAGTTCAAATATCACAGCAAATATTAATTTTATTTCCAATGAAATCAGGATGATAACAACCAGCTCTGATCATTCCAAGTTTTGGTTTGCTATCTACATCATGTCAAACATATTTAAATAAGACATCTTTTTAAAAAGTTTGATTTAAAAGCTAACTGAAGCATTATGTTTATCCATCTCTTTTATTAGTATTTATCAGAGTAGGAAAGTTTGATTTTCTCTCTTCTCTCTTTCCTTAAATAAATTTTCTCTGTCTAATAAATTATTTACAGATCTAATAATTGAAAATTATTTACTGATATGGTAAAGGGAAAGCTTAATAGAAATACAATGAGAGAGTAGGAATATTCATTAAATCTACAATAGGTTCTGAATATTCTACTCAAATAGAGCAATTCCATAATGAGTCAGCCTGGATTTTAATCAAAATCTGCAAATGCGTTTTAAAAATCTGATTCAGACAATTTCCTCAATAATGTCTTACCTATTTTTTCTGGTATCACTCTGCCACTATGAATGACTTAAAATCTATTTTCATTAGTGTTACATGACCACAATGATGTTTGGATGATTCCCTAACATGCTAAAAATCACAAGGAGAGTGAAATAATTTTGGCTGAACTTAACTTTAATCTCAATGCAGATATACTATCCATGAATAGAGCTGAAGCAAAGAAGAAAAAAATGAAACTTGAATTAGGAAAGGAGGAGAGAAGAAATGGGTTACCTTACAAGTTAACCCTGATTTCTTAATAGTTTTCTTTCTGTCAAATTTCACCACTGAGGACACTTAGAATCTTACCCTTGACCTTGCTATTTTGTTAAAATATGTGATCCATATTTGCATGCAAAAGAGCCAAGAAGCCAAAGAATTTGTTCTTGGCTTCTAAAAAAAGCAATATCGGGAGTTTCAATTCATCTTTCGATAAGATAGATTTCAACTTCTAATTATTGGAATAAGCCAACGAGGAGTAAACAATTTCACAGTTCATTTGTGGTAAATGAGGATTCCTGCAGTATTATCCATACAAACACAGATAAAGTAACATTATAAACAATGGCTATCTGTGCAACCTCAGTTCCAGTTATATTCAATCTTATCTCTACAGAAGAATATCTGCTTTCCATGCAAACCTGCATCTTCAATTGCATCTGAGATATTTCTCTTTTCATTTAATCAAATCTCAAATATTCAAGACTGAACCTTTCAGCATTCTTCCAATACAGAGACCAGAATCACAATGAAAGACTGCCTCCAATTACATAGTCCATAAAATACCAAGATTAGTATTAAGTTACTAAGAGATTCAGATATAGCAAAATTGCAATTTCAATATAATAATTAAACATCTACTTGAAGTGGATTTAGATAATGAGAACTACCTAGACGCATCTGGAGTTGCAGAGCCATCATTTTCCCAGTAATCTTTTCCAGAAAATGAATGTTTTAGATTACCTTATGATTGCACAGAACTCTTGGATCTTACAAAATACCTTTAATGCAATCTTAAAGGAGGCACTGATAATTATTGCACCATAATAATTATTATCTTTCATAGCATCAATACCTTTTATGTTCTACAAGTTGAAAATATTCATAATTGCAAGATTGCTGAAATTAGATCAGTACGTCATTCAACCTTAGATGGAACTGATTGAATTTATCCATGATTAACAAATACGCAAAGAAATATAGTCATCTCTATATAGGAATTTAAATGGATTCTACTTCTAGGTCAGCTTGATCTGTCTCAATAATTCCTCCATTTCTAATTCCCAAACACCAGAGTTAAATTCTTTTAGTCAGTTTCTCATATCTTCACATGTTTGTACCAGCCACCAATTTGAGACTAATCAGGGAATAATCTGTCCATGATAAAAACCAAAGAAAGCTATGTCACATTCACTAGGCAGTATCATCTCCATACAAATGGCTAAATCCAGTACGACTACATTCATGGGTCCAGATGCCAGCTAGGATATGGTCTTCATGAAAGATGTAGCATCCTAGGATGCTCTTGATTGGGCAAAGTGGACACTGAAATTCACTGACAAGGAGCCTAGGGCAAACCAACATCAGATCAGGTTAGTGTGTATGGTACATAACAATATTCCTACACAATCCCAGCCACCCAAATGCAGGAGCAAGGAGTTAAAATTGGCAGACTATCAGATGCTAGAACTGATTAATGACCGAGAAGTCCAAAGATCATGACCACTTCATCCCCACACCCTCCAATCCTACCCTGCTGCAAAAAAATAGATTGCCTGGTCTCCTCTATCTACAGGTAGTCCTCGATTTACAACCAGTTCTTTAGTGACCATTTGAAGATACAAGGTCACTAAAAAAAGTGAATTTATGACAATTTTTCAAATTTACGACCACTGCAGCATCCCCATGGTTAAAATTTGGACACTTGGCAACTTGCATGATTTATGATGATTGCACTGTCCTGGGGTCATGTGATCACCTTTTGTGACCATCTGACAAGCAAAGTCAATGGGGAAGCCAGATTCACTTAACAATGTGTTACTACTTTAGCAACTGCAGTGATTCCCTTAACAACTATGGCAAAACACACTTAACAACTCTCTTGCTTAGCAATAAAAATTTTGTACTCAACTTGGTCTTAAGTCAAGGACTACCTGTAGTCTTAAATCCTTGATAATAGATATTGTACCAACCTATCATTGAGAAAAGGATTTAAACAAGATGGTAAGGAGTTCCAGGGACCACATCAAGTACATCAGTTAACTATATGTGGCTCACAATCTATAAGTAGTCCAACTCTTTTCCATTGGAACAGTACTATTAGAACAGTGCTATACATATTTTGTACAACTACAACAAAAAACTATTATTCAATGCACATTATTTTAACTTTTTTTTCTGAATTTAGTTGCAGAATACATCCAGATGGATGTTTTCTTCTATTTTATAATGAAATATTATGAAATATAATGAAATATGAATTTTTCCATTATTATAACAACGCAAATTAAATACAAAAGGTCTTCAATGACTTTATTGTATAACAGATTTGAAATTTACACAACAATGCTAAGATTGGTTGATTTTAATCTTGGTTAATTTTTGTGTGGGGTAGTTATGTCATGAACTCAATAATATGGTCATTCTAAATTAGGATCAGTCCCCAAAGAAGCTCCAAATATTCTGTGTTAATTATGGGTTCCTGATTTTAAGCCAACCAATCTGTTTGGTCCTACAGAATAGCTTCTCTAGGCAGCTTCTTGAAATTGTTTCTTCTTTATTTTTATTTTTTTACAAAGCCTCCCCCCCCCCCAATCTTTCTCTATGAGCAAAGGGAGTAACACAGATATAGGAATGGAATGGAGGAGTTGACTGAGTCACTTTCTCCATGCTGACTCAGTTCAGTTAAAATTATTGACCAGCAATGGAACATTATAAAATTAATAGAGCCATAAAATACAAGTACTAAAATGCTAAAAGTTGAATATTTAAAGCTACATCACCATATTATAAAATTATTTTATGCATAAAATTTTAAATAATAAATACAAGGTATACTATGCATTTTTTTATCATTACAGTCCATGGTGATGTTAACCTTGCTTAGATCACTGTGGACCCTTATTTTACTTTAAAAAAAAATACATGTATGTGTTTATGTATATCTATTTCTACCAGACAAGTTTAAGATGGTCTTCATCCTGCCTTCAGCCTTCAGAATTTAATATTTGCTGTTCGAGGCAGCAGTGGCAACTTTCTCTACCTGATGGTAGAACTCATCCTGCATAAAACAAGTTAGTCACAGAATTGTTATGAATTCTAGTACAGCAAAGTTGATTAAGAACTCAATTCAATTTACAACACACCCTCTCCCAAAGTTGGTCAATTATGATCCTAAGGTTGTGTTCTTTCTTCTATACCTAAAAATCCAGATACAAAGCAGAGATTTTACTTGATGATCATCTCTAAAGATTATGAGTTCAACAAGGCATCAGGGGAAACCATGTTTCCATCCAGTTCATGGTTAACTATTGTAACTGCTTCAATGTTTTAACTGTCTTGGTTATGTTTTAATTTGTTGTTACATTTCATAATTTATGCCCCCCCCCCATTCACTTGTTGGGATAGGCCACTATGGAAATCAAATAAATGAATATATAAAATGTTTTACGATCATAAAGGAAAATCACTTGCAAACACCAAAGCTGTAATAATTTATTACAATTACCCAATTCTGCCATTTGGATTTAGTTACTCGGCAAACCTTCCATTTAAACACAATGCTCATACCAGAGGTGAGTATGCATTAGAAGGGCACAATGTCCCTGATAAGAAGATCACTTTATTGACCCAATAAATGGGATTTGGAAGCAGAAGTCATAGTTGGCTTTTAAATGGTTATTGTCAATAGTTTCTGATTCTAGGCAGGAAGTACAGTAGGAGGAAATCAGCAATATAAATATAGATATCAGTGTTTTTATACACATGTTTTATAGTTAAGATATAAATACAAGCTTAAGTGCAAGCATACTGTGTAAGCATAATTTACTGAATAAATTTTTAACAAGATAAAAACAATAAAAATATTAGAAAGGAATTAAAGAGGATAAGAAAGAATAGTGAATCCGAAAGAAAATGGAGTAGAAATAGAAAAGGGAAAAAGACCAAAAGAAAGGATTATAAGAAAGCAGCTTCTGAGCTTTTTGACAACTGATATGTGTTTTGTCTCTAAATAAAGAGTATAATTATAACACAATTTTCTTCTTTTCATAAGCATTAACCCACAAATCACACATTCATTTTTCTAATTTTTCAGCAAAAAGTCCATAACAGGCTTTCAGTCACTGATAAATGTAGTTTTCAGTCTTTCTCTAACCAAATTAATTTTGCCACCTCTGCAAATTCTGTCAACTTTCCCTTTTTCTTCTCTTATTTTTATTAAGAAAATTTCTATTTTCTTTTTTTATTATTTGCTGTTTTCATTTATTGTTTTAATTTTCTATTATGATTTTTACTTTGTGAAAAATTTCTTCAATAAAAGAATAAAAGAAAGAAACTATTTAGGTATTCTCAAATCCATCCAGTGAAGTGGTCACTCTTGATTTCAGTCTAACAAGAAGCTGATTGACTTTAATTTAAATTGAATTTTTAAAAAAAGTTCGAAGTTTCTCGACAGCTACATAGCTATTGTTCTCCTGCAATATTGGTTATTTGTAGGGGTGTCCATAGTAGATTGAACAACAAGGCAATCAGAGGAATATCCTTTTTAATGTGAATTACATTCATCACACATATAAAAGCAACAGGGTTTTGATCGCCTAGTTGCGCCTAGCATTTACATCATTTTTATCTCCCCTACAGATGAACCCCTGATTGGTTGCTATTATAAACTTGGTAAAAGAATGAAAGTTTGCCCTTGTTCAGATGCATATACTGTACCAGGATTTTTTGTAACAGAGGACTGAATTCTGGCCTGGAAAATAAGTTATGGATGTATTTCCTAGTAAAGTCTTACTCAAAACAGCTTGAGAAAGCTATCAATATGACACTTAAAAGTCATATGAGATCTGTCTCGGCCTACGATTGGAACATTATGCTTCAAACTATATTACCTGTGATATAGGAGTGTTGCATGTGCTTTCAAACTTGTCTTACTATTGATTCCACTTTCTTTCTCCTCTTCCCTACTCATAAATAACTACTGATATTTAGACAAACCACTATCCATATCAATCTTTGACTCTCTGCGATAAATACTAAGGCAACAGCAGTCCCAATCTAGGTCCATGCCATTTATGTCCAAGCCAGATGACAGCATACTTTTATCACTATACAACCAGCTATTTCTCACTGGGATTAGCAACCATCTAATTATGCAACACCAGTATTCCCAGGGCACTCCAGATGACTAACAGAGATGGAATAACATTTGTCAATTTGTTCTCTGTGTCTTTTGTTCTTAGATGGCTTTAATGGAATATTAGACATGACTATGGAAAATAACTCCATCATCCATTATTACTACCCATAATAAGTACATGACATCCAAAACATCTAACAACTCTAAATAATTATTTTGCAACTGAAGATGCCTGCATCAATAACTGAAGACCAATATCCAGTTGGTCATTATGAGAAGCAGAATGCAGACTAGATTAAGTTTGGTAATATCTAAGTAAGCTCCCTTTTTCTTATATTAAGACACTTCTCGTGCAGCTTTTTGAAGACACAAACATACATGTTGATATGGAATTCATGTAACTCAGTGGAATCTAACTTTGCAGTATTGAATTGGCCAAAGTTCTGAGATGATGCCATTGTCTCCAAGAAAGGGCTGCTTAAAATATCTGAAAAATATTAAGTACTCTTATTTTATTGAAGATAGATGTATGCTACATTCATATATTTGCTAAACTTCATAATTTTTGGATTTTCTTGCAACACTGGAAAGAATCTTGATAAAAGATGTATCTTTTCTTGTGCCCATCACACCCATGTCTTTCAACCAATTTCCCATCACCAGGTACTTTCAACCAGAGGTGGGATTCAGCCGGTTCGGATTGGTTCGGAAGAACCGGATGTTAATTTTAATCTGGTTCATTGAACTGGTTGTTCCAAGGACTAGCTGACCCCACCCACTCCACCCCTCCCAAAAGTCTCCACACAGCCCCTTTTGGATGCCAGGTAAGTGCAGGGCTGCATGGAGGCTCTGGGAGGGTGAAAAATGGGCCTACCCTAAGTCTGAAAATGGGGGAAGCTGTTTCACCCTCCTGGAGGCTCCAGGAAAGCCTCTGGAGCCTGGGGAGGGTGAAAAACGGGCCTACCGGAAGTACCGGAAGTCCGAAATAGGCCCATTTCCGGCCTCCGGAGGGCCTCTGGAGCAGTGGTGAAATGTAAAATTTGTTACTACCGGTTCTGTGGGCATGGCTTGGTGGTGGGGTAATATGACTGAGTGGGCGTGGCCAACTTTTTTTTTTATTTTTAAAACCATTTTTTCTACAACCTCTTCGGCTGAAGAGGTTGTAAAAAAAATGTTTTTAAAGCCTCTGACGATCCCAGCTGACTTGCCTGATCGGCAGAGGCTTTCTTTTTTTAGAAAAAGCCTCTGACAATCCCAGCTGGCTTGCCTGATCAGCAGAGGCTTTTTTTCCTTTTAAAAACATTTTTTCTATAACCTGTTCAGCTGAAGAGGTTGTAGAAAAAATGCTTTTAAATTTTTTTTAAAAAGCCTCTGATGATTGCGCGGCTCAGCTGGGCAATGGGGGGGG
The DNA here is from genome assembly GCF_059756535.1 of Pantherophis guttatus. Taxonomy (NCBI): domain Eukaryota; kingdom Metazoa; phylum Chordata; class Lepidosauria; order Squamata; family Colubridae; genus Pantherophis; species Pantherophis guttatus. The sequence goes on from NC_142066.1 coordinate 56,910,699, forward strand.
GCAGGGATTTTTGCTACCGGTTCTCCGAACCACCCGCCTCCATCGCTACCAGATTGGGCGATCTGGTCCGAACCGGGAGCATTTCACCCCTGCTCTGGAGCCCGGGAGGCCATTTTCGCTTTCCTGGAAGTGCCAGGAAAGCTTCCAAAGTCTGGGGAGGGTGAAAACACCCCCTCCTGCCATAGTGAAGGAGGCCGAGTAGGCCACGCCCCCATGGCCACAGCCACACAGCAACCAGGCAGCGAACCAGTTGCTGAAATTTTTCAATCCCACCCCTGCTTTCAACCAATAGTTGCCAACACTCACGTGGTAGTTTGTTGACACGCCAAGGAACAGAGTTTGTAACGAAGCCATGCTTGGAGGCCATAACAAGGACCCAGGTGCCCAAGCGATAACTGATGGGGAGCATACTGATACCCTCGTGGTCAGTAGTGCCTGAAGCCAAAGATGTTTGGTTGCCATACACTTCCACAGCTGCCTGGGAAAGTGGGGATAAATCGCCATTTTCGTAGACTTGGACTTTGATCACCACTTCTGGAGGAAAGAGAGAGAGAGAGAGAGAGAGCACAGAAAAGTACATATTAGTATACAAATCTTCCTCCCACTACTCCATGATTTGAATATTTATGCATTTTTATTATTCTTTCTAATCATCCTTGGTAATTGTATTGTCAAATCCAATTGTGTTAGAGATTTAGCAAACATACAATTAATATGGGACAATCAATTTCCATTCCACCTCTAAAGCCTTTATAGTCTACTTCCTTTCTACATACAGCATTTCATCTGTTTTTTAAGTTCCTTCCTATTTGGTTACTCAATAGCAATATAATACATCATCTGCTTCTCTAGTGTCTGACAACAATAGTTCTATTGTTTCTGGGACCAAATAGGATACATTTTCTCAAGACAATACAATCTCTCAGTTCCTTCATTGAAACTGCTTTTTCCCCCCAGCATTTTGTGTCTGACATTTGCACATTTTAATTGGAACACCGCAAGAAGTTAGGTTTTGGTTTATACATTGTCAGTCTCATAAACGAGCAACTTATAGTTAGAATGGACTTCCTTCTGACTCCAATTCTGAGTACTATTTTTTAGAGCACCCCTGTTAAAGACAGGTTTAAATTTAGTAAGTAAATTCTTCTGCAACCTCAAGATGGGGAAAGAGTGATCACAAAACAAAAAAGGATACTCAAGCCCAAACCAGTGGATTTTCTAAGGCTACTTGCTTTCCATGCCCTTAACGTAATCAAGAACTCATATAAAGGAAAATTTCTTTAGACACAAAACAACCAAAGCAAACAAACACCTGAAGCAGAGCTAGTAATAATTGAAAATAAAGTACTCAATTGTTCTATTTCCCCAGTATGTGTTTTGTTTCACTGAATCTCTTGTCACTTTCTGTACATCAAGCAGGAGTGGTTCACATCAACTCATTTCATTGTATGATTGAAATATGATGATTGGTCATAGGTGACAAAGATCACTTTGCAGACTGGTTGCCTCAAATATTATTCACATTTGGTGCAAATGGAACGATCTTTAAATACAGACATGGATTCAACTCCAACTGGCTCTGAATTACAGCTCTCTAGGGTGGGGATCGGCAACATGCGGCTCTAGAACTGCATGTGGCTCTTTGGGCCCTCTACTGTGGCTCCCTGTTGGATGATCCCACCACTGGGTGGCCCCGCCACTGCCCCTTCCCCTCACTCCTCTCCTGCCCTGAGAAGAGAAGGGCGACTGCGGCAGATGGAGACTCCCTCTCTATTCCAGAGAGGGAACAAAGCACCCTAATATTTGTCTCTTTTTCCATCCCTTGTTGGTGCCTTGTGCACCTTGGCCTCTGGGGGAGACGCATGACTTTGCTCTGCGCCGAGACACTGGCTGGGCCACCCAGCTGCAGTTGATGCTTCGCGTCATAATGGGCTCTAGGAGGAGGAGGAGAGGACGCTATCTCCCGCATTGGCAGCAAGCAGCCACGAGGCGGCGAGAGGAATATGAGGAGTTGCGCCCCAGCTGGTGTCTCAGAGTGGAGAAGGTTGGGTGTCTCCCTATATTCCCCTCGCTGCCTCCATGGCTGCTTGCTGCTCTTGCACTTAAACTTAGCGCACTACACAATGGAGGAGACGGTGTCCCCTCCTCCTCTTCCTGGAGCCCATTACAACACAGAGCATTGGCTGGGGTGTCCCAGCCAGTATCTCAGGGTGGAGAAAGTCGCGCATCTCCCAACAAGGGCCGGAAAAAGAGGCAAGTAGAGGGGCACTTTGCTTCTGCGCTGAAATATGGAGCAAGTCTCCATCCGCCTCCACTGCCCTTCTCTTCTCAGGGCAGGCGAGGAGTGAGGAGGAGGTGATGGTGATGGTGAGGGAGCCAGCCAGCCGACAGGGAGCCACAGCAGGGGGACAAAACAGCTTCATTTATCTGGGAACCTGAAATGACTCTTGATTTAAAATTAAATCATATGGTAAAAAGCACCCAAAGAAGAAGGAAGAACAACATCAGAAAAAAAAAACCCAATCCTCGCCTGTTTTTGGAAATGGTTCAAGAGGGAACCTGCCCACACGCGCGCGCGCGCACACACACACACACACACAGACACACACAAGAGAGAGAGGGAGAGAGAGGAAGAAAGAGAGAGATGAAAGACAGGGAGAGGGGAAAAGATGAGAAAGAGAGGGAGAGGGAGAAAGGTAAGAGAAAGAAAGAGGGAAAGGGATAAAGACGAGAGAGAGAGAGATGAGGGAGAAAAATGAGAAAGAGAGAAAGGGGGAGAAAGATAAGGGAGGGAGGGAGAAAGAGAAAGAGGGAGAAAGAGATGAGAGAGGGAGGGAGAGGGAGAGGGAGAAAGATGAGAGAGAAGGGGAGAGAAAGATAGAGAAGGAGAATGTGAGATGAGAAAGAGGGAGAAAGAGAGCAAGGGAGAAAGAGGAGAGAGAGAGGGGGAGAGAGAGAGAGACTTGTTTAGAAGAAAATACCTGAGCCACAAAACTTGGGTAGGCGTGGCTGGGGGGGTGTCATGTGACTGGGTGGGAGTGAGTGATGTTGAGTTGGCCACACCCACCCAGGTTTTGTGGCTCCCAGTGTTTTGTTTTCTGTGGGAAACGGGATCAAGTGGCTCTTTGAGTGTTTAAGGTTGCAGACCCCTGCTCTAGGGACAAGACTCCGGCTCGAAAAAAGTCACTGGATCAAGGGGGATCTGGGACAATAATTGCTATACAATCAGATTTAATTAGCTTCCAAAATCTTTTGATCAAGCAGTCTTGTAAGAAATGTAGGTAGCTTCAGAGTACAAGACGTGCGTGTGTTTTTCTAGTGTTACATATCTAACATCTACACATCTTTACTAATATGATGATTTTAGATATTCTGAAATACAAGTCTCATAATCTCCCAAACAGAATAGACCCAAAATGTCTATGAGCTAGCTCCAGATAAAACTGCAATTCTGTAACACTTAACAATACACACACACTCACATACACAAATAACAATTTAATGTCATTAGTGAACAATGTCAATGTTCAAAAGAAGAAATAAAATAAATCCAGATTGTTTCAAAAATGGGTAATAAATTAGTGTTCTTCCAGATGTTGCTGAACTACAACTGGTAGTTTTATCAAGCTACGCAATTATGAGAGATGGGAGATATAATTCAAGAACATCTGGAAAGCTGCAGGTTGTCTATCCTAGGTTTACATATTGTGACAGGAAGGGGTGAATATGGTAAAACAGAGAAGACTAATACACATATATAGTATTTACATTCATTTAAAACATGAATGTCATGAGCATGACATTGAAAAAATGGCTGAAAATCATAAACTTTTTTTTTAAGGAGAGAGTAATGAAGTTATACAGCTGCCTTGCAAAATGGTTTCAGCAATAAGAGGCAGCCAGGGGAACTAATGGACTTATTTAGGCAGCATGCTATATTTAATAGAATAGGTAAAAGTAAAGGTAAAGGTTCCCCTCGCACATATGTGCTAGTCGTTCCCAACTCTAGGGGTGGTGCTCATCTCCATTTCAAAGCTGAAGAGCCAGCGCTATCCGAACATGTCTTTATGATCATATGGCCAGCATGATTAAATGCCAAAGGCACACGGAACGCTGTTACCTTCCCACCAAAGGTGGTCCCCATTTTTCTACTTGCATTTTTTACATGCTTTCGAACTGCTAGGTTGGCAGAAGCTGGGACAAGTAACAGGAGCTCACCCCGTTACACGGCAGTAGGGATTCGAACCGCTGAACTGCCGACCTTTCAATTGACAAGCTCACTGAGTCACCTTGTCCCTTTAATAGAATAAGGGAAGGACAAATTGTGTTCACCAGCTTCCCCAAAATCTGATACCCTCCAGAAAAATTGAACTATAATTCCCAATCAAGACAGTCAATTCTGGGAAGAGATGGTGGGAATAGTATCTGGAAAATACGAAGCTGGGGAACTCTGCAATATGCATTCAAAAAGGAAGCATGGCCATTTCCAGTATCACAATCAGGTGAAATCAAAATTCACTTCAACTAATCCTATATCTAGATTTTACTTTAAGACAGCTGCTTTCAGTAACACTTAAAAACCATTTATTGTTTTGAATTAGCTTGAAAGTAAACCCATTACCAATGTTAGGGGTCATGACAGGCAAAACCAACATGCCAGGGATGCAGAATTCAGTTGTAGTCTGTGTAGTCCCGCCCACTGCCTTCTTTTATCTTGCTGAAGTATTGAGGAGAAACTCCTTTTGATTCCATACTTCTAGGAGCTAAGAGGAACTGGAGCTAGAAGGCACTATTTCTCAAATGGACTCCCTGCAGATATTAAACTAATCCCCTCCTTGAAGGCTTTCAGGAGGTTGTTGTAATGGAATGTAGTCTGGATTCCAGGAGGGGCTGCATTCCAGATGGCAAAAAGAAAGTTTCAATAGTTTGGTTGAGAGAAAGAGAGCTCAGAATATTCCTCCCTGGCAGTTAATCAGAGTATATCTTTAATGATGCAAGTAGTTTTAGTTTGGCAAGATTTCTGTTCATAAGGAAGGAACGGGGAAAAAAAGTGCTCAGAAATAATTTTACATAATCTGATTCTTGGAACCTCACAGTTGTTAAACATTGAGCTTTTCTAGAGAGTATTCCAATGATGTTCACTCACTGAGCCATCTCTTTTTTACTTTCTATTTTTGTTATTTTTAGGGTAATATTCTAAATCAGTTGCTTATGATTTGTTTTTGATGTTTTAATGTACTTTGGATGTTTTAATTTTTTGCATATTATGCAAATCTCAAGGGTCATCAGATGGAGCCAAGATATAAATTGGCAAATAAATAAAATTTTGAATCTCTTCTAAAACATCCAGGATTTTACCCTGGAATAAGGGATAGGCAGGGTGTCTTGGCTGACTGCACTTTTTGAGACCTTGGCAAGCTCCAAGATGATCTTTGTTAAGAATATCATTTTGATCAAGACTGCAAGGTTCTCAAATTTCCTCAGAAGTCTTGGTGGCTGCTTCATTTTCTACCCAATTGAGGAGGTAAAAATGGAAGAGTTCAACATATTATCCTGTATGCCAGGGTATTATATAATGAGAAATGAGAATTTCCCAATTTCAGAAAAATTCATCTCAAAAAGTTTAGAGAAGTACTAAACAGCATCCCACAGACAGAATTCCAAAGAAGGGATTACAGGAGAATCGCACTATTCCAAATTAAAAAAGAGAGACAGCTTAGAACATACCACGGATGTATAGGGAATAGTTAGTATGTGAGCATTTAGATAAAAATGCATTGCTTGGCAAGATAGGTTTATCAAACAAGTCATCCCAAATCAACCTGATCTCTTTTTTATTGACAGCAACAAGTTCAGATGACTGCAATGTGATGGATCTGGCATTTAACAAAGACTTCCATGCTATCCTAGCAGAGACGATGTCAAAATGTTGGCTGGACTTTGCTAATATTAGATAGACGCCGAGGTGGTTAAACAACTTTACATCAATGGTTCCACATCCAGTCAGAAAGAGGCACCAATTGGCATACCATAGAACTCTGTTGTAGGCTTAGTTCTGCTCAACATATATGTAAATAATTTGAATGGTGGTGGTGGTGGTTGGAAAATATTAAATCTGCAGAAGACTCAATGGCATGGGGTGATAACTAACATCCCAGAGGACAGTATCAAGGAGGACCTTAACAAACTGGAACAATGGGCAGAAATCAGGAAGATGAGAAATGCAATGATTTTCACTGCGATTATAATAAATCCCAGTAAATAATAAAGGTAAAAAAATAAAAAAATACATATATGATGGAGGAGCACTGGGTAGCAGTAGATGATGTCTTGGTAGATCACAAGCTAAACAAGAACCAGCAGTTTGATATAAAAAGGTAAAAGTTCCCACACACATGCATGCTAATTGTTTCTGGCTTTAGGGTGTGGTGCTCTTCTCCGTTTCAAAGCCAAAGAGCCAGCGCTGTCTGAAGACATCTCCATGGTCATGTGGCCAGCATGACTAAACGCCTTAGGTGCACGGAGCGCTGTTACCTTCCCACCAAAGTGGTCCATATTTTTCTACTTGCATTTTTTATGTGCTTTCAAACTGCTAGGTTGGCAGAAGCTGGGACAAATAATGGGAGCTCACTCAGTTATGCAATGCTAGGGATTTTAACTGCTAAACTGACAACCTTCTGATCGATAAGCTCAGCATCTTAGCCACTGAGCCACCGCGTCCCAGAGTTTGATATAGCTGCAAACAAATAAACAAAAATCCCAAACCAAATTCAGTCCTAAACTGCATCTACAGAAATATAGTGTCAAGATCGGACTTCCGGTTTGGTGTCACGGCAAGACAGTCGGGGAAATAGCGTGCTCTGATGAGCCCCACGAAAACCCTGGCTGCCGAACTGCCGCCGATGGGTCTTTGGATGGGGAAAAAGGAGGGGTACCTCGGACGACCAAGAGGAACAGCCAAGTTCCTTGGAGGTCAGAGGGAACCCTTTGTGAGTCGGTGGCGGGGGGTGGCAGCCATGGCAGCTGCCACGAAGTCGGGACAACCGGGATAAAAAAGTGCTGGAGGAAAGCGAAGTAAAATGGAGCTCTTTGAAGCCGGGTGAGTGACAACAACCCAGGCTTGCAACAACGTTTGGAGCAATATTAATATTCAGAAGATCCCTAGCCTAAAACAGCGGATGTGCAACAAAGAGGCTTTGGAAAGTTTTAAACTGCAACCTTAAAGAGACAAAGACCCGAGAAATAACTAATTTTGGAACAGAACTAAGGGAATTAATTATGGAGATATGGTCAAAAGACTAAATACTTTAAAATTTGAATTGGATTTTTTTAAAAAAAAAGATTTGATACTTTTAAAATTAAAAGAAGAAGAAATAAATTGGATGGTTATATAATGGCAAAATGGATACTTGCATGACTAATGGAAAATGTGGATTATAGAGAGACACCATCTAGCTTAAAGAGGAACTTTGTAGCTTCTCTTTGTTATGGGAAACTCTGAGCTTTACAGATAAAAGTCGTTGGACTTTGCGGAGAAGGGTTTTTTTCCTGTCTGCAGGCAGTTTGATTTTGGTGAAAAGAAAAGGAAACTACAATGGAACTCCTATGTTTGAAACAATAATAATTTAAATACTGGAGCATGAACAAAAGACGGATTAAGCGCAGGCTCAAAAGAAAGAGATTTGATACATTATATCCGGAGTAAAAATAAGAAAAAAAGTTTTAATATAATTTATAGAGGACAAAATTAAAAACTTGGAAAATGGAAGGAAATATATATTTGCAGGTGAGGAAATGAAGATGTAAGATGAATACGACTGGAAAAAGAAAAAAAAGATTAAAATAATGTGATTAAAAATAAAATAATGTAAAGGTGGATTGTAATAATAAAAGGGACGTTTTTCTAGAAATTAAGAATGTTAAAAGGAATTAATAAACATATATAAAGGTATGTTTGAAGCAAGAATTATGTTTTAATGTTAAATCGTTAGAAAAAAGAATAAGGGTAAATATGATTAATTGAAAATGTTAAAAGGAATTTATAAATACATCTAAACGTATGTTTTAAGCAAGAACCATGTCTCAATGTTAAAATGTCATGAAAAAGGACAAGGATAAATATGATTAATTGAAAATAAACAATGTATAGATGGATGGAAACAACAAAGAAAGGACTAAGTAGGGTTCAATAGTTAAACCAACTATGATTATGCTGTGTTTAACAGCCAAAAAATAAAAATAGATATGCTGTGTAACAGCCAGAAAATAAAAATGAATATGCTATGTTTAACAGCCAAACAAAATGGTTATGCTGTGTAACAGCCAAAACAAAACTGAATATGCTGTGTAACGGCCCAAAAATAAAAATGAGTAGGCTGTGTTTAACAGCCAAACAAAAATAGGCATGCTGTGCAACAGCCAAAATAAAAATGGTTATGCTGTGTAACGGCCAAAAAACAAAAATGGGGATGCTGTGTTCAACAGCCAAAAACAAAATGGTTATGCTGTGTTTAATAGCAAAAATAAAATGAGGTGGGATAGTTAAAAAGAGGAGAAGTATGTTGAGAGTAACAGTTAAAATAAAATGAATGTTAGGTTTAATAACAGAAATAAAGATTATAAATTTTGAGTTTAATAGTTAAAATAAAATGAGTATGTTGGAATTAAATACTTTATGAATGTTTATAATAACTGTATGATTTATATTGTTAAAATATATCCATCTAAGCAAATGAAAGAGAAAAATGGAATGATAACTGGTTAGGATTTAAGATTCAAGTAACGGGTTTTGGGGGATAATGGCATAGTTAAATAGACAGATCTGAGAGAAATATTTGTGTAAAATATTAAGTTATATTAATTGAAAATTAAGATTTGTTAGTGATTTGTATTAATTTGTGACTGGATCAAAAGCTTCATTTAGAAAAGATGTGTTTTATGTTTTTGTTTTAAAAATAATAAAAAACTTTAAAAAAATATATAGTGTCAAGATCAAGAGAAATTGTTGTTTCTCTCTATTCTACATTGGCTAAACTACACTTAGTATATTATATCCAGTTATTACATCAGATTTTAGGAAATACATTGGCAAACTGGAAGGAGAGCAACCAAGGTGGTAAATGGATGTGGTGGGGGGAGAGAAATCTTATGGCAAATGGTTGAAGACATTCAAAATGTTTTACTAAAGAAAGAACTGCAGGAAGACATAAGTATTTTCAAGTATCTAGAGAGTTTTCATGCAGATGGAAAGATTGCTCAGTATTGTTCCAGAAGATAGAACAAAAAATAAAAGGTCTAAATTATAAGGAAGTTTCCAAGTGAACACTAGGAAGAACATTATTCAATAATAGAACAAAGTGTTTTAGGAAACGGTGAACTCTTCTTTGTTGGAAATATTTAAGTTAAGGCTGGATAGCCAGCTATTGAGAACGCTGTAATGGTAGATTCCTGCAATGGGCAGAAGACTGAATTAGATTACTTTCAACATCTCTTCCAACCTGTATGTATTATGCTCGTTTGAAAAGAAAAAATAAGAATTAAATATAATGGTATGGAGCAGATAGCTTATTTTGAATCAAAGTTAGATATTGAGAAATGGCTATGGAAAATATGCAATGCTAACTATGAGATATAGTAAGACACAATAATTTAATAAAATATTAAAACTGGGCATTTATACAATTAATGACAGATCATAATTCTTGCAATAATGATGTTAGCTAAACATGTAATTAATCTTTATCACAAGAATTTTAAAAATCTTGTTTTAGGATTAAGAAAATAATTTAGAAAGTATGGCTTCTGGTTAGGTTTGAGCTTCAGGGTGCTTTTCAGAATTATTAATAAAAAGACCAAGTCGGTCCATGCAAATACGTTGCTCTACTCTTAAATTTTCATTACAGACAACTCCTAAAAATAACTATCAAAAGGGTTTACTCAGATACTTTCCTTCTTTAGCTGATTTTTTTCTATCTATGAAAAATGATAGAAGAATCGAAGGAAAATATGAAGTTATATACAAGTAAGGACAGATATTACTATGACTTTTTTGATAAAGAAGATTTTGATAAATATAAAACTCATTTGAAAGAACCTCTATGAATTTCCCAAGAGAGTTGAAAGTGGGTAGTGATTCCCCAAAAAACAAATACTGAGTTTCTCTCCCTAAAACAAGTATTGTTGAACATTTCTATTTTTCCAAAAAATATTCAAAACCGTTAAGTATCGACAGAATTAAAAAGGGCATCACTACAATAGCAGTGATCCCTGTCTTTCATTTCCTTGGATCAAAAATAGCATTCTCTCTAATTTCAGCCACCAGCATCATATCCCACAAACACCAGAATTCAGGTCACCCCCACCCCACCCCCAGCCCAGCATTCCTACACTATTATCTCCCAAGCTATTTCCCTTTGCTTCCTGTCCAATGCTTCAAAATGCGCCCTTGCTTCTTTTCAGTCTTGTATCCCCACCCTAACTTCACTGCACTGCAGACCATATATTATCTCCAAATTACACAATCAGTTTTCTCTTCTTTAGAACTGTATTTTGGGCAGGCCTACTGTATATGACAACCCTGAATCAGTTAACGGTCAGGGTTTTCCTCCAAAAGAACCGAAGAATCTGAATGAAGATACTAGAAACAGATTTCAACTTCGCTAATTAACAGGATTCTATACCTTAACATTATGAATGAGTGGGGACACATATCAAAATCTACCAGCCAATAACCAGTCTTAAAGTTGGTACAAGGAGTCCTTGGGTTAAAACTACAGTACTTGTTCAATAACTATTCAAGTTACAACAGTGCTGAACGAGGAGGTGATTGATCCTTAAAGTCGAGGCCATCGCAGTATCCCGATGGTCACATTATCGCAATTTGGGCACTAGGCAGTTGGCTCACAATTACAACAGTTGCAGTGTCTTATAGGGGCATGATCATTATTTGTGACCTTTCCTGTCCTCTTCCCACAAACAGTCAATGGGGAAGCCAGCAAGGAGGTTGCAAGTTGCTCTAATCATTTTTTGCCAGACCACCTGTACCTAAAGCACCCACTTGCCCTTAATAGTGCCTACACACAACTCCTGTCCATGCTTTACAGCACATATCTGTGGCAACCACCCATCCAGCTGCCCACGCTCCTACTACCTACCCATGGCACCTGTCCACCCACACTCCATATCACCTGTCTATGCTCTGCATCGTCTGTCCCCATTCCCTACCCACTGGGATGCCCACTAGCCCGCTTGCCTGAGACTTCTGCTTCTTCCCATGTCAGTAATGTGAGGCCCTTGCTTAACAACCTGCACAGTCATGGGACTATCAAGACTGCCTTTGCTAAATGATGTGGTCATGTGACATTGCGCTTTAAAACTGTGTTAGTAGTGATGGAAATTCCATAAAACTAGCTCATTTTCTTTTGAAATCAGATTTCATTGAGGAATAAATTGTTGAAGTCGCATCAAAAGGTTCCAAGCAATATAAGAACATCTCAAAAAACACAATATGTCTTTAATGCATTACAATTGCTAACTGATAATCTGTTATCATTTTCAATCTGTGTCACACACAATTTGCATCTGTATAACCAACCTGTTCTACTTTCTTTCGTCTTCCTTTCCCTAGCCTCCTTATCCCAATTTAAATCCTCCATTAATTTAGTCATTCTATGAATCTGATGAAGTCAGCTGCATCTCCTGAAAGCTTATGCCTTTTAATATAATCTGTTACAGAGAAAGATTCTCCTTGAAATCAAATTCTATAAAGTAATAAAATGAAAAGTTTTAAACCCAATAAACTACATCTGCAAAATTCCATTTTCACCTCTAGAATATTATATCTTTTATTTGTTTGAAATCTTCAACATGCTGTGCTTTAGCTGACCTTGATAGTTCATTAGAGCTGCATAGCTGCTTGTCACACCGTTTCTAATTTTTTCCTCTGAATAACAGACATTTCTTGGTATGCAAGTGTGAAGAAAATATTCCTTTTAGGACAGTCTTATTAATTCCAATTAGATGGGACTAACTAAGATAGAACTAGTGAGATGTAACATATTTTTGCAGCATATTCCGAACTCTTTTTGTCTTGTCATAGGAGAGAACCCGGAGCAGAAAGAAATAAAGCAGGCTTTTCTGCTGTATTATGTTTCCCCTGCTCTGCTATATTAATTTAGAGTAGTTAATTCCACACTGAAATTTGTTATGTTTATATATATATATATATAACTTTATATCCATATATAGGATAGATACATTCAAGTGAGTAGGAAAGAGAAAACATGTGTTGTTTCCTCCTGAAATACTCGTATAATATTTCAAACAGAAACAGAGTTGTAAACTCTACAGCATATACTTTGAACTCCAGCCAACCCTTATTCCCTCCTATGCTTTATTCCTTTCCAGGTGGATTGAGTAGATCAATTCCTTCTTTTATATTTTCTTTTATAAGAGACACGTAAACACATAAACTTGCTAGCCTACATTCTACGTAATATACATGTTGTTCATTAGAGGCAATATCCAACGTTTCCCCCCACCCCCTATGTATTGTTCTTGCCAACTGTGGTCCAAACAAGTTGTGCTATGAGAAAAGGCATGGCAGGCAGTCTGTTGGAATCCCCCCCGGGACAGCTGCAGGGACTCTCTAAAATCTTCCTTCTGTCTTGCTGTCAGTTAGTAAGCCCTAAAGTGTTTTCCCCCAATCAGTGCTGAACCTCTTATTACATGGCAGCAGTGAAGCTTGCAATTCTGGCACTTGTCCCTAGAGTCAAAGACGCAAATCTGGTGATAGGCAGAATATCAGATAAAGTCAAGAAGGAGAAGGCAATAGGAAGGAGGCACCCACAACTAGAGGAAAAAGTGCACTGCACTCCAACTAACTATGGAGTGCATGAGAAGATACAGTTCCTGACATTAATCAAAAAGGAAGATTTAAGACAGATCTACATATTTCTTAATTTTGATTTCAGCACATCTGGCTAGCCATTCTTGAAGGACACATGCATATCTTCTCATTCCCATCATATAGCTGAGGCCAATTAAATTTGGAATTTACTGATCCAATGTTGAGGTAGTTTTTCCCCTTCTCATAGCAGAAGCTGATATCCTTGTGGTTTTTCACACTTTAGAAGTGACTGTGGGGAAGAAGTGGCAGGGGCTGGAAACTGGTGATGGAGGGAGGAAGGAGAAAAAGAAAGAAGGATTTCTGATGCTCTCTGTCAGCTTCCTACAAGGAAACTCAATAGGGAAGTGGGCAGAGTGTCAGAAGTTGCTCCTTTTCCCACTGTTATGTATTGAATATAAATATAGTTGTGTTAAGTCCTGCTAAAGTGAAACTAACCTTTAGATGACCTGAACTGTTAACTTCAACTGTTTTGGAGGGAAACTTGAACATTCGTATTTGGGCGGGCTTTTTCAAGTATTATGATTGGTTGAGGCCCTGTGGACCCAGAGTATAAAAGTACAGGGATTTGCCTGTTATGACTGAGTTCCTGTTGAGTCAATAAATGCTGTTGCATCTATGCTGGTCTGTTCTTGCCTACTGCAGCCCACTACACAATAGTGACGACGAAGGTGGGATGCTACAGAGGAGAAAGCTGCTGCTAATCAAGAGACTGAAGTCACTGGGTGTCAGACCAGGTAAAAGCCTTGGTGAAACCACGCTTCCTGCCCTGCCTTCCAGTAGGACACATTGGAGGCACAGACATACTTGAGGGCTCTATCCCCAGGACTCCTACGTGCAGCCTAGTTCCAAGCGCATCAGTACAGGCATTAACCAGCCCTACAGGGGGTGTCTCGAAATGGCTAAACTGAGAAGACTCAACAAGTTCGATATTACTCACCCAGAACAGTGGAGCTCATAACTTCTCCCAAGTAGACAACTATCTCCAGGCTAACAAGGTCACAGGTTGCTGCCTGAAGGCAGCAACCCTACTATGTGTCTGCATTTGATATCGCCAACAACTTGATAACACTGGCATGCTGCGGGGGGACAGCATGAAAGAACAGAGTGCAGATTCCACACAGCAGTATGCCGTACCTGTGGATAGCAAGGGCACATTGCCAGAGTTTGCAGAGGTCATCAGCGGGAAACAAAACCTGCGATACAGCAACACAAGGGGAAAGGGCCCCCAGGACAGAACAGAGTTGAATACTGCTCAAGAAGGCATAGCATCCAACGCACAGGGGCCCAAAGCCCCATCAAAGAAAAGATAAGACTCCAACTGAAACTTCAAGAGGTCCCATGCTCCATGGAGCTAGATACTGGATTGGCCCTGTCCATTATCCCCTCCACGACTTTTGACCACATTTGCAAATGTAGCCGACGGCAGATCATCGAGCTTAGTATTAATGGACTTCCAAAATCGTCGTGTTCCCGTAAGGGGTGAAGCTACCATTAGAGTACAATTCAGAGGGTTTGAGGGTTCCCTCAGCATAGTGGTCCTAGAGGGGCCATGCACCAGCCTCATAGGACTGGACTGGTTTGAGGCCCTGGACATCAGGGTAACAGGCATCCATTGAACCCAAACAGCCAATCTAGAAGCGGTATGCCAACAATACACTGACATATTCAGCACTGAACTGGGACAATACAAAGGGGTACCCATTGCACTCAACCTTGATCCAGCAGTAACTCCAATCCGATTAAAACCGCACAGGATTTCCTTTGCATTGAAGCTTAAAATTGATGCAAAACTAGACAAGCTGGTACAGCAGGGAGTGCTCCAAACCATGGATTGTAGCCGTTGGGAGACTCCCATAGTGATCCCGGTTAAGCCTAATGGGGACGTTCACATTTGCACAGACTACAAGTGCATTATAAACAAGGTACTACAGCAGCATGCTTACCCTGTACCAGTGGTAAGCCACCTCCTTGGATTGTTCCAGGGAGGCCAAATCTTCGCTAAGCTAGATCTGCCCAGGCCTACCAGCAGCTACAGGCAGATGACGCTATCACAGAAGCAGAAACAAGAGTTACACACAGAGGTGCATTCCAAGTGCACCACTTGCAGTTTGGGGTAAGCGTAGCACAAGGGTTGTTCCAAAGTATTATGGAACGAACACTGAAGAACATTTCTGGTGTCTGCCCATACTTTGATGATGTCCTGATCGTGGGGGAGTCAGCAGCAGTCCTGGCAGAACATCTCCACGCAGTACTCCAACATTTCCACAAGGCAGGCCTAAAACTCAAGAGGGAAAAGTGCCAGATCGGTGTGGAATCCACAGAATTCCTGGGTTTCCACATTGACGCTGCCAGAATCCACCCATCTGAAGCAAAACTAAAGGCAATTCAGAAAGCTCCCAATCCAAAATCCAAGGGGGAGCTCCAAGCATTCCTGGGTTTCCTCAATTTTTACCACTCCTTCTTATTGCATAAGGCTGCCCTGACAGAACTGCTACACTGCCTATTGGACAAGCACCCTGGGTCTGGTCAAGCACTCAAGACAAAGCTTTCAAGGCGGTAAAATCATTGCTATCCTCAGACTCCGTCCTAGCTCATTTCAACAAAACCCTACCAATAACACTAGCCTGTGATGCTTCACCATACGGCACTGGGGCAGTATTAAGCCACAGGATGCCAGATGTTAGAGAGGCTCCCTCATATACTATTCTAGAACATTATCACTGAAAGCAACTATGCTCAGATAGACACCTCACCAGCTCACCATAGTGGCTGGCATTAAGAAGTTCCACAACTTCTTATATGGATGCTTCTTGAAAAAATGAACTGTCGGCCCACAAGGGATGTGTGCTGTGGGGCAGCAAGGTCATCATTTCACCCAGTCTTTGCTCCACGGTGCTGGATTCCCTACATGAGGAGCACCCAGGAATTGTTCGGAAGAAGGCTCTAGCCAGGAGCTACTTGTGGTGGCCAGGCCTGGACAAAGACATTGGGAATCAAGAAACGAATTGCCAGGTCTACCAAGAGACCCAACCGGAGATGCCACAAACACCAGTGCACTGTGGGAGATCACGCACCCCCACAGTCTCGCGTGCACATTGACTTTGCAGGCCCCTTCCATGGGCAGGTGTTCCAGATAGTAGTGGACAGTTATTCCAAGTGGTTGGAAGTGGCACCGGTCTCATCGATGACAACAACCAGGGTCATCTGAGACTTGTGCCGGCTGTTCGCCACACATGGTCTGCCAGATATAATCGTGTCCAACAACGGGGCACAATTCACAGCAGAAGAGTTTCATTCATTCCTCAACACCAACATGATTTAGCACATAACATCTGCTCCATTCCACCCCGCAACCAACGGTCAGGCCGAATGAATGATCAGGACCACAAAGGAGGCGCTCAAGTGGATGACGAATGGGGACTCACTGGAATCACTGCCTGGCGAACTTCCTCCTGTGTCAACATACAACTCCCAGTACAGCAACAGGTAGCAGCCCAGTGGAGCTGAGGTGGGGCCGCTGGGTCACAACAAAGCTCAACTGACTTCTCCCAGGCAGAGTAGTGGCGGAGACAGCTCAACCACCACCACCACCCGGAACTTACAGCCAGGTGAATTGGTCTGGGCCAGGAATTATGGGAACGGGGCAGTTAGGGTAACTAAGGTAATGGGCTCATTGCCATACGAGGTTACTCTGAGGAATGATCGTACAATCAGATGCCACATTGATCAGTTACGGCACCTGCAGGCCAGACCAGTTCTGGACAAGGATCCCAAGGCTTTAGCAGATCCACTAGAGAACTGTTTTCCTCAAGGTTTGCCTACACCACCCATGGCTGCCTCCAGAGAAACAGAGTTACAAAGGGCCACAGAGCTGCTGCCACTCAAGGGCAACCAAAACACCATCAAGACTCAGTCCAATTGGAGATGGACAATATTCCACTTAAAACAGGACTATCCAGTAACATTACAGCGACTCACCAGGAGCCGTGGGCCCCCAACCTATCTTAAAGACTATGAATATTGAACAAACTGAGGGTAAGAACTATCCTAGGGGGAGGGGTGTTATGTATTGAATATAAATATAGTTGTGTTAAGCCCTGCTAAGGTGACCTTTAGATGACCCTAACTTTAACTTCAACTGTTTTGGACGGAAACTTGAACATTCATATTTGGGCGGGCTTTTTCAAGTATTATGATTGGTTGAGGCCCTGTGGGCCCAGAGTATAAAAGTACAGGGATTTGCCTGTTGTGACTGAGTTCCTGTTGAGTCAGTAAATGCTGTTATATCTATGCTGATCTGTTCTTGCCTACTGCAGCCCAGCAGCCCTACTGCTTTTTTGCAATACCACATATCATTCTGTTTCTGTTTAGGTAAGGAAATACCTCTGAAATGATGACCCAAAGGTCACAGGTTGTCTAGGAGATGACTAAACATGTCACTTTGTCCATATAACAAAATCTGCCTCCTTTCCCATTCCAGCTCATATCAGTGGGAGAGATTGATAGATTTTTTTTTTATGTCAGCTGGGAAAAGCACCAATTGCTGCCTGTTAACTTGCCCAATGATAAACTGTTAGGAAAACATCATTTGCTGCCCTAGTTTCCAAGGCAGAGTAGAAACCAGCTATGTCAATAGAACAAATTAAAGATGGCAGGGGAGGGACTTTATGCTATGTCACAGCCTAAAGCAACTGCATTAAGCTGGCTGTCTCTTTAGCTGAGGTAGTGGAAGTAGCAGTTTACTGAAGAAAGTGACTATAAAGACAAATCCTGGATTTCAAGAAAGAGGATTTTAATAACCCCAGAGCAATGATATTTAGAATCCATGGCAGGAGAATCTAATGGAGAAAGGGACTCAAAATAGATGACCTCAACAGTAAACAATTCTCTGAGAAGAATTGTGGCTCCAAAATGCTGAAGATCTGAAAAGAGAAAGACTACATGAAGGAAATAAAACAAGAATCTTGTCACAAAGGAAAAGGAATACAGGCAGATAGTCCAGTACTGCAGAGGCATATCAGGAAAGTTAAATCTTAGGATGTAAAGACTAATTTAAAAAAATCCAAAAAACAACTTTTTCAGATATGCTCAAAAAAGAAAAAGCAAAGATCAGTATATCAGCTGCTCAGTGAGGAAGACAAGATGTTGACAAGTAACCAAAAATATCAGAGCTAATTAAATTCTATGTTGAGTATAGCTTTCTCCAATAAAAACTATGCAAGTATCCCAAGGAATTGTGAAGAATGGAATAAAAGGGAAAATTTGAAAGTTCAGATTGATAGAAACATATTTAGAGAAAATCCCTTTACTTTGAATTTAAATCTCTCAGATCAGATGAACTGCACCGGGGTGAAATTCACTTACCTTCCTTACCAGTTTGCCAATGTGCGCGCGCCGTCTGTGCATGTGCAAAGCCTTCTGTGTGCGCGGAGAGGCTTAAAATGTCCCAAAAAAGCGAAGTCATGATATCCGCGCGGGTGGGCTGAGCTTCCTGCAGCTGCCGCTACCGGTTCGCCTGAGCCGGATAGAACCGGCTGAATTTCACCACTGAACTGCACCCTTATCAGCTCTCCCAGGTAAACCAGACAGAAAACATGAGCAGAGGAACTAATTCTATTTTATTGTAAAGCTAAATTAACAGAATCTTCCAAGACTGAATATACATCTATTACACCCAGATCAATACAGGCAGATCCTCCCTATTTTTCTGATTGTTAAGCAACTGGGGGCTCTACCCTCTCCTATTTGTTAGTTCCCTGACAGCACCTCATTCCCTCAGCCCAAGGTCATTCCTACATACCATTACAATCCTAGAGGAATAAAAGAACCAGTGATGATCTGACTAAACCTTTACATATTTATCTTTTAGAAAACCTGGAGAAAGGCCACATAACTGAAGAAAACCATTGCTTCTATCTCCAGAAAGAAGAAAAATAAACTCCAAAAGATTAATCAGTATGACAATGATTTATGGAAAGTCGATCAAAAAGAGATTGATTTGCAAGTACCTTTAAAGCAAAGTATAAATTATTAGAAGTCACAATCAAAATGTCAGGAACAAATCAATTTTATCCCATTATTTTATAAAAGCTATGGAAAATTTCCTTAATAGATTGTGGAAATGTGGACATATAACTCAGTATCAGTAAAGTATTAATACAAGTAACTCATGGCATAGATTAGTAAAGTAGCTTAAGGATGTCCTCAATGATATGACAGTTAAGTAATTATTCTATTCCGTTATGCATAGATTAGATCCCAACACAAATAATGGGCCTATCCAGAAAAAAGGAAATATTTTTATTGAAGGACAATGAAGAGGGCAAAAAATTAAGACCTATAAACTGAATGAACTATACAGGTATATAAATATATAGGTAACATCTACCAAATACATGAAAGGATATCACACAGAAAACCCGATCTTTGGTGGTACAGGATACGGAATAAGGGAATAGATTCCAGATTCAGGAAGGCAGATTTTGATAAAGTGTTAGGAAAAAAATTGTAACAGTGAAAACAGTCCAACCATGAAACCAAGCGCACTAAAAGATGGTAGGTTCTTTTTTAACTGTGTTCAATTAGCAGCTAGACTATAATCTGTCAGACGGTTTAATTTGGAGCTTTGCACCTGAGTGAAATGTTAGCCTTGATGGTCTGAATGACCTCTTCCAACTGTGATTCTACCACGGGCTTGCTAACAAGCCTTGAATCAGCAGGGCCATATTTATTAACAGAGTCATACTAATTTCATCAAGTGTCTGATCTCATAATCTTCCTTTGTTTTTTCTCCCTCCCTCCCTCCCTCCCTCCCTCCCTCCCTTTCCTTCATCCTACCCTACCCTCCCATTCCCTTCCCTCCATTATTTGGTATGCCTAGAGAACAAGAGGGAACACAGTTGTTCAGTGGCTAAGACATTGAGCTTGTCGATCAAAAGGTTGGCAGTTCAGTGGTTCGAATCCCTAGTGCCATGTAACTTGTTACTTGTTCCAGCTTCTGCCAACCTAGCACATAAAGCATGTAAAAAATGCAAGTAGAAAAATAGGGACCACTTTTGGTGGGAAGGTAACAGTGCTCCAGGAGCCTTTGGCATTTAGTCATGCTGGCCACATGACCACAGAGATGTCTTCAGACAGCGCTGGCTCTTCGGCTTTGAAACGGAGATGAGCACCCCCCCCTAGAGTCGGGAACAACTAGCGCATATATGCGAGGGGTACCTTTACCTTTCGAGAATAAAAGAACATTCTTCCCTAATTTTTGAATAGGGTTCAAAACAGGTCACTAATAGTAGGAATGACGATACCACAAGAAAAAGTTGTATAGCAACCACTTTAATGTTAATAAAAGGGTCTGTGCAAAGAACAGAGACATTGTTCAAATAGCTATTTCCAGAGTACGTTAAGAAAAAAAGTGTAATAGTTAAATTAGCTGCTGTTTTCTGCTATTTCTTTGTGTTAGAACAAATGGAGCCTTGAAATGTGACGGTTCTAATAGGAAGAAAAATGGTAGCAAATCCAGTTGCCCCAACCTCTAACAATATAGCAGGCAGATTTTGTTGAAGAATATTGTTGGATTCAGATGATTCCCAGATGTTCATCTTGCTCCAGCAACAAGCAAAATTCCAATGGTCTAATCTACTTTTACAGCAGTGTTTCTTAACCTGGGCAAATTGAAGATGTGTGGACTACAACTTCCAGAATTCCACAGCCAGGTTTGTTGGCTGGGGAATTCTGGGAGTTGAAGTCCACAGAACTTCAAGTTGCCAAGGTTGAGAAATACTGTTTTACAGGCTCCAGAGGGGCCAAAGCTTGGGTAGAATGAACAGCCTTCACACATGGGGAAGAAAGAGGACAAGAGACTGTACACAGAGGTGGTCAGCAGCAGCCAATAGCCGAATGCCACATGAAAATACTTCAGCAGTGCTACCATAAAATTGCTGCCATGAAAGTTGAAAAGTTTCCATTTACTGTTTATTAGATCTGTCATACTCTTATGTTTACTGTCTTTTCTGTTAGTCTACAAGCTGTTCTTTACCACTAATCACTGCCTTTAAGAACTGAGATCCCTTCCTCCAGGTAATACAAGTCCTACCACGCAACATTCTGATATATCCCAAATACTGTATCAACATATCTCAGGACACTCAGATTTGGTTTACTGGTGTACTATGGTGGTGCTCAATGTTTTCCTGCATTGGTTCATAATACCTATTAGTGATTGGCTGTTGGAGGAGAGCTGTGTTAGTCTAGGACACACAAAAACAGGACTGTGGTAGTACCTTTTCCAACTAACAAATGTCATAAGCTTTCCAACTAACAAAGTCATAAGCTTTCATGAGCTGCAGCTCACTTTATCAGGTGGTACATGACTGAATCCTAAGGGATACTATATCACTGTCACTGAGGCAATAATACCCATGGTACTTATGGAGGCACCTATGCAGTCTGCATCTGACGAAGTCTATAAGGGATCCAAATGATTTTGCTAACTACTGACTAGTTTCTTTGGGGGGAAATGTTCAAGTGACTTCAATTCCACCTTCATTTTTGATTGACATTGATTTCCATTTCACTTATCTCATGTGCCCAGTAGACTGCCCAATAGGAAAATGTATATGATAGCTAGATTCCCTTCAATTTCCTGGCCCTTCTGCAATGGAAATTAGATGTAGTAAAAAGAAAATGCCAGATTCTCATCAGAAGCTATAAATGTAAACTAGGTATTTGTTTGAAGATGTCTAACGTATCTATGCAGATCTAAGCCTAAATATTATCCAAAGCATTTTAAGTATTTTGGATTTCAAGGAAATACTGAATGCAATAAATAAAAATATCTGCAATAAAATAGATGCTGAGTGAAGACCTACCTAGGAATTGCCCTGATCACAGCAGCCTTGCATTCCATGGCCATGTCACTGATGTCTGCATTTCCAGAACTATGGATGTCAAAAGTAAGGGAATGAAGGCTAATAATTACTTATAAGATCCAACACTCAGAAGAGGCTTTAGGGGCATATGTATGACACAAATTAGCACTGGGATAAAACCATTAGTGAGAGATGGTGGCAGCCAAAGCACCATTTGTCAAGTGAGGTAGCCTCCTTCCAATTCATTAATTATGATGGTGTATGTTCTTTACAAAGACTTTTCTGCATTGTATGCTTTGCTGGGATGAAAGAGCACTTTGATGTAAATGTGGCATGCCTACAATCTTACAGTATGTCTTCTCTTTTACTCTGCTCCATGATTACTTGCTACCCCAGATACTTGAATTATGGAAGAATGTGGAATACTATTACTGGTATCACTTAAAATTGCAAGAGATGTATAATACACAGATTTTTAACAAAAAACAACATTGTACAGAGCATTTATGATAAACATATACTAATAATCTTACTGGATAATGAGATGGGCAGCATATAAATTTAATAGATAAACAGTGGGCTACATTCTTTCATTAAACACTTTACAATATCTTTGAAAGCTTATCTCTGAAATCTGTTTGCAATATGTTTTTGGGATCAAGTTCTGGACAATAGAAAGAAAGCAAAGAATATCTAAGTGCATTTAGAAGGACTCCCCTTTGAACTAAATAAGATGATAAACTACAATCATAAGGATTATGAGGAGCAGGATATGCATTAGGAGGTACCTCATTGTACATTTGTAGAACAAAAGCAGAGGGGACAACTATAGAAATTTCAAGCAGAGTTTAATTTGGAATGGAGACTTCCAGAGCAATCTATTAACTAAGGAAACATGGAATTAACTAAGGCAACATAGCTGTCAGCTAAGGAAACATTGCCAGGGGCTACTGCTAATGTAGGGACAAGAGATTTTAATGGCATAACAGTTAAACAAGCATGACCCAAACTCATGCTAAAGTACCTAAGTATTTTTTAAGCTTAGACATTAAAATATTCAACTATTTTATTGTGCATATTTTATAGTCCAAGCCATAACCAATGTCTAAGGATATTGGTGAATTAGCATTGTTGCTACTTTTTCTGAATTGTGAATAGTTTTGACTGTAAGTGACATACAACTTTTAACTTAATATATAATCTAAAGATAAGACACATTAAACCACATTTCTTCCCAAATATAAAATGAGAATGGGAACTAGCCCAGATACAGAGTAATGGAGTATTCCTTGTCCTATTCTTTAAACAAAGAAAACCAGAATAAGCATATCTCCAGTTTGATATAAAGAGGCACAGGTGAGCTTTCCTTTTTAAAACTAGACTTGTACCATGTTTGTCAAGATAGATTTTTTTTTCTTTATTCTTCCTATGAAAACACATAATGCAAGACCAGGCTGGAGAGCTTGTGGCTTACTGCCAACCATCCATCCTTAAATGTTGTTGATATGTGAATAGGTTGGTGTGGCTGTCAGGAGCAGCAGGTGCACAGGCAACCTGCTGATAAGGGGGTGGAACCAGTTCTTCCAAAATGCAATGGCAGTTTAGGGAAGTTGTAGATTTCCAAAAATCATAGAATTTATTATCCACTTGTTGAGATACAAATGAATTAATGACTTACTTGCATCGCATATAAGAAGGAGTTGTCACATCTACCCACTTTCATACTCCAGCAAGCACACATAAAGGTTTCATTATTTCGGTCATTCATATACAAAAATATGCAGTTCACCAGCCAGAATAAACAGAACTTCTGTCTCTGTTCTGCCATGTGAACCCAAGACATAAACAACAAAGACATGGAAGGCCACTGAAATTAAATGAGACGTAACTGCACAAAAACAGCGTATACTCATATGGTGGAGCCAGACTCTTCTGATTTTCAGACTCATTCGGTGACACTCCTCCAAGGACTTTCATTGCTGCCATTTCCCACCAACACAAGAGGATGTGTCCCTTTGGAACCTATTCCATAAATGGTCACAGACATTCAGGGGCACATGCCGTATTCCAAGTGAGATTCCCTTGCTGGATGTACATGGTGCAAAGAATGATCCAGAATTAAGGCAGGGACCCAGAATTAAGTTATTTTGCCACTTTGAAAAATACAAGTGGCTATCGAATAGGGGTAGATAGAGGAAACAAAACTAAAAGGGAGATAGGAAGATGGACATGGAAAGATACAATGTAAGATGAATAATTAAAATCTAAATTAAACTGACAGCTTCAACCTACATCTGTATTTGAATGCCACAAATCGGACATGTCATGTTTATTTCAGACAATAAAGCTCACACATTTGAGGACAGTTTACACAAGAATGTGTGTAGATCTATAAAAACTATGGGAAGATAAACAAAGAGAATGCTGGAGCGTCAACAGGTACAGCAACAGAGGTCAGAGAGGATGTATAGAGAAAGAATGGGTGTGGACCAAGTAGGAATCTAGGAGGAAGAAGGCTGGATAAGAAAAGGGGCACATCTGTTAGAGAAAAGGACAGAAAGGCAGACAAAGCCCTGGAGAAGGAAGTAGGAGGAAAAGACCCTGGAGGAAAAAATCCTAGATGTGGCTGTGTGGGTAGGGGGAATCAAGATTGCCATGTAAGGAGATGGAGTAAAGTGAGGGAGGAGAAAAGGAGGATATGAGAGATGGGGAAGAGGTGGGCAGAGGGATTGCTACCCTGGCTGAGAGATAATATCGGAGATTTAACCTACCCTTAATAGATAGTCCTCTTTCCTGTCTCCCCTCTCACTCCATGCCTGGGAGGCGCAAGTTGCAGCCATGCAAGGGTACCCAATCAGACCCCTAGTAAGCAGCTGGTTGATTCCTGCCCCATTTTGACTTTCTTTGTCCGGGAGGGGCGCTCTCCAAGGGGAGAAGACAATGCGGCTTCCAATATCAAGAAAGGCGCGATACGGGGTGGGGGACGACGACGCGTGATTTAAAAAAAAAAAAAAACACGCGTGGATCTATCCATTTTCCTTCCTTTCCCCCTTTCGTGCGTCGCATCTCCTTCGTTCTGCTACGCCACCTCTTCCAATCTTCCCCATCTGACTTCGTGCAGAGAAAGTCGGAACGTTCAAAGAACGGCAAAAATAAAAGCACGTAGATCTTGTCCCCACCCCGGCACGACTCACCTTGACCGAAAGCTCGAAGGGACCGGGGGGCAGACTCCAGCCTTCCTCCATCCGAAGCATTTTAAGGCACTGCGCCCATCTCTCCGAGCTGCCCCACCCACCCTAGCCGCGGAGAACGAGAGGGGCCTCGACAACCCCGCAAGCTCCCTCCACCCCGCCGCGCCCCGTGTGCTTTTCCCCCGCCACTCTCGCAGCCACTCACCCTGCGGGCTGGGAGGCTCCCCCGGCTGCGTCTTGCCCAGAGCTGACCAGCAGGAGCCGACGAGCAGTGATAAGAGGATGGCGAAGCGCATCGCCACAGCCGGCGCCCGCAGCATTCTGGCCGCCCCCACCGGCTCCTGCTACCCGGCCATGGCGCGTTCAGAGAAGCCTCGGAGGCAACCGAGCTCCCTCTGCAGGATCCGGTTATGCGCCGGCGACAGCAGAGGCGGCGCTGCGATGCTGCCCCAGTCCGGCAGCCCCTCCTGCCCAGCAAGAAGATTGGGGGAGCTCGAACGGCTCCACCTACCGGGCGAACGAGCACCGCGATCGCCTCGCTCTTGCAGCCGCGGCTGCCGCCTACTTCTTCTCCAATGCTCCGCCCTTGCCTTACCTCACCTAGAAACTGTGATCAATACCGACCTGGGGTCCTGAGGCACGTAAGGAGGCGCATCTCCTATCAGCAACGCTTTAAAAATGTGTTTCTGAGCATGTGCAAAACATGGCTGCTGTTCCAATTAAGTTTTGTACAGACTAATGGTGAGCGAATGGGAAAAAGAAAGACACAGAAGCGAACAGTCATCCTCCTGAAACAATGAGCAATGAGCAACCTTTTACTCCTGTGAAATAATGTAGTAGACCATGATGTTTCCCGACTCAGGAATTATTCACAAGCAATTATATCCAAAACACTAGTCTGATGTAGTCTGTGTTTTCCATTCTGGGTCTCCCTGCATGGTTTTGGGGTGAAACAGTAGTTGGTAGGTTTCATATGCTCCTAGGGAGGGCGGGAGCTTGATTAAGGCCTGACTGGTTCCTCACCAATATAAGCGTGCCTTGGAATATTTCCCATAGTCTTGTCCAGAAAGGGAACAAGGAGTTGGATTCAAGCTGCAATCAACACATATTTGCAGGAGGAGGAGATGCCAAACCAACAACCTTAAAAGAGGGATCTCCTTGGATCTAACATCTGTAGACTGCCTTATCTCTATCAGCCCTATGGAAGATGATATAGAAGGTAGTAGGACACTGGGTTGTTTGGCAGTCAGAATTCAGGCTGGGTGCAGGATTGAAATCATATGGGTTGCTCTCACTGATGATTTGTGATGGGATCGTGTCATCCCAATGAGAGAGACCAGAGTAAGAAATCAACTCTATAGGAAGACTAAAACTACTTGGCTGTCACCAAAGTAACTTGCAAATATGATTATGTTGCAGTCTCCTCCTTTTTTATATTTCTGTGAATTAAGAAGGTGTCTTGAGTTACTACTGAAGGGTAAATTTATAATTGTACTTACAACTGCTGTAAAGAAGATGCCACTTCTTTGCCCCTTTTCTCTATTTTTTTTTTCTTCCTTCCTTGCACTTTTAGCTGTTTTTGATTTTTCTTTTTTCTTCCTCATTCCATATTAATTTGTAGTAGTTTTTATTTTTATTTTTAAAACTTTAAATACAATTATATTAAAATTATTTGTAATGTTTATAAACTACACAATTGTGGGGCAGAGAGTTTACAATAAGGAAATGAAGACAACTTTTTTTTAAATGAAATTTTGAAAAGGCAAAGATACTATTAGGGTGGAGAGTAGGAAATGAATTGAAATATGCTTTGCACTAATCTGGATTCTTGTTTTTAAAACAGCAATTATATGAAGAGATGATTAGGAATAAGACCACCTGGGCTAGAGAGAATAATTTAACCCTCCTGAGTAAAAATAACTATAGAAAGATTATTGTTGGCACTATGGAAAAAAGGGATTAAATTGCATCATCTCGATCTTTGTCATGCCAATCACCTTTCTGCAGCTTTTTGCCACTGTATTCTCATTAAGAGTTTAAATTTGATAAGACACTTTTAATATAATGGGTTGGTCCCAGATTTAATCATATAGTAAAGTGATCTATGGCACGCGTGCCAGAGGTGGCACACAGAGCCCTCTCTGTGGGCATGTGCACCATTGCGCCAGCTCTGTTTCAGGTCTTTGCCATCCATGCGCGTGTGCCTCCTGCTGACCAGCTAGTCTTCGGGTCTCTGCCCCATATGCCCGGGCCGTGGGCACGCATGCATCCATGCCTTACAGTTTGGGCAGGGCGCAGGTGCTTGTGCGGGGTGCAGGCGGATGCGTGGGGCGCACATGTATATGGACACGCGCCTTGCAGTTTGGGGGCACGCGCCCACTTTGGGCACTCAGTGCCTAAAAGATTCACCATCACTGATATAGTATTTAGGGCAAACCTATTGAAATAATCTTACTGGTTTCAGTGAGTTTTTATAGATCACAGTTTTTCAAACATGGAACTTCAGATGTGTAGACTTCAACTCCCAGAATTCCCAAGCCAGCATGCGGGGGAATTGAACTCCATAGATCCTTAAAGTGACAGGCTTAAAAAACATTTATCCAGATGCTATCATTTTTAATCCAGACTTGTAGCTTGCTGAGTGGGCAACATATCCTTGAGATGCTCCCTGATTCCCTAAAGGCCCTCTCAATACAGAGTATTGAGAGGGAAGGGACACTTCCCAACTTTGAATGCAATTATGCATTATACACAATCAGTATCCCAGCAGGCATGTTTTTAAATAATAAACCTTTCTGAATGAACAGATTGTTTTCTCTTGCCTATTGTGGCTGGATGGGTTTCTATACTACTATAACCAGCAATAGAGTTACTTTTGTTCCTGCAGCATCCCAAAAACTGTTTCCCTTGTAAGTATATATCAGGACAGTGGTGAAATCCAAATTTTTTTACTACCGGTTCTATGGGTGTGGCTTGGTGGGTGTGGTGTGGCTTGGTAGGCGTGGCAGGGGAAGGATACTGCAAAATCTCCATTCCCATCCCACTCCAGGGGAAGGATACTGCAAAATCCCCATTCCCTCCCCACTCCTGGGTGAAGGATATTGCAAAATCTCCATTCCCACCCCACTCTGGGGCCAGCCAGAGGTGGTATTTGCCAGTTCTCCGAACTGCTCAAAATTTCTGCTACCAGTTCTCCAGAACCTGCTGGATTTCACCCCTGTATCAGGAACATGGACAAAGAGTACTTATAGAGGAAATGAAAAAGGAAAGGTTATCAGTGGTCTATATTACTGCTCTTTTTCAGGCATTTCTCCCAAATCTGCTTTTCTTCTAAAAACTGCTAATTGCTGAAACCATGTCCTGTATTTCTGTGCAGTCAGTTGAAGGCTCTTAAGTGAGAAACTGCTGTATCAAAGCTTTTGTTAAGAGACTAAAAATCTTTCCCTGTTCAGACCAAATTCAGAGATTCTTCAAACTATCAATCTTCTGAACAACTTTGTACTTCTGAAGAACAAGTTCAGCTCCAGTTGGCTTTAAACAGCAACAATATACATTCTCCCTAACCCC
Source organism: Pantherophis guttatus (assembly GCF_059756535.1). NCBI lineage: Eukaryota > Metazoa > Chordata > Lepidosauria > Squamata > Colubridae > Pantherophis > Pantherophis guttatus. The sequence continues at coordinate 56,939,231 of NC_142066.1, forward strand.
CTCCTTCCCATTTCAAGGTGCTGGTGTCTTGAATATTAACAAACTTCAGCAGTCACGTGGCTTGCCTCTTACATGCTCTGAATAACAAAAAATGTTTTTTTCAAAAATCCCCCAGAAAAGAAGGGGGGGAGGGAGAGAGAGAGAGAGAGAGAGAGAAATCACTGCTAATTTGCATATAGTTTTCCCTTCAAAAGAAATCTTCCAGTTTCAATTAACTAATTGAGACAATGATGAAAATAAGATTTAGTCACAAATTAATAGCTCCCAACTGCTGTGCAAAGATGTACATGGTACTGACAGAAGGCAACAAACCATAACTTTTGAAAAAGAGTCTATATAACTTGCAGGTTTTTTTTTCAAAACATTATGGCTGTTGTTCTACAGTACCAAAATAGTTCTTCTTTAAAGAATCTAAATCATAGTTTTTGTTGATTGAACAGCAGGATATTTTATAAATCAGTAGAACATGTTTCATGCCTTGTGTAACCAGTTGTTGAGTTCAGCAGCCCCCAGAGAAACAAGACTCCTGAGGGAAAAGATTCAGTAGACTTCTCTTGTCTGCATCTTCAGCTTTGGAACAGACCCAAAATGACTTTAATCTCTATTGGACTAGATATTGCTGGGGTGATGTTTGTAATCCCAGAAGGCAACCCTAAGCATCAACACCACTCGACTTCCCCATGGACCACAAAGAATCAAAGAAGCCAATATTGTTAATGTAAAAAGTCTTAATGTTTACTCTTTTTAAAAAATATTGGGAAGGAATTGTATCTTGGAACTGATTGGTTGTGAATTAGTAATGGTTAATAGTTTCTCAGCCCACACATTTTATACAAAAGTGTTTATACCTTAATTATTAAGAAATATTGCAGTCTGGAACAGAGTTATATAATAAAGGAAAATGATATAAAAAGGAACAAAGTACACTATACAAAAATATTATTTAAAAGAGAATTAGAATTTTCTTAGTTGCAAGAATGTTGATGGAATATGGACAGTTTTCATATGCATTTAATACATTAGGCCGTTTTTAAATACTCACTCACTCTCCCTTTAATAAGCAAAATGTTTTCATTTAAGGTTGGGAAGGATTCTTTAAAGCAAGGGTGTCAAACCGGCAGCCAGTGGACTGCAGACGTCACATGCAGGCCACGCCCACCCCAGCTCTGCGAAGGGGGGTAACGTTGCAAAACGCATTATTATAAATGAGGTTTTGAATCTGCAATTGGTAACTCCACTTGGGTACAAAGAAAGCTTTGTAGCCAGGATCTGATTTTTGAAATCGAGCTGATGAAAATATTACTTGCCCATCTAGGAAGTGAGTAAAAATTATATTCTTTACAAATTGCCTGTTGAAAATATGAACAGGAAAGGAACGGATCCATTCAATAATGAGATTAGATATGGAAGGAATAGAATATCCTATTGCCCCTCTCCAGCTGACTGAACTCCAGGATCATGAGTTAGCTGCTCTTCATCTTCAGTGGGTGGTCGCTTTCTCTTGAAAAAGCCTGTCTATTGAAGAAAAAATAGTGGGGAAAATAGAGTGAGTAAGAAACAAGTCCCTTTAGGCAAGAAGTAGCTTCTCATAGGTTAGGTGTCAAACAGCCATTTGGACCCGTTTCCCACAGAAAAGAAAACACTGAGAAAGAAAGAAAACAAAACCCTTCCATTCCAGACTATTTCTTGATTGGCCACAAAACTAACCTATGAAGTTGAATTAAATGTTCTGTTTTCTTCTGAAACTTTTCTTGGATTTATCCATGGTTGGCCTACTGGAGGTTGAAAAGCTCAATAAATCGTGTGCCGTCGATGTCACACATTGGTGGTTGTGATGCACATTTTGAGTGAAAGGGAGCCGCAGCAGAGGGGTGAAAGAGCCACATGCAGCTCCAGAGCCGCAGGTTGCTGACGTCTGTCATAGGTGGATGCTTCTGAGATGGCTAAACTATACCATACAAAGCTATACATTTATTTAGCATATTAACTGAAGAGCCCAGAAACGAAGCTAGGGTACCTTCCAACTACTATCTCAGCAATCTCATAACTGCCAACTATTTATTCATTTTAAGGAACAGAAGGAAAATCATCTGTTTGATCCTTTGTTCAGACCCATCAAGGCAATTTCTATTCCAAAACTAGGTTGGAATTGGCAGTCAGAGGGGATAGTCCCAGGACAGGATCGTTTGTTACCATCCTTAATTTTACTTAGACATTGCTTTTTATTTTCTATTGTTTACAGATAAGCTTATGCAACCAGCAGAGATAAGAAATTTAATCAGCTATGTTCTCTAGATTACATGATGTATCCCTGGCTACCTTGCCTCCCAAAAACAGGCCCTGCTTGCTCTCTCCAGGACAGCTGCAAACATGAAGAGGAACATGCATTTGGATTTTTGCATCCTGTGCTTTATAGTCAGGCTTCCCTGCCCAAGGTTTCACGTACCTTCCAAAGAACAATAATGAAGACTGCAAGGAGGAAAAGTCCCACCAACACAGCTGTTAAGATCCACCATATAGGGATGTCTCTCTCGGCATCAGGATTCACCCATTCCACCAGCGTTTTAGCCTGTGTCCAACAGGAAAGAGATGGTAGAAAAAAAACCAGATGAATTAACAGGTTGATATTTTAGTGCAAAGTGGCAGAGATTTTGTAGCCAAGAAAAAATAATAAAATAGTGATTCTCATTCCCAACTCATACTTGCAAGACTGCTAAAAAATTGAACTGCACTTTATGTTTTGGAGGGGAAGATTTTGCTAAATTGTTATTAGTCACTCTGCCAATCATATCTTGGATTAGGAAAATAAAATATCATTTTGCCTCTACAAATAATCCATTTGCTTCCCCTTTGTAAGGCCAGGAAGTTCCAACAAGATGACTGAAACTTCAGAATAAAGGTGTTTCTGATATAGCAAATCCTATCAAATCTTCAAGTTTTAGAAAACATATTTGCCCAATTTAGATTAAGTGGGAAACAATGGCTAATCAGAGCCTTTGTGGTTTGAGATCATTAGCAGAAGGACAAAGGGCTGCATATGTGGATAAAGGGCCATTGATAATCTCAGTTTATTAACCAAAATACAGTCATCCATGTGAGCACAATATTATTTAATTCTCCAGGTGTCAGAAACTTTCCAGAACTATCCAGGAATGAATAAGGTAGTGCTCTAAATTTTTAAAATGGAAATAAAATGTTTCAGGGAAATATTCTATTAACTTTCATTCCATCTCTAGCACTTTCAGCATTCAAGTTACAATATACAGATTATTGGAGGTAGAGGGGAAGAAAGAAAATTCTCATACCAGGCAGGTTAATATTTAGCCCTGAATTTATTAAACTAATAAATGCTATGATTCAAAAAAAAATACTTTGTTTGATTTTCAGAGACAAAATTCAAAGCCTGTTGAACAAATGTTGATATTGATAGAAAACTTCACATTTGCTAATAGCGCTGATAATCCCGAAACATTGCGGTCTGGACTTACCAGGGCAGCCCCATTGGGTAGAACTTCTGGCTGAATGTTGTAAGGCATCCCTGTGGCAATGAACTGGGCCCGGGATTGGATAAGAAGCTGCTTTGGAAACTGTTGTGTAAGGAGGAAGTAGCATGGATATGGTTGTGTATTTCATTAATACATGGAATGGGAGAAGGCAGAAAGAGGTTAAACATTTGCTGCTTCCTGGAATATCTACTGGCTTGTCACCTACTCTAAAATCTAACACACCAATTGCAGTAGCCTAATGTGATATAAAACAACAGCAATCCATATACAATCCAATCCATCTAACAACAACAAACAATATATGATAGGTTAGGCTGCAAGATTCAAGATTAGTTACGGAATACCTTGATTGATTGGGGAGTTCTGCCTAATTCGCTTTTGGTCCTACTTCAGTCCTTTAATCACAACAATATTTTGCACTTACAACCCTCTATGTTCATCCACCAAGTACATCCTGTGCTATGATCGTTATTCTTTCAGCTCCACAGTCTTCATTGTTCAAAGGGCTTCTGTTTATTCATGCAACGACGCCACTCTTTCTCACTTGCTACTTCTTCTGCTTGAGTCTGCCTGCCTCTTTTTTATTATTATTTGCTTCAGATCCCTCCTCAGGGGCCTCTTTTCCTTAAAGCCTTGGGCACAGCTCTCTAGTTTCCATGGCCTCCTAACAGCATACATGTGGAACCCAAGCCATCCCATTGTTTCTCCATTTACCCAGCTGCCTCTTCTTTTTCTGTTGATCCTGCACTGAATGTTCCATTTCAGTTCTATGAGACAAGTACCTGTCCTTTTGGATGCCATGATGTTTCAGCATTCTGATAATGTATTGAGTAAACAGTCTATATAATTTCAATGCAACATTCCTGTTGCCCCTTGGTAAACTAGTGGGACACCTCATCTTTCTTAGCAAGGCTTTGATTTAGCAGAACAGATCTTTCAAGGAGAGATAAAAAAACTGGACTATACCTATTAAAATACAATCTCTTACCTCCTGGAAACTTGGCAGCCACAGTACTGAATGAATAGTCACCATAGCTCCATGGCCCCTCTCCAATGTTCCCACTTGGCAGTGAATGACAGCACACAGTTGGCTGCTACAATTCTGAAGACAGAAAGGATTAAATGTTTTAAAATCAACTAAAGTTTTTTTGAAAACATGATGAAATGTAGGATATATATCTGATCAAGAATGCAGTTTACACTCTTAAGTGTACCATCCAAGCTGGGTGCTATAGAATATGACAAAATTTTGGCTGTGTCAGCATGTCTCTGCTGGCAAATGTTAATCATCATGCCCAACTTTTATGATTTTCAAAAATCCAGACATTCTCGTCTTATAAATTTCCCTTTCATTCCTGCTGCTTTCCCCATATTTCCCCCCCACACACGCACACAAAAAAGATCCTTGCAATGGTGGTCCTTTTCATCCACAATAATAGAAAGTACTGGAAAAACTCCTATTTATATAAGTGATGTGGGACTATAGCAACTTCTAACTAGGGCAGAATGACACTCTTTAACTTGTAATAGGAAGGAGAGGCTGCAAAATAAAAAAAGACTTCTGTGTTCCCCCACAGGAGAGTCCTTTCCTTAACTTATTTTGCTGCACTGGCAGAAGAGCCAGTATGATGGTGGGAGGAAGGGAGGAAGGAATAATGAAAACACATCAAACCACTGAAGCGGAATTGAACTGAACCAAGGCAAGCAACAGCCCTTCCAGACATGAACAGCTGACAAGTAAATGCCAGCTGTGGGACAGCTGATACTTTCTACTACTGTGGACCAAAAGTCATTGCAATAGACTTTTTTTGTGCATGTGTAAAAAGTGCAGTAACACAACAATCATAATAATGCCACTGGTGCTGCAGTTGGCTCTTGCAACCTGGCATCAGTGATGGAAAATAAAAAGGGCAAGGGCATCTGCAAGATAAGTTAAAATGACCAAGGAGGGGATGTGACCATGTAATTGAAGTACTGGTACCTTCTCTTTCTAACATGCATCATACGATTTTATCCTACTTTTTGCACTAGGTCATGAATGAACAGAAATCAAAGATCTCTTCACACACTCCCTACCTATAGTACGCCCTGCAGTAGATGTAAAAGATGTAAAAGAAAGCAAGCAATGCATTAAAAAGTTACAAGAGCCTTTCATAGGCATGTGAGGATGTGACTGCAAACTTGCAATTCAAATCTTCTCTGAACAGCACAACAGCTGGGGAAGAAAATTATGAATCAGGAAAATCAGGACACCAAAAGATGATTCTAAATCAGGAAAACTGGGACATTGGAAACTCCATGGAGGACAAGAGAGAAAAAAATGATTGCAGATGATGAATTTGCACATATAGAAACATGATAGCATAGAGGAGAAGGTGTTATGGTGAGAAATAATTGCAGTAGTAAACTAAACACTCCCTTTGGTAACAGAAGTGTGACTGAACAGCTACCATGCAGTAATATTTTGGATTTCAATGGTAACAATTTCTTTCTTTGGGAGAATTATAGAAAGGGGAAGTAGATGTGGATTAGAGATGGGATAGCTTTTGTATCACAGAACCTGCAAGTTTGTTTAAGTAACCAAGAAGAGCTGGAAAGCCTCTCGGCTTCCAAGTCTTTTTAAGAACAAGTCCCCACCTTAATATTTCAAACTGAAATAGTATGCAGTTATGCTTAATATTTATGGAACTGTAATATATAGAATACTTACGTCATTTACTTTCAGAACAACACTGCAAGATATGTAACTCTCAAGTTTACAGACTGGGTCAGTGAGTATCTCATTTATGAAGAGCAAAGAAATGGGACTCAGGTCCAGTGTGAATTGCTTTGGATTACCCTATGAAATTTAAACCATAAAGAACCCTGAGGCAATCTCTAAGCATCTCCCCCTCCCTTCAAAGACTCACCACTTCAATATGTTCCTTAAATGTTGAAAAGCTGACATCACGCCTCTCACGCCAATGCCAATTGCTGGGGGCAATTGTGGGCTTCTGGACATTTAGCTATGATGAAAAAGAAACACTCAATTATGATTTACTTCTCTCTCCTTGCTTCCTTACTGCATGTCTGCTTTTATGATAAACAAAATATTAAGGGCTTCCTCAATGGACAGATGGTATGTTTATTATTACGGAGATAAATTCTTTGTGGCACAGTGCTCTTCCATGCTGAATTTGAAAATTTGAATTTGAAAATATATTATAATAGAAAAATAGCTAGAAAAATATATTATAATAGAAAATATATTATTATAGAAAAATAGTTAGCTTTCCTTACTAATGGTTGTTCAATGTACTGTACATACAATATGCTAAACCACAAATTATTGTATACCACAGTGATTGGGTTGACACAGCACATGCAATCAAAATCCAACATGCCCCATTATGCTTAGTTCAGGGTAAAAAGTGATACCATAATGGATAATTTTGATACAAATATTAGTCAGCTGTTTCAGATAATCATTAGTCCTATGTAAGGAAGCATAATCCTTATCTTTCCTGAGTAGCTTTAATACCATACATAAAATGGTATTTAATTATTATATAAAAAATATAAAATATATCCAAAATTAGAACAAATCAAGCGAGGATATAGTATGATCATCACAGCCTTAAGTTCCTTTTCTTCATTCTCTGACTCAGATTCTGGTTGCATACACATATGCAATCATCTGGAACTTTTGAAGCCAAAATTTGCAGACTGTCAAGGGAAGAGCCATTTGTAGATTCTGAATGTTGGTAATTTCTCCAGAACCCCTCCGTTTCTTCCAATCAGATTGCGGCATAAAAAATTCCTGATAGCAAGCAGATTATGCCATTGGTCAATCCCATTAAATTAAAAATACTCTGACTGATTCACTCTACTCTTGATGTGTGCTTGATGACAAATGTCTTTTCATTATCAGCTTCTTGAATCCTTAACCTGAATGTGCCATGGATTAATTCATGAATGCAAATGAGATGTTCTAGCATTGTGTAATAAATCTTTCTGTTTCCTGTTGTTCCTCCAGATAGTCCTACCTTTAGAGGGTTGGTCTCATTTGTAGATAAACAAACGATGTTGCCTTCTGTGCTCACTCTTGTGATGTAAAGCAAGGACCCTTTCCAGAAGTGACTGGGGAAATACACAAGCAGATCAGCTCCAGATACTGTGCTAGGGCCTGCATTCTGCAACTAGAGAATGGTGGTGGGAGGTAGGCAGACATGGAGAAAGAGAAAGAAAAAAGATTGTAATAGGAAAAAATATCAATATTGGGCTAAAACGTCATATTTCCAATTCATGTATCTTTCTTGATACCCGATAGATATGCTCTATTTTTGGTCCATAGTCATCAACATCATTGCTCTTGTTCTTAAAGTTCTCAATTGTCCATGGGAGCACAGTTGTAGCTGGTATAGAGATTCTAGAACCAAAGAGTGCAAAATACAAGAATTAAAATTATCATCCCAACGGATTAAAAAAATAATCTGCACTCACAAAAAAATAGTATTCTAATGGAAGAGGTTGAGCAAAATGGCTTATACTCACCCAAACAGCTCTACCTGTGCATCAACCTTGAGTGGCACCTGCAACCATTCTATATTGCTGTTGGGTTTCTGGCTATTCTTACTGCAGAAGAAATTTGAAGTTATGATGAAGATGTCAGAAAGGTTCTCACCTTTGAGGCATCCCCAAGATTTCTTTACTGTATTAGAACTGTAGTTGATTCAAATCAACTTGAATAAGGGACGGAAAAGTGTTGTGATAGGAAAGCTATCTACAGAAAATGGTTTTGTGAGTGGGCAGATGGGAGAACAATTGGCAATATAGAAGGATTCAAGATGTAGACCAGTTTCACAAAACAAACAAGATATTGAAAAAAGGGCATTAAAACACTAACACATATGCGTGCCTGGAGGCCGTACGGATCTGGATGGGGAGAAACAGGCTCAGACTCAACCCATCCAAGACCGAGTGGCTGTGGTTTCCGACGTCCCGATATAGTCAGCTGGTGCCATCGCTGACTATTGGGGGCGAAGCATTGGCCCCCACAGAGAGGGCTCGCAACTTGGGTGTCCTCCTGGATTCACAGCTGTCTTTAGAAGAGCACTTGACGGCCGTGACCAGGAGGATTTTTCATCAGGTTCGCCTGATCCACCAGTTGCGTCCCTTTCTGGATCGGGACTCATTACGCACGGTCACTCATGCCCTCGTCACCTCCCGTCTGGACTATTGTAACACTCTCTACATGGGGCTCCCCTTGAGGAGCACTCGGAGGCTCCAACTGGCGCAGAGTGCGGCCGCGCGGGTGGTGATGGGAGCGACGTGGCGCTCCCATGTAACGCCTCTCCTGTGCGAGCTGCACTGGCTCCCGGTGGTCTTCCGAGTGCGCTTCAAGGTTTTGGTCATCACCTTCAGAGCGCTCCATGGCTTAGGACCTGGTTATTTACGGGACCGCCTGCTACCACCAATAGCCTCCCACCGACCAGTACGCTCCCATAGAGAGGGGCTCCTCCGGGTGCCGTCGGCCAAACAATGTCGACTGGCGGCCCCCAGGGGGAGAGCCTTCTCTGTGGGGGCACCTACTATCTGGAACGAGCTCCCCCCAGAGATACGGAGGATTCCGGATCTGCGTACCTTCCGTCGCACGCTTAAGACGTTCCTATTCCAGCAAGCCGGCCTGACCTAAATTTTTCCTCTTTTAAATGGGAATTTTAAATTTGGTTTAAATTATTGGGGTTTTAAAATGGTTCAGCCAAATTTATTTAATTTGTTTTATCTCTATTTTAAATTTTGTTTTTATATGTTTTATTTTATGGCTGTTCACCGCCCTGAGTCCTTCGGGAGTAGGGCAGTATACAAATTTAATAAAATGAAAAATGAAAATGAAACATATACACATATCTCCTCCAATGGAATACTGATAAATATATTACAACAATATTAGTTTCCTATCCCTTGCAAAACAGGCTACCCAAATTTTTAAACTACTAATCCTTTTGCAAATTATTAACCTATCGTCTATCTATTATATTAATGACAAAATAATTAACAGGAAGAACAATAATAAAAAAAGCAAGATTAAAATTTTAAAGCCCTCTGTTAACAAACTGGTATTGTAATCAACTTGTAGAAAGTTTATCATGGTTTCTTATCTATCCTAAATCATTCCACAGTTAACACTAATTCATCCTGGATCAAATGTCCATGTATGTTTTTAATATCATCTCATAACAATTGTTGTCTAGTTAAATATAATAAGGTCGTTCTCCAAAGTCGATTTATCTTCCCAAAGAGCCCAAATGAAATTGTTTTCCATTTAAGCATTACAAATTCATTCGGTTTTCTGCTGTTGTAAAGGAATGCAGGCTTGAACTTCCAAAAGACATAACCAATCCACACAGTTAGTTAAAAGTCTGTAAGATCCATATTTCTTTCAATCTTCTTCACAAAATCTGCCACTTTTAAATAAAATTCTTTTTGTGAATCTGATTTGTCTAAAGTTACTTGCATCTAAATAGCTTTCATAACCATTATCATTTCATCAAACTTCTTAAAACTTTCAACTCGGGCTTGTACATTATCAAACAGTCTTTTTTCAGCTGCCAGACATATTTGCCTGTCTGTAATTTGATACATTGTTGCTCTGTTTAATTTAGGAAGAATAGATAAGAGAACAAAGGAAATAGAAAATGTTGAAGTAATATTCTTCAGAGTGAAAAAGTAAATAGCAACAACATTTATACTGATATACTGCTTCATAGTGCTTTACAGCAGTTTTATAACCTCTCTAAGCAGTTTACACAGTCATCATATTGGCCCCCAACAATTTGGGTCCTCAAAGGAAGGATGGAAGGATGGAAGGTTGAGTCAACCTTGAGCCTGATGAGATTCGAACTGCCAAAGAGGAGGCAACCAGCAAAAGTAGCCTGCAGTACTACATTCTAACCACTGTGCCACCATAGCTCATAAAGAAGCAGGGAAGATATTTTCTAGATATTTCAATCCAAAATTTATTTTTTTTAAAAAGAAAAGCTCAACTTTTTGCAAATTAATAAAATGCAAAATACCTGAGGTGAGTGTCCAATATAGATGTAAATTAAATGAAAACACTTTCGCTACCCAGGGATACAGTGTGATTTTCTTATGGAAAAGCAAAAATTATTTGGAACTCAACAGTAAAAGGGGGGGGGGGGAAACCCAGATAAAGTCCAGCAGGGAATTAAAATAGATCAGCATTCAACCACCTAGTCAACTTTTAAAAATAAAAAAACAAAGTGAAACAGAAGCTTCAAAAAGTGAAGTTAAAACCCAGGCACACTTAAGAAAATGAGCTGACAAGAGGAAAGATGGATGACTGCTGACTTCCTGATTGTTCCAACAGTGGAACCACTACCACATAGAACTGCAATCTTTAAGATTCCTCTTCCCATGAGGATTCATGGCTGTCCAAAAGCCATCTTGGGCCATTCCTAAATGCTCCCATTCAAATCTAGGGAGCAGTATTGCCAAAGAACCAACTTTGGCAGCAAAATCAGTATATTGTCAACAGAAAAAAGAAAAGTACCTACCATTCATCAGCTATGTTGAGGAAGGAGTATCAGTATTTAGATAGGGAGGATAATGTGTGTATATGGGTTCATGTATGCACATGAATTCAATGCACTTTTTTCAATGTCTTGTTTGTTTTGTGTATTATTTTGTTTGCTTGTTTCTGTAAAAATTTTTGGAATTTGTATTTTAACTTTTTTTTAATGAAACAAAAAAAAAGATAAAAAAGATATAGGGCAGTTTCTCTGGGTTTTGATCAGAGAGTGCTGAAGGACACTGGTACAATAGCAATTCCAGTCTAGCACCACCAAATCTGCCTGGATTATAATTTTCATGGAAATGTGTTGCATGATAATGGCTTGGAATTCAGAAGTTGTAGTTCATTTGGGAAGCTTCAGTTTAAAGGCAGAAATTGGTTTCAGAGAGTAAGCCAGTGAAACATGGCTGAGTGTTACCTCTTGAGTTGTAGCACGAAGGCAATGCTACTATTGGCATCTTCTAACTGGCTGATACTTAGTTCCAAATCCATTTTGATCTGTAAATAATAAGGGGCAAGAAGAAAGGTGAGAATGACCACATTAAAATCAAGGTATCGAGGAGAGTTTAAGACAAATAGGTTAAGAAAAAAACAATGGTTTGCTTTGTGCTACGATTTCTCAATAATTTACCTATGTTCCAGTAGATGCTAGACTATGGATTTATTTGTGGTATAATATGAATCAGATAAGACATGTCATAATAATTCTGCCTTTTTATGTGTTAATCAAAAGATGTCCCGGTGCCTGGAGGCCGTACGGATCTGGATGGGGAGAAACAGGCTCAGACTCAACCCATCCAAGACTGAGTGGCTGTGGTTTCCGACGTCCCGATATAGTCAGCTGGCGCCATCGCTGACTATTGGGGGCGAAGCATTGGCCCCCACGGAGAGGGTTCGCAACTTGGGTGTCCTCCTGGATTCACAGCTGTCTTTAGAAGAGCACTTGACGGCCGTGACCGGGAGGATTTTTTATCAGGTCCGCCTGATTCGCCAGTTGCGTCCCTTTCTGGATCGGGACTCGTTACGCACGGTCACTCATGCCCTCGTCACCTCCCGTCTGGACTATTGTAACGCTCTCTACATGGGGCTCCCCTTGAGGAGCACTCGGAGGCTCCAGCTGGCACAGAGTGCGGCCGCGCGGGTGGTGATGGGAGCAACGTGGCGCTCCCATGTAACGCCTCTCCTGTGCGAGCTGCACTGGCTCCCGGTGGTCTTCCGAGTGCGCTTCAAGGTCTTGGTTATCACCTTTAAAGCGCTCCATGGCTTAGGACCTGGCTATTTACGGGACCGCCTGCTGCCACCAATAGCCTCCCACCGGCCAGTACGCTCCCATAGAGAGGGGCTCCTCCGGGTGCCGTCAGCCAAACAATGTCGACTGGCGGCCCCCAGGGGAAGAGCCTTCTCTGTGGGGGCACCTATGATCTGGAACGAGCTCCCCCCGGAGATACGGAGGATTCCGGATCTGCGTACCTTCCGTCGCACGCTTAAGACGTTTTTATTCCATCAAGCTGGCCTGACCTAAACTTTTCCTCTTTTAAATGGAATTTTAAATTTGGTTTTAATTTATTGGGGTTTTAAAATGTCTCAGCCAAATCTATTTAATTAGTTTTATCTCTATTTTAAATTTTGTATCTACATGTTTTATTTTATGGCTGTTCACCGCCCTGAGTCCTTCGGGAGTAGGGCGGTATACAAATTTAATAAAATAAATAAAAATAAATAAAATAAATAAAAGATATTAGTAACAATTCTGTTCTGTTTATATGAAAATAAATAAATAAAAGTGTCATGCATTGGTGGAAAAAGCATTGGTTTTGAATAGAATCTATTTGATTCTATTTGCCAAGTTAAAGGAACTGTAGTATATTTTTGTCTATTACATGGAGAAAAACATTTTTTTCATTCCTTTCTAGATTTTTGCTACTTTTTCAGACTTCAGAGCAAACTTGAAAACAAGTCCATTTTAGAAATTAATCCCCTACCTCTGTGTGGGATTTCATTGGGTTGCCCACTTCACAAGACACCAATTGGGTTTCATTCGTCTTGCGGAAATTACAGATCAGTTTCTGCAGGCAAAAGGGATGGAGTGTATGTTCAGGTATACTTAACCTTGGAAGACTGAATCAGCACTATGACAAAATGAATGGAAGAATTTTCATACTATTGCTACTCAACTGGAAAGGTTGTTTCTAGGACATCAGAACCCCCTTTTGAAGCAAAATTAAATTTGTTATATATGGTAGATTTTCTCATCCATTTTAGCACAAAACAAATCAGAATCAAAGAAAGATTGTTAAATCTCAGAAAAGCTTGTAATGCATCTATGTGGGCTTTCCAGTTGCAAAAAAAAATAAAAAATCCTAGATGGCTTTGAATTAGGACACTTGCAACAATAGCAGTATAACTGAAAGACACTTGAAGAGTATAAGAGTATACCTACAATCTAGAGCAGGGGTCAGCAACCTTAAACCCTGAAAGAGCCACAAAAGTCCTAACAGGAAGCCCCCCGTTCAATTCTGGAGCCGACCGGAAGTCCAGTTCCCCCACCATAGAGACTCCTCCTAGTGTGGTGTCTTTTTTCCTCTACTTGTCCTAACCAAAAGCCTTATCAATTGTTGAGCCAACCAGAAAACCCGCCCCTTGCCATAGAGTCTCCTCCTGGGATGCCATGCTTTCCCCCTTAAATGGAAGCTCCTCTCCAAATTGTGGCTCCGACCAGCGACAGGGAGCCACAGCAGAGGGATAAAAGAGCGACATGCAGCTTTAGAGCTGCAGGTTGCTGACCCCTGATCTAGAGCCTGAGCACTGTTATATGGCAGAGTTCTTTAATATGCAGCAATTGATTTTAGACACTCTCAATCAAATGTACTGCATATAATTTAACATATCCAAATGTATTTATTGTTATTTATTTATATTTTCTATTTCTTAACCATCCATCTCCTTCAGAGAGGAGGGTTGATCCAAAGGTTGATCAAGTTTGGTAAATCTGAGCTTTCAGCCAACTCAGGGTTGACCTGTGATCACAAGATGCAAGAAAATATAAATATTTTTAGGAAATAATGTTTAAAACACACTTTTAAGAATGGAATAAACAAGGTGAAAAATTTGTTTTTCTTGGCTCAATTCCATAAGAGACATAAAAGACTACAAGATTGCATTTTTTGGATCAACATTTAGCCACAGTGACAAAACCTTTTATCCATGGTGGGTAAATTGGCCTTCAGATATTCCTGAAGTGCAATTCATAGCAACTTTAGCCAAAATGCCATTTAGTGACTAATGCTGGAAGCTAAAATTCAACAATTGTATCTGACCTCACCTGTGTGCTGCTGTTAGCTCTTTGGAAGTAAGCCCCAAATGGCAGCTCCGCTACTAACTCAGTTTCATAGGCTCCTTCTCCAGCATTTGTTGCTGTAATCTGAATGAGAACCACATTCTCAGCTCCAATAAGTAGGAAAGCTTCATTCCTGAGACATAACAACATAGAAAGGAAAGAATACTAAATAATGGCTGCATTATTCTTTTTGCATCAGGAATTAGAATATTGCAATTGGCGGGACAAAATTGTTGATTGAGGTTTGAATATGCAGCAAGGTCAACTGGAAGACCGGGTGGAAGTTGAAACATTTTGCTGGATTAGAAAGGACATATTTCTCCTTCCCACTCATTGATATTTGACTGCCTTTCTTTATTCATTTAAGAAAATGAATGGCATATGATTCTTGAACTGTCTAAAGGAAAAGGAAGATATAAAATTCAGCATCATTTTTTGCATAAGTCTACTTTGTACTAAAGATCTGACTGTCTCACCCAGATTGTTAAGAATTATATGAATACTAATGTAGATTTCTGCAGAAATATTTGGTAAATCTGAGCTTCCAGCCAACTCAATCATCAGAAAATATTTTTCTTGCAATGTCTTAACAGTGTTAATTGAAACTATAAGTATCATATTCACTGACAAATTTCTGGTATTGCACAAAATTTGAGGGCACCTTAATGTTATGGTCATTTTACTTCTTTTGAAGTAATGTTATACAATATGATTACAGATTGGGAAAACGTTGGTTTTTAAAGATACTCATAATGTACTTTGAATTTAGTACCTTGAATTTAACATATCCAAATGTATTTATTGTTATTTATTTATATTTTCTATTTCTTAACCATCCATTTCTTAACTTTGAATTTAGTATGTTCCAAACAAAGATGATTTTTTGTGCACTAGGAATAGGAAAAATGGAATTAGCAGAAGGAAAAATGCTATATTTGTGGTATCATAATACTTATGAGATGGAAAAATGATATAATCCTAGATATCATGAATTGGATTCCACTGATGTGTGATTTAGCAATTTTTGAGAAAATTATATAATCTGTCAACTGGAAATTGGACAGGTTAGGGTGAAAGCTTAGTGTCTCCTTTTAAAGACCTCAGATGAACTTGGAATATATTTTTAATTACAACTATGGTTTCTTGTTTCTATGTTTTCTTTTGTTGTGGCCTCGAGGGAGGCCACTGTTCCTCAGATAGCCGGATGTGAGTCCCTCCTTGTGAAGTGGGGTCATGGGGTTCAGATGGACCTGCTGACTGTGTACCTGGCTCCCTGCCACATAGCAGCGGCCCTGCTCGAGCTGCTCGATGTGATAGCCGGGGTGGCGGTGGATACCCCAGACTTATGGTCATGGGGGATTTAACCTGCCGTCCGTCGGCGAGACATTGGAAGTGGCTTGGGAGTTCATGGCTTCCATACGGCTATGGACCTGACCCAGGTAGTTCATGACCCGATGCACACAGGGGGACACACTCTGGACCTGATTTTTGTCTCAGGTCAGTGGCTGAATGATCTAGATATAGGGGATGTAGTCATCGAACTCTTGTCATGGTCTGATCATTCGCTCCTCCGACTGGATTTCTGTACTACTGCCCCCCGCCGCAGGGAGGTGGAACCGGTTAGGTGGTTCAACCCCAGGCTCCTGATGGATCCGGATGGATTCCAGAGGGAGCTTGGGCCATTTCCTGAGGTTCTGGCTCATGATTCGACCAAGGACCTGGTGGCCGCCTGGGATAGGGCGGCCACCGGAGCCTTGGATCACATCGTGCCTTTGCAGCCTCTGACCCGGTGCCAATCCCATGTGGCTCCCTGGTTCTCCAAGGAGCTTAGGGAAATGAAGCGCCAGAAAAGACACCTAGAGAGCAGTTGGAGGGCCAGCCAATCCGAATCCGACCAGACACTGGTGAGGTCTCATATTAAGACCTACCTAGTGATGATAAAAGCGGCAAAATATGAGTATTTCTCCGCTCTTATCGCGTCATCAGATAATCGCCCAGCCACTCTGTTTAGGGTGACCCGCTTCCTACTCCATCAGGGAGCGAGGGATGATCCCTTACACGGAAGAGCTGAGGACTTTGTGCAATATCTGTATGACAAAATCGCTCAGATTCGGGAAGGATTGGACTCTGACTGGGTAGTTTCAGTCGGGGTGACGGAGGTGCGCCTTGAGAATGTTATTTGGGAGGAGTTTGACCCTGTGGCTCCCAAGGACGTGGACAGGATTCTGGGCAGGCTTAGTGCGGCCACATGTTTACTGGACCCGTGTCCCTCCTGGTTGGTACTGGCCTCCCGGGAGGTTACACGAGGCTGGCTCCAGGGGATTATCAATGCATCTTTGAGTGAGGATAACTTCCCCGCCACCTTGAAGGAGGCGGTGGTGAGGCCCCTCCTTAAGAAGCCTTCCCTGGACCAGGCTGTATTAGCAAATTATCGTCCTGTCTCCAACCTTCGCTTTGTGGCGAAGGTTGTTGAGAGTGTGGTGGCGTGACAGTTTCCCCGATTCCTGGAGGAAACGGTTTATCTAGATCTGTTCCAGTCGGGTTTCAGGCCTGGGCACAGCATGGAAACAGCATTCGTCATGTTGGTGGATGATCTCTGGAGGGCTCAGGACAGGGATTGTTCCTCTGTCCTGGTCCTATTAGATCTCTCGGCGGCTTTTGATACCATCGACCATGGTATCATGCTGCACCAACTGGAGGGGGTGGGGAAAGGGGGCACCGTGTTGCGGTGGTTCTCCTCCTTCCTCTCCAACCGGTCGCAGTTCGTGTTGACAAGGGGACAGAGATCGACATCGAGGCGCCTTGTGTGTGGGTTGCTGCAAGGGTCGGTTCTCTTGCCCCTTCTGTTCAATATTTATGTGAAGCCGCTGGGTGAGATCATCCGTGGTTTCAGGGTGAAGTGTCATCTGTACGCTGATGATACTCAACTGTACATCTCCAGCCCGGACCACCCCAACGATGCCCTTGATGTGATGTCCTGGTGCCTGGAGGCCGTGCGGATCTGGATGGGGAAAAACAGGCTCAGGCTCAACCCGTCCAAGACCGAGCGGCTGTGGCTTTCGGCATCCCGATATAGTCAATTGGTACCATCGCTGACTTTTGGGGGTGAGTTGTTGGCCCCCACAGAGAGGGCTCGCAACTTGGGTGTCCTCCTGGATACACGGCTGTCTTTGGAAGAGCATATGATGGCTGTGGCCAGGGGAGCTTTTTATCAGGTTCGCCTGATCCACCAGTTGCATCCCTTTTTGGATCGGGATGCCTTACGCACGGTCACTCATGCCCTCGTCACGTCCCGCTTGGACTACTGTAATGCTCTCTACATGGGGCTCCCCTTGAGGAACACCCGGAGGCTCCAACTGGTCCAGAATGCGGCCGCGCAGGTGGTGATGGGGGCGACTCGGCGCTCCCATGTAACACCTCTCCTGTGCGAGCTGCACTGGCTTACAGTGGTCTTCCAGGTGCGCTTCAAGGTATTGGTTACCACCTTTAGAGCGCTTAGGGCCCGGGTATTTACGAGACCGGCTTCTGCCACCAGTAGCCTCCCACCAACCAGTACACTCCCACAGAGAGGGGCTCCTCAGGGTTCCGTCGGCCAAACAATGTCGGCTGGTGGCCCCCAGGGGGAGAGCCTTCTCTGTGGGGGCACTGACCCTCTGAAACGAGTTGCCCCCGGAGATACGGCGGATCCCGGATCTGCGCATTTTCCGCTATGACTTAAAGACGTTTTTGTTTCATCAAGCAGGGCTGACCTGACCATATTTTTTAAGTTGCTTTAATTTTAAATTGCTAAATTATGGGTTTTTAATATGGGGGTGTTTTAACTGTGGGCCAAATTAATTTAATTGGTTTTTAAATATTTTTTTTATTTTTGTATTTTCTGTATTTTATCTGCTGGCTGTTTACCGCCCCGAGTCCTTCGGAGAAGGGCGGTATACAAAATAAATAAATAAATAAATAAATAATAATAATAATAATAATAATAATAATAATAATAATAATAATTTTCATTGCTTGGGGTGAATTGTTCATTTTATATTATATATACTTATTTAAAAATGGACCAATAAAATTATTTTTAAGTATCATAATAAAAAAAATTAGTGATGGTGACCTTTGTCCTTCTCATAAACTAGGTCACTTCTGCAATTTGATGACATGGTTTACTACTGGGGATTTATGGAAATCCTACAAAAGATGGCTGCCTAGAATTGCTTTCTGTGAAATTGGCAGCCATGTTTAATAAAATAAATAATAAAAGACATAGAAAAATTACAAACATTATCAGCATATTACTATGCTTTTTTTCCTCACCCCTCAGCAATAATGGCCAACTCAGTCTAAACTATTGGTGCTTACGTGTGAGCAGAGAGTTTGAGATCTGGAATGCAGATGTTGTCTTCTCCACAATCTAGAATGATGCGGGTCTGTGGATAAGAGGAAACCTAAACAGCTATCACTGAATGAATAGCAAATACAATTTGGAGGAGAACATGGACTGCTACATACACAATCCATGCTATTCTTTGTGATTCCTAGCTAAGAAATACGTAAGAAAACCCCTTCAATCTGGAGATATGAAGATATCAGATATGAAGTAGAAAATTCAAACATGCAGAACCTCTCACTAAGTCCAGTTAACTATCTACTGTACATACACTACCGCTGCAATTGCCCATCTCTTTAATGAGATAATTTCATGATAAATAAGTAAATGAAGCCAGACAAAAACTAGATCTAATTTAGATTAATCTCCTTTTCAACTGAATTAACATTATATTTGTGTTTACAATTAATATAACTAGGTCCCTTCTATTCAATCGTTTTCCCCTTCTTTCACATTAAAAAATATAATTTGGTGGCAACTTTTGGAGGCGCTCTGGAAGTTGCATTTAAATCCACCAGGGCCTTCAGTCTGCAAACCTTTTATGTACAAAACCTATTTTCTTTCCACATGACATACATAATCTCTAATTAAAAGCTGGTATCCAAGATCATAAAGGACTGCTCCAATCTCTCTATAAACAGGGACTAGCTAAATAATTCAAATTTATATTCGTAATAACAGCATCAAAATTCTCATGGCACCTTAAGACTCAACAGTGTATTATTGTCTATGATCTACAATTTGTGATGTGTGGAATGTAGTTCTGAAGAGGAATATTCTATCTACTCAGACTTGTTCTTGGGCATGCATTGCATAGGCTACGTTTCCCAAAGCCACCTCTTTGGAAATACTTATTTTAGAGATAAACTTATTTAGAGCTCAACAAGCATTCAGACAAGGAAACAAACAAGCAAACCACTTATCAAAATAATAACTACGATATCATATTGAAAACCAAATTCATAAGCTTCATATTAAAAACCATAATTAATGTGGTAGTTCCCAGTGCACTTTGCTTTGAGCTGAAGAAGAAAGAAGTCTCACCTGTTCCTGGACCATCAATTGGCCAGACAGAATAGGCTGCAGAATTCCAGTTCTGGAGAAGGATGCCAAACTGAAGTTGAGACTCACAACAATGGCACTCAGTTTGTCTTTGAAATCAGCTTGATCCTGGGAAGGGGAGTATGTAAAAAGCAGTTTACAGATCCCATGGGTTAAGTTTTTCCCAGCTGGATGCCTTCCAGGTGTGTGGGACTACAACTCCATCACCTCCACCTGGTAAATTTGGAGCTGTAATTTGACAAATCTGGAGGACATCCAATTGAAAATGTGTGCTCAAATTACATCTTTCTGGAAGATTTGTAACTCTAACAAAGAGGTGGGGAACTTCTGATTTTCTAGAAGCCACAAATTCTCATCTCTGCAAAGAGAAATTTCTAGAGGCACAAAAGAGTTAAGTAGTACTTGTCAAACTGAAAGACACAAAAGTCCTGCCAAAACAAAAAGGCGGTAACTCTAGTATCCATAACACTGTTTCTCATCTCTATAATTCTACGAGCAAAGTCTGATCAGGAAACAGTCTCTCAATCTCATTGGGAGACTCCCAATCTCATTGTTGAGCATGTGAGGAAATCCTCACATGTTCAACATCACAATGGAATGGTTAACCTCTGCATTGTAGTAGGCTAACATAAATAGCCATAATGAAATTATTTTTGATTTGATGCAGTAAAAATATGCGGGAGCTTTGCCAAAAGCAAAGATACCAACCATATTTTTTAGAAAAAAATAATAGAAACTATCCAGTTTTTATTGAACGGTGACTCTTAAAATCCTTCGCCATTAGTCATGGTTGCTGGCTGTGGCTTCTGGGATTTGTAGATCATTCACATCTGGAAGTTGCTCCCCTTTCTGAAGATGTTGGGAGATTGATATAACAATAGCATAAATAATTTTATTCCAAGACAGGAAAGTACCACAAATGGGCCAAAACCTCCAAGATCAGACTTGTAAAACAACAGATTAAAAGTTCAAACATAAGAAGGTGGCCTTGGTACTTCCCAAATTACAGAAGGGAAAATGCACTCAGCCTTCTTTATTTCTCTGCAAATCTTGGGCTGCAACGTTCAAAGATGAACATAATTTCCAACTACTGCTCAAGCCTTTCCTACTATTCCAAACACATGCACACCGAAACAAAGACACGCTTTTGATGCCTGAGATACCTACCCGTAAGTAAGCCGTGACATTCTTACAAGTCAGGGGAATTTTTTTGGACAATTTCAGTTGGAATAACTGGCTTGGTTGGTTGGTTTGCAGCAATAAAACCCGCCTCCCAAATTTCTGCTTCATATGATCCAGCTGTAGCTCTGTGTTTAGTTCTAGCAGACACAAGGAAACAGGCAGAAAATAACATGAGTCTGATGAAGATTAATAGAAAAACCACAATCTACAGTATACTATACATGTTGATAACTAGAATATAAAACACTTATCTTTTGTTGTACAAGACAAGGCTTTTGGCTCAAACATCTGCAGTGTTCTTATAGTCCATACTTATTTTGTTCATTATGGATATGTGAGTTTCCAGAAGATTAAGGAATGTGTAACGGAAAGACTGTACACTCACATAGCGATTTAAGACCACCGTCTAACTTGAGTACCGTCCAGAAGTGCTATCTGACAGCAATACTATGTTGCTTAGGATTAAGGGGAATTGATCCAGCATTCTATGGGGCATTAGATTAAGATCCTTCCCCCATTTACTACTACAACTAATGCCAAAATAAACCAAGGTGGAAAGGTGGATGGGTGGGAAATACGATTTAATAACTCACTTCTTAATTTCAGCTGCTTTCTCTTTAATTTCATTTCTGGCACAGCTGAGTTAAGAAACAGATTCATCCTGTTGTTGTTTTTTTTCTGAAGTGCTAAACATGCTGATAGGTTAATAAACAACCATGTTTTCATGCACATATTAAAAATTAAATTCTAAAGTTGCTCTGGTCATAGAAAAACTGTGGGCACAAAAAGAAGCCTGTGGCAATGAGGCAAAGCTACACACATTTGTTAACTGTCTTAAGAGAACTATGCTGTTTCCCCCCCCCCAAAACAAGACATCCCCTGATAATAAGCCCAATTGGGCTTTTGAGCACATCGCAATAAGGCCAAGCGCTTATTTCAGGGTTCAAAAAAATGTAAGACAGGTCTTATTTTTGGGGAAACATGATAGTTCTTAACTTTCTACAAATATTGCTTAAGGGACTACTGAATCTAGTTAATCCTATCTCATCAGAGACTGCGCAGTAAGAAAAATTGTGTTGTCTGCAATACTATCTCTACACTAGTGTTTCTCAATCTTGGCAATTTTAAGATGTGTGGCTTCAACTCCTAGAATCCCCAATCATCATGGCTGGCTGGGGAATTCTGGGACTTGACGTCCATATCAGTAGTGGGTGGCTACTGGTTCACCCTGGATCGGGCAACCAGTAGTGGCGGTGGTGGGAGGCTCTGCCCACCCGCCCGGATGTCTCTGCGCATGTGCAGAAGCTTCTGTGCACGCGCAGAAGTGTTGTGCGCGAGTGAACCGGTAGCAACGGGATTTGAAACCAACTACTGGTCCACATACCTTAAAGTTGTTAAGCTTTAGAAATACTGCTGTAGGGTATTGCTTCCAAGTTTCTGAAAAATCTTTCATCTTGAAGAACCCTCAAACCTCAGGATTTATATTGTCTTGATTTTTACCTAATTCCTCTTGTTATCTATGTACATCAGGGGTGTCAAACTCGCATTGTTATGGCATCACCACATGATATATTGTGACTTTCCCCCCTTTGCTAAACCGGACATAGGGGTGGCCAGTACGTGACGCATCTGGCCCAAGGGCAGCAAGTTTTCCGCCCCTGATGTACATGATCATGACCACAATGGCCTCTGTTCCTCCAAATTACTGGTTCAACACTCACCAATTTCTGATGGAATGTTCTTTCCTAACATTCGTACACACATCTGGATGTTGAAGCTGCATTGATGAGGAAAAAGACGAGGTTCATTTTACAGATCAAACAGAGCATACCTAACTGAAAAATAACTAACCATAGAACCCGCTTTTCTGAACCCCACCTGTACAATTGTAAATTTTATTATATGTTTAAATAAATTATTAATTTCATGAATTTATTTGAGGGTGAAGTGTCTTGTGCATGTATAGAGTGGGAATTTGACCTGAACATGGATATCCTTCCCGCTATGCTTACCAGCTGGCCTGTGCTCCTGGGCATGTTTTCGACTCTGAATCAAGCACATCAGGTATGGAAAGGTGGGCTTTGAGTGTAATCATTGGCTGAGCTCTAAGAAAGACAAACATAGCATTATTATAGGTGCATAGGTGTATATGCAGCTGGGATAAATGGATAAACTAAAGGATCTGTGGCAATGTCAGAAATCCTCTTACTCATTGTTGGTGAATGAGACAAAGGACTTTTCCAAAATTTCTAGTCATGGACATATCCTGATGGATGGGTAAAATTTCTCTACAATAACATTTTCTGCTTTTAACTACTAATTCAACAGTATCCGTACGCTGGGCCAGTCTTTTCCAATTTCATGCCCTTCTGTAGTGTTTTTCTACAGCTGATGGGAGCAATAGATCAACCCATTAGAAGACACTGCATTAAAGAAAGAAGTTCTGGTGTCAAGAGCAGCATCACATCACTCAGACCTTCCTCTGAGTGGACCTACTTTGATTGCAGGTTCTCTTTCCTTTTCCCCTGTGCTTGGGTGTATATCAACTTTTCTCAGCCAAAGGGCTTCTGTGTGAGTGGAGACAAGAACTGTAGAATTCCCACCATATCTGAAAGCCTTCAGGTTCGGGAATGCCAGCATATGCTTTTGTGAAGTTTGACACTAAGTTATGTGCAAAACTATGATGCAGTATAATAGATTTGGGTGGCCTCTAATTAGTTTTAATCCTTAGATATAAGGTCACTTTTCACCCACCTAGATATAGGGAATAGCTTTTATAGGCTTGATTTTAGTAAAAAAAAAAAAAAAAAAGATTCAGTTTTGGGCACAAGATGGAAAAAATGCTAAGACATTTTCCAAGATATTCAGGTGATACATCACTATTGCTTAGAACTGTTTCTTTTCTCAATTAGTTTTCTTTCCACAATCACCAAACTTGTCAAAGTGCAAACTCAACAATTCTATTTGCAAAGTAAGAACAACAAACACCATAACTCTGTAAGTTTTGGCTAGGAAATTACCATATTTGTAATTTAACTTAGTGTTTCCTATGGCAAAATTCTAGCTTATTCATAATTACAACAAGTCCCATCCCCCCCCAATCAATAGGATATAACAAAATCCTATATTGTAAACAGTTCTATATTTTTGAATTTGGCAAAACAATATTAAATAAGATTTTTAGGCACCCTTTTGCCTTTTCAATAGTTCCTTGAATTCTTTTTCTTTCTACACAATTTCATCTTCATTTATAAATTCACAGGCATTTGTTAAGTAAAAATGAAAAATAAAAAAGAGGAAGAGATTATCATTCACCTCTTCCTTTCCATCCATAAGAGAAAAGTAGCATAGAAAAAAACTTATGTCAAAATGAAGAGACTTTGCCATTTTCCAGACATTTTCTAGTCCCCACACTAAACCAATTGGTACAAATTCTTTGCAACCCTTTCAGCAAGTGTCCAGTATGTTTCCCTAAAGAGTGGGGGCTCTTGAAAGAACATATGACAGTTCTTGAAAAAGAAAGATGATGCCACAAATTTCAGAAAAAAAGCACTGACAGGTAGCTGCACTTCAAACTATGAGATCCAAAGGTCTTGGCCATACTCACTCACCTGTAGACAGCTACCTTGTTGGTTCTGAAAGCACCAACTAGCACATCTGGGTGTGAAGAAGAAGATAAAAAACAGAGGGGATTAAGGATGCAGCATTCCACCAATCATCATTCTGAGCCCCCAGTGCTACCCATCTCACTGAAAAGAATAGCAGTCAATCTAAGCTTTCCTTGTAAAAAGCACAGGATTTTTCACATATTCGTATCTTTGACTAATTAAAACATCTTTTGCAATCTACCTGTGGCCTAAATTAGTTTGTCCCTAACTACGTTCTCCTACATTGGTCTGGTTTATAGTTTCTAGTCAACAAGACCAAAGATCATGCTAGTTTGGAATTATGGAAGTCATTCCCCTTATTGTGATTGTCATGCTGATATATACACTATTAAACATATTGTGCAAGACTGCCCAGGACATGCATTCTCTGGTTCTTTAGAAGATCTACAGGAAGCAATACCAGGGGTGATCGCTTCGGTAGCTGAACTGGACATCCAGCTACAAGACCATTGCCATATCCCCCATAGAAGTTTTATATATAACTATGTGGATTGTGTAAATACTGTATGTTTACTTCTCTCTGTCATGTTTTCATCATATGTTAAACAACAACAACAACAACAACAACAATAATAGTGATAGAAGTCATCAATGGAAGTTATCATGCACTTAAAAGGGCCATGCTAGAGGAAAGCTGGTTGAGATCAAAATAAAACTTTTGGGAAACTTCAGCATTGTTCTACTTTGGTTCAAATAGCAATAGCACTTAGCTTTATATACTGCTTCACAATGCTTTACAGCCCTCTCTAAGCGGTTTTCAGTGTCAGCATATTGTCCCCAACAAGCTAAATCCTCATTTTACCGACCTTGGAAGGATGGAAGGCTGAGTCAACCTTAAGCCTGGTGAGATTTAAACTGTCAAACTACTGGCAATCAGCAATCAGCAGAAGTAGCCTGCAGCATTCTAACCACTGCGCCAGCACGGCTCTTACAGATTAGGCTAAGTATATGACATAACAAAATATTGTATTACCAGGATAGCCATTAAAATCAATGTCAGAGGCTCCACGGATGGCAAAGCCAAAACCAGCAGACTCAGAAAAAGGACTCTTGAGGATTTGGCTTGGCGATGCGCTCAGTCCTTCACTGTGCCCACAGTAGATGTAAACCTGGCCACCTCCATCTTTGCCCGCAAAGGGTGCTCCTATGGCTATGTCTGTGGAAACAAAATATAATGGCAAATATTTTCCATGGGGAAAATACAAGATGAAAAAGCCAAAAGAAAAGGAGGGTGGGGAGAAGCATTACAAGGGGTATTTCCAAATGCTGAATTAAACTGCTGTCCTTCAATCTTTAGCAAAAACGAACCACTGAACTACTGACCTTTCGATCAACCAGCTCAGTGTCTTAGCCACTGAGCCACCATGTCCCCTTTGGTCATAGCCCAAGTTAAATAAAGTGAAACCAATAACAGATTGGTGTCACAAAGGTAGCCTAATTTTATTTTTACTCAGGATTTTCCTTCTTTTCTTTTCTTTTCTTTTCTTTTCTTTTCTTTTTGTTTCTTTTCAATACAGGCAATTAATATTGACTTTCAGATTCTTCATTGTTCTCAGGAAGCAAAGATGAGCAAGAAGTTGATCCATCAGTCTTGCACTTAGCAAGACTATCAAGTTAAAGCATTTACAGAACAGCCAGCAGAGCAACTGATGGCATTGCACAATTCTGATATTTCACTACCAGTAGTACATTCAGTGTATCTAATTTTTTAGGGAGGTACAGCAGAATAGCAACAGATGGACTGGGTAGAGATGAGAACACCTCTCTGATCTCACCCACCAATTGAGTTTACTTCAGAAGTGGCAACGCTTAGCAGGTTTTACACACTTGTAGCTGTCATTGGACATTCTAATTTAAGGATAAAACATTATTTTAACCCCAGCATAGTGAATGATGCCTTAAGTCTGCCTCATCTAAGGGCTAGGGACTAGATGAAGACAAAATCATAAGGACATGGCAAAACAGCAACTACCACCACATTACCACGATAGGTTTTTGCGTTTTGCATTTGTATTATTTGTAACAATAAATGAATGTTTGTGCCGTGGGCAGTGGCAGACGGTTGATGACAAGACCAACTTCAAGCATTAGGAAGATAGAAGTTTAAACTGAGGGCTCTTTGAGTATCCTCCAAATTTAGGTTCCAAGAGACCAATAGACATGGATACTAATGGGGTGGTGAAAAGGTACTGCAGATGACCAAGGTTACTTTCAGGTGGATCTTTTAAAAAGATCTCAGCATGGACAGCAGGTTCCCTGTAAGGAAGAATGCAGCTTCTTTACAACCTCAAATGCATGCTTATTACCATCTAAACCATTCTAAGACCAGGGACCAATGCTTGCTTGTTTGTTTATGTATAAAATTTATAGGCTGCCCAACTTATCTCAAGGTAACTCTAGGCACTATTTAAATATTTAAAACTAGACTAAACATATCATCCATAGACATCTAGACTCAGCCACAAGGAATCCTAGATCATGTGATGATACAGTGGTCTCTCTTTCAACAGTGGGAGGTAGCTGAGCAGAGATACAACAGAGATTTTTCAGATTGCTTTCCTCCCTATTTCTCATCCATGCCTTCTTACCAATGTAGCCATCCTGATCTATATCACCCAAAGGAGCAATAGCCATGCCGAAACGGCCATAGACATCTCTGCCAGTCAACTTCTGCCAAGGAGTTCTGTAAGGGCGTGGGCTCCTCCGCTGTAGGTATAAGTAAACTCTTCCCACTTCATAGAGTTTCCAATCTGAGCGGCGCTCCATGAAAAGAGGGGCACCCACTAAAAGGTCATCTTTCCTGAGACACAGAAAAGAGGTTATACATAGCACAGTCTCCATCTCGGTTAAAGCAAATACAAATAACAATGGTAAGTGTAACCTGCCTAACACTGAGGCCTTAAATTACAGTAGATTTGCAGAAGTCTAACTATGGACTTTTCAAGAGGCATCTATCTAGCCAAAATAGGAACCAGCATACTGGTTCAGGCAGGCCTTATGGTTGCTCCATAAGGAGTCCTGCATACTCTTTCAATGCTGAATTATAGTTCCTTCCACCACCACCACTGAGAGATCATTTGAATTTCTTCCAAAAAAGAAATAAACAATGTGCAGCAGCATTGTTATGTATCAGATTCACAGACCCCACTTACCACTGAAACATACCTAAGAAGTGTAGTACTTATTACTGGAAGCTGCATCTACATAAAGGAGACTAGGAAAACAGGACCAAGAATACATATGTGCTTTGGAGTTGTAAGGGAAACTGCAAGGGGGCTGTTATTCTCCAATAACGTCTGTTCTGCTGTTTCTTTTTTAGACTGTTTCCCAGGACTCACACCATTCTCTTATGTGAGTAGTCCTGAGAATCTAGGCAATGATTCTTCTCTAGTATCATGCCTGGATTTTAATGAGAACCCAGATACCTTCCCCTTTCTCTTCTCTGAAAAGGCTAATTTGTTTTGAGATCAGGGAAAGTTATCTTGTTTTGAAGGAGATTGTGGCAATAATCAACACCTGTAAGACCTGGCATAATAATGTTGTTTTGTAATCAGTAAAGAGCAAGCAGAAGGATCAATGGTAGGTGTGTTCTTACAGACGCTTCTGCCTGTCACCTCAACGCTATCATTCTGAAATTAGGCCTCTTCTGTTTCCATTTTAAAATAAATTAATACTTCCAGTACAAGAGGATAAAGAAGCACTTTTCTTCTGTGTTTAGGAATAGTGTTTTTGTGTATGCCTGTTTATTTTAGAGCTAGTCTTGACTGTTGAATATTAGACAAGCCTTGTGACTTTCTTAGCAACATTTTCAGGAAGGGTTTCCCATTGTCTTCTTTCTAGGATTGAGAGAACATGGCTGGCCTAAGGCTACCTGCCTGCCTTTGTGCCTAGGACATTGTGACAATTCACACACCCCAATTTTTAATTCAGTGCCTTTAACCACTACACCAAACTGACTCTCTATGACTATATTAAGGCAATACAAATCAATGGGATATGATTTTATTTTTTTATTTTTTTATTTGTCCAACTTGTATGCCACCTTTCTCCAAAGACTAAAGGCCGCTTACAATGCATTTAAAAACCATATATAAAAACATTAAAAATTAAAACATTAAAAACAATTAAAATCCATTCACACCATTCATGGCCGGATCTCACCAGATCACAACAGCGAGATCAACGGCCCCAGGCCTGCCGGAAAAGCCAGGTCTTCACCGCTTTTCGGAAGGCCAATAGGGTGGGGATGGTCCGGATGTCAGGAAGTAACTGGTTCCAGAAAGCTGGGGCAGCCACAGAGAAGGTTCTCCCCCGCGGGCCCGCCAGCCGGCACTGTTTAGCTGACAGGACCCGGAGGAGACCAACTCTGTGGGATCTTATTGGTCGCTGGGAGCTATGAGGTAGAAGGCGGTCTCGAAGATAACCTGGCCCTGAGCCATGTAGGGCTTTAAAGGTAATAACCAACACCTTGAATTGTGACCGGAGACCAATAGGGAGCCAGTGCAGCTCACGGAGAATTGGTGTAATGTGGCTGTACCTAGGTGCACCCAAGACAGCTCGCGTGGCTGCGTTCTGGACCAACTGTAGTCTCCGAACACTTTTCAAGGGTAGCCCCATATACAGCGCATTGCAATAATCTAACCATGAGGTGACAAGGGCATGAGTGCATGTGAGGAGAGCCTCCTGATCCAAGTAGGGTAGCAATTGGTGCACCAGGCGAACCTGTGCAAAGGTCCCCCTAGCCACAGCTGACAGATGTTGCTCTAATCTTAGCTGTGAGTGTAGGAGGACACCCAAATTGCGAGCCCGTTCTGAGGGGGACAATTTATATACAATGATACATATTGTATCATTACCTACAGTAGAGGATAATAAGAGATATAAGATATACCACTGCTGGAGGTTATAAAATGATTCACTATTTTTATGGCTTTAATTGATCTTTAATTCAATAGTAATGAGGACATTTTAAAAATTATTATTAATGTATGTTCAAACAAAATTGAGTCCAAATGACAAATATTTTACAATATGAAAGATGAAAACTAAATGATTGTAACATTGTTGAGTTCAGGCTTAATCATGAATGTAATTGATTTCAAAGAGCTTGATTAAATCTTGATCCAGTCTAATGGAAACCATCATAACAGCTTATGGACCAGCAAAAGTAGACAAAATCATATTACAATACTGTAAAGTTATTAGATTGGAGTTCTGCCACTCTTTTGTACTTGTGCTCTATTTCTTCGTTAATTGTTGCAGATTCACACTTACGGAATGTAAATTTGAGTGAAAAAATATAATAGGCACTATTACAATCAGTGATGGGTTGCTACCTGTTTGCCCCAGATTGGGTGAACCGTTAGCGGTGGCAGCGGGAGGCTACGCCTAGCCGCTCAGATGCTTCTGTGCACAAAAGCATCACACACGCGGAAACACGCCCACACCCACACACAAAACATTAGCGATGGGTTTTGAAACCTGCCCCGATTACAATCTTACTTCTAATGTGTTTGATAAGGCTTTTAATGGAAAAAGTTGGTAACAGTATAAGGGTGTTAGGAGTATTTGTTATATTTGTTACATATATATATATATATATAAAAAGACAGAATTGTAGCTGCATAATATCTTTTTATTGGTGCTAGTAGGAGTATCAGGATTCCCTTTGCCAAAATTTCAACAACATCTAGCTGACAACAGAGGGCAGCAAATTCCCAAAATGGGCACATGAATCTCTTTAGATGCAAAAGGAAATCCTGGAAGAAAAACTGGAGGAAGCAAGTCAATTGATAGATAATTTCAGCATGTAAACTTTTTGGCTAACTTAGCATTTGTAGCTGCACTTTAGGGATAAATTACAAAGATCTGCATTCAGTGCTCCTCCAAATATCCACTCAGAGAGGTGTAGATGAAGGAGGCAATGACAAAGGGCTCACTGTCAGCCCCTGGTTTGTATTAGCAGACCAGGACACAGAGAAAACAGGAGCAATTGGCTACATTTATGGTGGCTGCTAAGAATTTGATTGTAGCTTCAGGGCCCCAGAAGTAAACTCTATTTTATTCATGTAATCAAGAGGATTTTATGATTTAAATGCTCTTGAAACCAAAACACTTTACATTCTCAAAACTTTCTTTGTAATCAGATAACAAACACATTCAGTAGATTGTTTTTCTAGTTTAGCAGGACTTGTTCTTAATGGAATGGCGGATGATTGGAACAAAAGGGATCGTTTGGGATGCCTGTGATATAATGGAAATAACTAGTTCTTGCCACATGAATCATTAAGATCAATGTCCAGAATTATTTAGCTACCAAATTGACTATTTAAGTTAAAGAGAGAGAGAGAATTTCAAAAATTTAGGGTCTTTTATTTCTATCCACAGCAGACATCTTTTTTGGCTATGATTATCAAATGGTGCCTTGAGGAGCACTGAGAAAGATGGCTGGAAACAAGGGCAACCAACAGAGGTGGTTACAATTGGTAATGGGGATAGGAAACTCTATGATGGTTATTTATCTGCTGCTAACAGCTAATCAAGCTGTAGAAGAAAAAGTGCTTCGGATGGCTACTCTCTTGCTTGTCCTTTATGATATTAAACTAAGCATGTGGTCCACACAGATCAGGACTTAACTGCTGTCACAATCTAGAAAATTATCTTTATCCACTTTTGTTTTTCCTTTTTCTTTCTTTTTCTTACCTTTCTTTTTTTTTTTAATATGCTCTTATTGTATTTACAAATTCTAACTTTAAAAAAAAACCAAAGAAACTGTTTCTCTCGTTCTCATTACACTAAACCATGAACTGGCAGAGTTAACATAGCCAAGCATTTAGTGTTGAATTCTAGTTGGCTTTCTCTTTTGAAGCATTTGAATAAAATTTCTATTCATGGACATCCAGTACACTGGCTGTTTAAGAGGGTTGGTGGAAGGAATGAAATGTTTGGAGGGCATCTGACAAGGCTAATGTAAGGATTACAACTCTTCAGAGATTTGGATAAAATTGGGATGAAGCAATGAAAACCTTCCTGAAAAATCTCACACTCTTGCCATTCCTCTTCTTGTACTCATGGGTTGAATGATAAACTTGGGGCTATATATCTACCCTTTTTAGACAACCATAGTATCTGGCAGTAGGTGTCTTTTGGTGTTTATTTGAAAGTAGAAATAATAAAATCAGCATCTAAGACTACGCAGCTAACTCCTTGGCTATAATTATTTTAAAAAAGCAATGAGAAAAAAAACCCTAAAGATTGGTGTTTTCAAGCAGCAACAACCCTTGTTAGCTAGGCTTGCTCATATTCACCAAATAATTTGTGGGCTTTAATACACAAAGTATTGTGCATTAATACTTTGTGGGCTTGTCTGGGACCCCCATTATCTGTCATCCCTGGATTTCCATCCTAGTATCTAGTTTTAGCGCACTCATGCTTCTGAATCTACTCATTGAGTCCCTGCTTTTACAACAGTCTTTGTATTAAGCCTTCATAATGCAAGATGACAAAGTCCCTAATTTCAGACCAAAGTTTGGTGGATTTAATAGCTATTCCCCCTCCCCCACCTAAATCAGATGCAATTTAAATTTAAGCTACTTTGGCCCCTCCTTTGGCCTTACCCATCTCCATTGATATCAGCAACTGCCACTGTATGCCCAAAATATGATGCCACCTGCAAAAGGAAAGAAGTGAAGTTAAAACCATCCTGGGAACTTATGTATTTGATACAATGATAGCTTGCCTTCCCATCAAAGAAATGGCCACATGGGAATTACTTTACGTTAGGAAGCACTGGCTAATTTCCAATTCTACTAGTCCAGTGACCTTCTGAAAACATTTTAAGAGCCATGAAGAATAAGGACTCAGGTTTACTTATCCAGCAATCCCATTTGTATTTTTAGGCTGTATGAGAAGAAAAATGTTTACAATGAACCAAGTGAGTAGAATCAGCAATAGTGCAAAATGTAAGTAATATTAAAAATAGCAAGAGCACTTAGACTTATATACCGCTTCAAAGTGCTTTACAGCCCTCTCTAAGCAGTTTACAGAGTCAGCATATTGCCCCCAACAATCTGGGTCCTCATTTTACCAACCTGGGAAGGATGGAAGGCTGAGTCAGCCTTGAGGCAATGAGACTCGAACTGCTGAAATGCTGGCAGCCAGCAGTCAGCAGAAGTAGCCTACAGTACTGCACTCTAACCACTGCACCACCATCACCAGAGTGGCTGTATTTATTATCTAAATCTCCTGGTTATTCTCCACCCTTTCAACTGGGAAAAGAGTATAAGGAAGTCCTCCCAAGCATCCTGCTTTTCAGGTAGGGTTACAAAAGCAAGAATTCCCAGCTAGCGTACATTTCAAACATATCTGGAAGGAACCACTAGACTGTTATTGATGGGTCAGAAGAAGCAAAGAAAACCATGTGAGAGAAAGATTTATTTTTTACCTGCTCACTGGAGATAGTCCAGAGAATGTGGAATTTATCGGTCCAGGTAAGAATTTCCACCTAAGATAAAAAATGGGGGCAAAGAATCAAGTAGATTAAAGCTCTATCCTCTCAAAGAGATCCAGCTATTTATGTTTTTCAGGAAACCAGAATATGCAGTATTTTCATATCCAAGAATATGAAAACCTGATATTGCTTGGCTAAAATTTCCATGTCTTTGCCCATTGGTCATGCTGGCTTGGCAGATTGGAACTGGAGTCCAAGATGTTATCTAGCCTGACCATCAAAAAGGTTTCATGCATCCCCTAGAGATAAGAAGTAGAGCACGAAGAATTCCAGATCAAGAGGGAATTGGGGACATAAAAAACCTATATTCCAAATAGACAAGCATTCCCTGTGGCAGCCATTCTGGATAAATCCCCCTAGAAAAGATCCTGACATGCTCACTGGCCCAAAACAAGTGGGAACACTTGCTATGTGACTGTCACTGTTTTTTATGAACCCAGACTTGTTTTCAGAGCAGTGGAGGGAGAAAATAATAAACTATTGTTGAATCCTAGAATAAATGCAACAGGGACATATATAAAATGTTTCTCTGCATACATGGAAGGAGACCATAATCTGTGCCATTGCTCAGGCATGCAACCCAGGGGTGCTATTCAGCAGGTTCTGACAGGTTCTGGAGAACCAGTAGTGAAAATTTTGAGTAGTTCGGAGAACCGGCAAATACCACTTCTGGCTGGCCCCCGAGTGGGGTGGGAATGGAGATTTTGCAATATCCTTCCCCCAGGAGTGGGGAGGGAATGTGGATTTTGCAGTATCCTTCCCCTGCCACACCCATCAAGCCATGCCCACCAAGCCACACCATGCCCACCAAGCCATGCCCACAGAACCAGTAGTAAAAAAATTTGAATTCCACCACTGATGCAACCCAATATAGACTTGATATTGGATCTATGGAGATTCTTAGTCATCCAGGTCATGGTTGTCCCAAAGGTGCTTTTTCAAGAGGCAACTGGACTTTCTGGTTTTTCTTTAAAGATGTTTCGCTTCTCATTCAAGAAGCTTCTTCAGCTCTGGATGGTGGGGAATGGAAGGATTTATACTCCTTGCAGACAGCTGGTCATTTGCATTCTTTTAGCGAGTTGTTAAGGTCACCTGGAGGTTTATCTGCGTCATCAGAATGCAAATGACTAGCTGTATGCAAGGCATATAAATCGAATATCAAGTCCAGATTCAGAGTATGTAAACTGAGCCTAAAGGAGCTCCCTAAAAAGGCTGCTGAGTAGCCCTTTATATACAGTAAATAAGCTGTTAATGTTTGGTTTGCACTTTTTTCTCTGGAAGAGACAAAATAAGTGCACCACCCTTTCCTTCATATTTCTTCTGCTTGTGTCTTGTACTTACCGCTCCTTGTGTCAGGCTCATGTTAGGAATGCCCACTACATATTCTGCAAATAGAAGGGTATCTCAGTAGTTACAAAACACCTGGCAAGCTAATTCGTTCATGAGCTAGGCATGGAATTCATGCTGAAAATCCTGTTGCCTACTAAATTCCTGAATTTTGGGTGGGGAGTACTAAGATTAGAGAGGCTTAGACATCCTAATCAGATATTAAACAAATACTCTTGAAAAACTGGGTGTTCTTGGCTAATGCGATTGGAAACAATTGAAGTGAACATTAAAATATTCATTTTAAATTCCTGCCAAAAAGATCATAAAGTTCACTAAACAACAAAATAGCCAGGAAGCAGATCTCTTCTTAACTCTGTTGATCCCAACCAACTCCAGAGGAAGTTTAAGAGGAAAATTTCAGAGGAAAAATAAACTTCATTTACCTTGTGACGTTGAGTCTTCATTAAACTCCCCCAAAGCCACAGAGTAACCTGCATGGAAGGAAAGATTGGGCAATTTGTGGGCAACTCACTTGGACATGAAGTACCTGTTTCCTGAATCCTAGGGCAAGGCAATCAAAATAATCCCTAGGGAATCAAACAGGATGACAATGCTCCTGTTGGCAAGCATTGTAAGTCATTTTGAGCAGGTTTGACCATCTAGATATCAGGTAATTTTTATTCTGCACACCTTAGTATGTGTTTCTACATAGTCTTTATCTGAACATGGGCTCCACGTTCCACAATTTTAGCATGGCATAGCATGCCCCAGTGGAGAACTGTCTTTTGCTTAAGGCAGGGGCCGAACCCCTGGGCAGTCGGCCCACTATCAGGCCGCAGCCCATTTGCACAAATGGCAGGTGAGCGTGCATGCATACCTCCATTTGCACACAAGTGCCAGGTACTCATGCTCATGCGCGTAGCTCCATTTGTGCAAATGACGGGCATGGGCACCCGTGGCTTGCACATATGGAGTTACACATGCTCACATACGTGCCTGTCACTCACACAAAACCGCCTCCTACCCTCATCCCTACCAGTTCGCTAAGATGGAAAAGTTGGGGACCACTGGCTTAAGACATACCTATAACTTTTTTTTCTTCTGTTCTATTGTGTCAAATTATTGGAGATCGCCTGGACTAATCTCTGCAGTTTTCTTAGCTAGGTTTTTTAGAAGTGGCTTGTCTTTGCCTCCTTCCTGGAGCTGGGAGAAGGTAACTATCCCAAGGTAATTACCCAGCTTGCTTTTTGCCCAAGACGGGACTAGAACCTCAAGGCTTCCTTGAGACGGGACTAGAACCTCAAGGTTTCTAGCTGATTATCAAATAACCAAATTATCTCTCATTTATAGCATGCATTCATCCAAACAAAAGCAGACATCAACAATGTGATCTTGAGCACAGAATTCTCCATCTAGAGTATTTCAGCTTTCATACTAAATTTCCCTGGGCTGTGCAACAAAATGGGGAGAGTGGTCTATAATGCTTCTAAATGAATGGATAATGTTAAAGATCCTTATTTATTTATTTATTTATAAAATTTATTAGCCGCCCATCTTACCATAGGGTAACTCTGGGCAGCTTACAGTTACATCTAAGCTAAAACATAAAAAGTTAAAATAAAACCTTAAAACCAAAGACACATGGGGAGGGCAGGGCCAGAGCCCGGGAGAGGGCGGGAGGGGGGGGAGTGGAATCTGTTATTACTCAATCAACCACCTCTATTTTGCTGTTCCCTCACTGGGGCCCCAAGCTGACTGGCAAAGCCACATGTTAAGGCCCTTATGAAAAGATAGGAGGAGGGTTGGGGCCAACCTCATAATGGGGGTGGGAAGGGGCAAGATGTTTCAGAAGCCAAAAATAATATGCAGGCAGCATATGATTTCTGAAGCTAAAGAGAGATAATTTCTCAGGAGGGAGTAATAGTTGAAAAGTTAGGCCTAGGAAAGGTAGGGTACAGGACATTATTTTAAAAGGGAACAGTAATTGCTATTTACTAAAAAATTAAGCTCATTTAACAATAGTTGTGGCATGACAAGGAAGGTCAGGGTCAAAAATAGGTAGGTAGGTAGGTAGGTGGATGGGTGGGTAGGCAGGCTTCTCTCTCTTTTGCTCCCTCATTTTGTCTCTTTCTCTTTTTTCCCTCAGCCAGCCAGCATGTTACAAGGAGATGGATTTAGCACATAGTGGAGCTGATCCCTTGTAGAAGCTGTTTGAACAGAAGTGTCCACGGCAGTCAATTAACTCTGCAATTGAAGAGCCACCCCTTTGTGTAAATGCCTCTGCAGGCCTTCAGTTGTAATCATGCCTATCATCTTGACTTTTTAAAAAAACCCTTCCTCCGTACAGACACCCTGGTTTAGAATTAGGCCAAGGGCCACTTCTAATATGAAAGTGGTTGATGGTTCACTTTTGGCATATCAGCAATGAGCAAGAAGAACTGGTATAGCTAGTTTTAGCCAGAGAAACCCCATTTTGTTGAAAACTTTTCATGTTTTTAGCTTTGGGGCTTCTCATTCTTGGGCCTCACCCTCTTACCTTAAACCTGGGAGGCTACCTGATAGCCTGATCAAGGAACTCAAAGCAGCAGTTTGGTTAAGGGCTAAAGTCCTTTTCCTGTTCCAGATAAATTAGCTAGAAAGTTTTGCATAATTCATTATCAGCCGTATCAGTTAGGGACAAAAGACGGAGGGCTATAATGTGTGCTTTTGTTTTCGAAAGTGTATAAAAACAATTCTATAATTTGTGTGTGGGGGGAGGTCGTCTCTCTTGATTTGTGATGTAGTCCCAAGAGCACACTTCCTTGTGCTATACAGAACAAACAGGTTGCAATTTCCTGCATAGTGTGATAATTGGCTACTTTGCACCAGAGAAAAACAAATTCAGCATTTGACTGGACCAATTCATGGTTTGGCCGTCAAGCACAAAGGAAAAAGAGATCCCTCAAAAAAAAAAAAAAAAGAGGAACATTTGCTAAGTACTTTGGGCCCAACTCCTAAACTCCTCTGGTACATGCCACCTTGACCTTCTGTATGCACCCAGAGTCTGCTGAAAGAAAAGAATGCTAACTCACCTTGGTATCCATCATCATATTTATTCGTTATATAATCCTCTGTTATCAGTTCTGAATTCACGTACCACAACAAAACGGAAGATGAATCAGGATATTTTGCTTCAACATTTGACAGGGCAACTGAATAGAACAAACCTAAAAAAAGACAAGTGACACATTTGTCTATAATGGCAGCAGGACTCTAATTGGACAAACTGCTAGATGGGAGACTGCAGGTCCAGAACATCTACAATACATAAGTATTTCTCAACCTGAGCAGTTTTAAAATGTGTGGACTTCAATTCCCAGAAATTCCCAGCCATATACTGTATACTTCCTTTCCTGTTTCTGACCTGATTGCATCAATAGCAATAGCACTTAGACTTATATACCACTTCACAGTCCTCTCTAAGTGGTTTACAGAGTCAGCATATTTCCCCCAACAATCTGGGTCCTCATTTTACTGACCTCAGAAGTCAACCTTGAGCTGCTCAGTATTGAACTCCTGGAGTGAGCATCCCAAAGGTGCTTTTTCAATAGGCAACTGCACTTTCTGATTTTTCTTTGAAGACATTTCGCTTCTCATCCAAGAAGCTTCTTCAGAAAGTCCAGTTGCCCCTTGAAAAAGCACCTTTGGGATAACCGTAACCTGGATGACTGAGAATCTCCATAGACACCTGGAGTGAACAGTGAGTTAGCCTGCAGTACTGCATTCCAACTACTGTGCTACCATGGCTCTAATATCATGATGGAACTGAACAAAAGTCAGTTTTAGTCTAGCATTTTATTCCCATGATAGCTATAAGATATCTGCAGATATCTACAAACACAATTAGTATAATGGGTCTAATTGAATAGTTGTACTCAATGGGTAAGTACAATTAGACCCAGCCTCCTCCAGAAACTAACTAACAGGTAGTCCTCAATTTATGATCACAGTTGACAGCAAAATTTTCATTTCTAAGCAAGGCAAGTGAGTTGAGTTTTATGTAATAACCTTTTTTTGCCAATGAAACATGCGGTCATTAAGCCAATCTGATACTGGGCTGATAATAGTAATATAGCTACTACGATATCATCATCCATGAATGCTGTTCAAATCAGATGTCTATAGATGTTTATTCAGCTCCCCTCCCATAAAGCATGAAGGAGTTATTCCTCCTGCCTGTCCTCCCCATTTTCTAATTTAATAGGTTTAGCTTTACATCTACAGTAAGATTGTGAGGTTGAGAAAATAAAACATCACACTGTATATTGTATTAGTACTTGTTTTCCCCTTAAGCTAAACAGACCAAGGTACAACTTTTCTTCACAGGGGGTACTGCTTCAATTCATTATCTATTTTTATTGCTCTTTTTGGCAACTTCTCAATATCTGCAATAAATGATTGAAATGATTGACAAGTACAGGACATAGTATTTTGAGGACAACAGGTTTTCTTGGTGTTCACAATAGTTGATACATTTACCTGTGAAGTAATATCCACCTGGTGCACCAAGCATCAGCCTCCCAGACTGTGGGAAGAAGACAAAAAAAAAAGGGGGGGGGAGGGGGAGAAGTATAGCCCAAGTCAGCCAAAGACTAGTAGAAATACCTAAGAAGTCAGAATATGAGTTATATCTATTTCACAATCAGTTTTTGCTGATTATCTTCCTGAATTTTGCAAAAAGGAATATAAAAAAGACATGGTTAGATTATGATTTAATCATTATGGCATATAAACCATAGGATAATGTCTAAGTGTAAGAACAGGATCCATTCTGGGTCAGCCACCAGGACTAGAGATTTAGGTTTATTAAATATCTGGTCCCAGTGACCGACCGCCCCAGACTGGACACATAAATTCACCTTCATTCCTGAGCGCAAGAACTATTATGGTTTATACAACAACAAAACATATGTTAGCACAGTGAGTCAACCTAGTCTTTATATGCCTGTTTTTTTCTGCCTGCCTGTTCAGGTCTTTGCAAGAAAGATTCATGTCCATCATCAGTGTTTTCAGCTTTTAGCGGGTAGATATTTGGTGTAAGCTGGCTATATGTCACTGGAGAAATACCTGCTGTATTGTCTCTTTACAGTTAGCTTTCTTCAGAACCATCTTGAATCTGCTAGTGAT
Organism: Pantherophis guttatus; assembly: GCF_059756535.1. Classification (NCBI taxonomy): domain Eukaryota; kingdom Metazoa; phylum Chordata; class Lepidosauria; order Squamata; family Colubridae; genus Pantherophis; species Pantherophis guttatus. Next base: position 56,978,947 of record NC_142066.1, read on the forward strand.
AACAAAATTAGTATTGTAGAAGCTCCCATTGTCTGGCAAGCTTGTTCACATGACCACTGAATCATGGCAGCCAAGGCTAAAAGCCATTGAACACTGTAGATAAATAGATAGATAGATGATAGATAGATAGATAGATAGATAGATAGATAGATAGATAGATAGATAGATAGATAGATACGTAGGTAGGTAGGTAGGTCTAGGTCTAGTCTAGGTCTAGGTCTAGGTCTAGGTCTAGGTCTAGGTCTAGGTCTAGGTCTAGGTCTAGGTCTAGGTCTAGTCTATATATTGTTGAGTTACATACCCCTATGGGACATAGATATTCATAACAAGCACGTGCATCAACCGTGTCAAAATGATTCAAGAATCATAATGCCATTGTCAAATGATGTAATTACATATTTACACTAAGCCACATTGTTTGTGTGATGGCACATACTGTATGCTCCCAGTTTCTATTCCCTTCACCACCAAGAAGACCAAAGGATACACACCTCATTGCTAGGAAAATCAATTTTCATTTGTCATCGCCCTATCAACGTCTTCAAGAGGCTGGCTTACATATAACAGCAATTTTACTTTACAATAAGATGAATCAGTGTCTTGTCTTCCCAGATTACCAGAAACACAAGAAGCATTTAAGTTTGTACAAAGTTATAGACAATTCCATCACTACTTTCTCCTGGAATTTTTTCTAACCGTGCTAGCAAGGGGTAACCATGCTAGTCAGCCACTTGGAGTTTGCAGAATGGTTGTCTCCTGCCCATTGCATTTTTCTCCTGCAAAACTCACCTGAGAGATGGTGAAGCTGAATCCAATTTCACAGTAACGCTTGTCTTTTTCTGATGAAATAAACAGATGAGAAGTTCAAAAAGCAAGTGACATTAGAGAGCCTTCCTAAGGAGGGATCCCAAAGCTCTTCCCTTACCCATTTTTCAAGCTTACCCATTCTGTTTGGCAGCCTAGACAATTGGTGCATCAACTGCCAAGGACAGATTTCATTATTTTTCCTCTTCAGAATTTTAGTGCTCTAGTTATCTTAGGGCCTTAACCTTAACCCTGCTTCATTTATATATGTTGGGATCTTTTGATAATCTCAGTAAATATTGATAATCTTCCTATAACAGACAGGCATTTACACACTAAAAATGAATTGTAATCTATTAAACTAGAATGTTATGAAAAATTCACTTTTCTGAGGATGGTGATTTTTCATATTATTTTGATTAAAATTTGGAGAGTCTGCTTCTTAGGGAATGGGTTTATTTCTGCATATACTGGGTACTTTATCTACAGGATAATGTGTACTTTAAAAAAGCTGAGAGAAAAACCTAATGTATATACTCACTCACAGACAAGCCCCTCCCTGGGTAATCTAAACCCAGTTTGGAGGAGACATATTTTGGCACTTAAAATTCTCATCTTATCGATGAGTATCATCAGTGTCTCTAAGAAGGCTTATGTGTACAATTCAGACAGCCCATTTGTGAATTATTTACTTAATATAGCACAGCACTACTAGGTCAATTTGCATAATCAGGCATGAAGTAATTTGGGGCCAAAAAGCTAAGCTTCCCTTAAGGCATCTTCACAACCTGTTGATTGGCTGTAGTCCAGTGGCTGGTTGCCCCCGGTTCGCACCGGTTCTATAGAACCGGTAGTAAAACTGGCGGGAGGCTCCACCCACTGACCCTGACATCATGAAAATATAACATATAATATGAGAGAAGAGTGCTCGCGCACGTGAGTGAAGAGTGCGTGCGCGCGGCCCTGTTGCAAACCGGTAGTAAAGGTAAGTAGAACCCACCCCTGCTGTAGTCCCAGCAGTCACTAGGCCATGGAAGATTTTAGGCATGGCATCTTCCTTTAGATAGCCCACCTTCCTCTTTTCCTCACCATATGCATGCAATACTCACCACCTGAGCTTGAATTGTAAGCAGAGTGCATTTGGACGTTACGGCATGGAGAGTATTCAGAGAATTTCTGACGGTCTCCTGTGGCCAAGAAACAGCTGCCCACTGGAGTTTTAGTGGTCTCTTCCTTATTCCCTATGGCATTCCAGTGTTGCAGTGGGGCACAGGCCTGACAGTTTGAAAGGAGGAAAAGGGGATGTTGTAGCACTAACAATCAGTGAGACACAATGAGCTTGTTGTAGAATAAATGTGGCCAAACAAAACAATTTCAAGTAAATCAGCAAAAGGGTCAAACTAACAACTGAACATTTTGTTAAGCCATAATCAGACTTGTTGTTTAGCATTCCCTAAAAGAACCATCATTTGTAGTAGAGGGATCTTCTAGAAGATCCCACCTATGTATAAGATTCTATTACATACTTGCACACCCAGAGCTGCATGGGCCTGAAAATCTACATACTTTCCTGTAGCGATCAAGGAGGTTAAACATATGGAGAGTGGGGATAAAGACCAGTGGCCAGACTGTTTATCTAATGTTCTTTCCCTTCATTCTTTTTTGACATTAGGAAGCTTTGTTATAATAGAGAATAGATAATAGCTCTCCAGATTTTCACTTCAGCTCTGTCACCTCTCATTGACTTGGTTGGCTGGAGCTGAAAGTACCCCCGTTTCCCCAAAAACAAGACTGGGTCTTATTTTCTTTTGGGTCCCAAAATAAGCACTAGGGCTTAATTTCAGAGGGTGACTTATTTTCCCCTCCGTGTACGGGAGACCCACTTCTGTTTGCTTGTGGTGGGACAGGAGGCTGTGCGGCTTGCCAGTGCTGCCACCATGAGTCAGGGGGGATGCAGCTTCCCCCTGCACCAGCTTATACCTCGGGGCCTGTGCAGCCAGTCCACCCATCCCCAATACCTGCCTTGCCTCACGGCCACTGCACCAGCATCCCTGTCCAACAGGACCCTGCGTGGCTGATGGTCCACTTCTGCTTGCTCACAGCTGCAACAGAGCAGGAGGCTGCACAACACACCAATGCTTGTACTATGGCCATAAGGTGAGACGGGTGAAACTGCCCATGCACCCTACACTGGCTTACCTCAGGGCCCTGCAGCCAGTCCACCCATGCCCCAACACCTTCCTCACTTCGCAGCAGCAGCAGCAGCAGCAGCAGCAGCAGCCCTGTCCAGCAGGACCCTGCATGGCTGCTGGCCCACTTCTTCTGCTTGCAACAGAACATGCACCGACACCTGTCTCACCTCGTGGCCAAGGCACCAACACACTGCTCAGCCTCCTGCTCCATTGCAGTTGTAAGCAAGCAGAAAAAGTGGGCTGGTGACCACTTGGGCTCCTGCTGCACATGGCTGTTGATGCTGCTGCTGCAAGGCAGGTGTCAGAGCGTGGATGGCCTGGTTGTGTGGGCCCTGAGGTAAGCCAGTGTGGGGTGCATGGGGCAGCATCCCCTCTTGCCTTCTGGCCATGGCCCAGCAAGCAATCAGATGGAAGGGGCAGCCAGACGGCTGTGCAGGCTCTTAAGTAGGGCTTATTTTCAGGATAGGTCTTACTTTTAGGGAAACGGTATTTGGAATTCAAAAACATCCAGAGGACCACACCTTCCCTGTCTTTCTTAAAGACAAACAATTTCTCACTTCTGGTTAGAAAACTAGGAATTTACAAATGAATGTGGGTCATAACTACAATGAAGCGCCAATAGCACTCGTACAAAACTTCACTGGAGAATTTATTTCAGCATGCCTCTTGAAAATGAACCAGAGATGCAGAAAATTATACAAATACAGCCTTAATTTAATGTTTCAAAGTAATCACTAGAGAAGCAAGGCAATTCCAATGAATTTGATTCTTTATCAAACTCCCAAATGTCTTTGTGGGGATCTTATTATAATTTGTTGTTAGCAATTTATTTTTATTTTTAATTGATTTTGGTCCTGATATGGCACTTCAGATTTTTTTAAATGGCTTTATTTTTTTAAATTGAGCTATAATAACTGAGGGGAAATATTTTCAAACTGGCCTTTAAAAATTAAATCTGAAATTATTTGGCTAAACGTTCAGCTTTTGTTAAATAGTATTTCATCAATTTTGGCATTTCTTGGATAGAATCAGAAACCAGTACCCACCACGATACTTTGTTTCCAGGTGTTTACAGATGCTCCAAACCACTGTTTAGACTTGAAGGTTTTCATAGTAACGATACCAAGTTTAGCCATTTGATCACCTGGGTAGCAATAGTGGCATGGACAAAATACAAAAAATTAAAGAAGATAAATGCAGTAAGCATTAGCCTGCCCCCAAATAATTCCTGAGCTATGGATCTATGGCTTTGTACTATTGGAGCTAAAATTACATTTCCTAATCTTTTGCAGATCAGTATGCTGGCACTGAGCATAATCAATACTAGTGAAAATGAGTAGGACTCTCTCTTTTCTCTCATCTCTTCTGCAACTTCCCTATCCTGTCCCCACTGTCTCTTTCTCTCTTCTCTGTCCCCAACCTACTTTCTTACACTTCTTCTTGCTCCCCTTTGGACATCAAGATAGTGAAGCTCCAGATGAACTGAACATTTGGACATGGTTTTTAAAATTAGAGCAAAGGCCACATAGGATCTCAGGCCACATGAGTAAAAAAAGGTAGGATGGTACTCATAACACTTAGCTATCCCAAAAGCTTTCAAATGGTTTTCTTCTCCATCTTCCCATTTCCTGATGATAGTATCAATTGCTCATAATATCTTGATTGTAGAATAAAGATAAAGATTGTAGAAAGCCACTCACCTTTAGTATCAAACTCAATAGGGATGCAGTTACTACCATTAGGTTTCCAAGGGCACAAATATACAGCACCTGCTTCTATTACATCAGGCTGCGATGTGTTGGCCCGAGGGGCTCCCACGACTACATTCATGCTAGAGGGAAAAAAAGGGGGGGTTGTATCTAGGTAGACAAGACTAGTGATGGGTTGCCCCCGGTTCGGACCAGTTCACAAGAACTGATAGTAAAACTGGTAGGAGGCTCCACCCACCGACCCCAATGTCATCAGAAAGCTTCTGCGCACATGCTCAGAAGCGCGTATGCGCAGCCCCATTACAAACCGGTAGTAAAGGTAAGTAGAACCCACCCCTGGACAAGTCCATCTATTATGAGAAGACAAAAAATCTGAATGGATTTCTGTGACATCTGGAGGGATTCTATTATACTTTGGATGTTATGCTACATTAAACTTTTGTTAAGTTTGAATGAATTTTCCTGAAGAAAAAGAAGACTAATCGAGGATATATATCATTCACTTAAAAGATTCTGTTGTTAAGATGTATTTGGACATGAAGTTATAAAGCATGCAAGATGAATTGAAGTAAGAATTTGGTAGATATGGCTCTCCATAGGTAAAACCTATGGTTTTACCACAGAAACAACTGCTTTATGATTGATGCTTCCAATAAGTTTGCTGCATCTGACTCCTTATAGATTCCAAGTTACATTCAGCAGTATTTGGTTCTGTGAATTGCACAGAATAATGGGTGATAGTGATGGATGATGGTACCAGTGCTTAAGAAAGATGGAAATCTGATGGAATGGCAGAAAGGGGTTAATATTTTCATCTGGGGTGGGAAGAAACCAAGAGTGAAACTGAAAATTATATAGGATATACATGAGAGAGGAGGTCTTAAAATGCCTAACTTAAGATTGTATTATGAAGCAGCTGCTTTTATCACAAATTAGTGATTGGTTTAACTTAACTGAAGAAAGAATGTTAAACATAGAAGGTTATGATTTGTTATATGGATGGCATGCTTATCTGTTATATGAAAAAAAAGTGGATAAAGGGTCATATACTTAGAAATGCGTTGTTGAGGGTTTGGAAAAAGTACCAATATAAGCTAAATTATAAGATACCCATATGGGCAAATCCCAGACATGCAATAGAAAATATAAGTATAGAGCAAAAAACAGAGGTGATTACTTATAAAGAGCTTTTTCTTTTGGAAAGGGGTAAGTTGCAACTGAAATCTTTAGATGTATTAAAAGAAGAAGGGATAATTTATACTTGGTTTCAGTATGGTCAGCTTCAAGCTAGATGGAGGGAAGATCAAAAAATTGGTGTTATGCAAAATGAGGAAAATCTGTTGAAACAGATTAGAGATCAAAGTCAGATTCATATTAAAAGGTTGTATAATGCATTATTGGAAATAGATTCAGAAACGGAATTGGTTAAGGATTGTATGATAAAATGGGCACAAAATTTTCAGGAACCAGTGATGATGGAAACGTGGGAAAAGATTTGGGTCAGAAATGTTAAATTTACGCAAGCACAAAATTTGAGAAAGAATTTTTATAAAATGTTTTATAGATGGCACTTAGATCCTAAAAAATTATCATGTATGTATTCGAATTTGCAAGCTAAATGTTGGAGATGTGAATGTAATGATGCAACCTATTATCATATATGGTGGACCTGTAAGAAAATCAAGGCATTTTGGATAAAAATTTGGTGGGTGATGCAGAATATTCTGAAAAGAAGGTTGAAATTTACTCCTCAATTGTTCCTATTGGGTATAATGACGGATTGTACAGTATTAGAGACTAAATTGATTTTGAACTTAATATCAGCAGCTAGGCTGTTGGTAGCGCAGTATTGGAAGAAGGATTCTTTGCCTACTATTGAAGAGTGGATACTGAAAGTAACGAACTTAGCAGAAATGGCGAAAATCTCAGCGTACCTGAAGGACTATACACAAGAAAGATACGTATCGGAATGGAGAAGATGGATTGATTATATTCAAAATAAGTATCAGACAAGAAAATATCAAATAGCTTATGAATGAATGTTAAGTATTAGAAGTATTATATTATCTATAGTGGAGTTAAGGTTTCAGGGGGGGAGTTAGTCGTCTGAGGATAAGTAGGTTAATCTAGTTTATGATTGTTAAATGAAATATCTTGTATTTTGCTCTGAGAAGTCTGGGGGGGAGGGTGGGATGAGGGGAGGGAAAGGGTGGGGGGAATATGGGGGGAAAGAAAATTCTTTTTTTCTGTAAAACTTTTCAATAAAAAAAATAGAGGCCCCCCAATCCCTGGACCAATACTGGTTTGTGATCTGTTAGGATTGGGCTGCAGAGCTGGAGGTGAGCGGCAGGTGAACAAGTAAAACTAAAACCATCTCCCCTCAGTCTGTGGAAAAATTGTCTCTCATGAAACCAGTCCCTGGTGCCAAAATGGTTGGGGGCCATTGATTTAGATTCTGCAGACACTCATTGGCCTAGTTTGCATTTTACACTAAGGAATGGCTCTGTGATGACGAGGAACAAGGAGGCTTTAGGACGACAGTGGATGGAGTTAAGTGTTGAAAATATGCAGAATCTTGTCATACAAAGGAATAAAAAAAGATTTTTCATTTCTATTCTCCCATTAGGATTTAGCATGGGGTCACAGGTCATGATTAATATTAAAACACTATGGTTACAGTTCTCATGTGTTTCCAATTTTCAGCCTTTGCACCACCAATATTTAATGGAGTAGTTGGAAGATATTTCTGGACTGCAGTAACTGTGGTAGAAGTGCAATTAATGTCATTTGACTCCTGTATCGGATATAATTTATTGACTAAAATACAATTGGCAGGTTTCCTCAATAGGATTGATGAAGTGCAGTGACTACATTTTTAGTAGATTCCTGTATCATTCTATAATAGCCAACAAGTTATATTACGAGCCAACTCATTGTGGAAATGCAGTCTTAGAATGTTTAGTTTCACAAAGGGATATTCTCTGTTTGAAGATCTATCTAGTAAAAAATCCTCCTAAAAAATCAAGAATTTCCAAAGGCAGCATGTGTACAATAGAGTATGAAATTCCATCTTATTAGAAATGTATCTTCCAACTTTTCACCTTTGAAAAGTTGGAAACTTAGTATATTATAGCTCAATCTTTCATACTATATATTTCCTTTGTTTTTTGATATTTATTTCAAGACATGACCTCACAAGACTAAAGCTATGCTTTTTGATTCAGTGTTCATTTTTAGTATAATTGCATACATATGGGCCTTCCATAAAAATAACTACATTGTATTCTGTGTGATAAAAATATGCAGACAAATGTTTTGGATTGCACTGTTAGATTAATGTTTCTTTAGTTTAATCTAAATCTGTTGTAATTTTTAGAACTAGAATGAACCATGGTTGTATTGCATGAATCATTCTGCAAGAAACATGCAGGAGGATATTAAGAACAATTCCTATATTCATCTTTTAAAACAATGTAAAAACTGCAAAAAGGTGAACTTTGCTGTGCCATCTATGGTAATTAGTTACAATTATCCTAGCAATGTTATCAGAATGTTTAATCAAGTGTGGTCATATGATACTGGATGATTTATCCTAAATACCAACAATTTGATTATTTGGATTTCTTCTATTTCAGTTAGATCTAAAGTTAGTGTACCTTAGACAATTACAAGCACGGCATGAATGTTAACTTTTAAAAGTAGGTTTATTGCATTTGATTTTTGCTTTCTCTCTGGGAAGGTCAGCTGCACCATAAAAACAAATCATAAATGATGATGGGCTAATATGGATAATCTTTTTCTGCTCTAAATAAATGGAGAGAACAAGGGGAGTGTGTATTGCATATGTAATGCAGAGAGCAGTTTAAATTAAACAGAAAATTTCTCTATTGAAGACTCTGAAGCAGAAAGAGTTCTCTTTCACCTTTAGTAATCTTTTGAAGAGTGGACACCTCACACAATTCTTAGGTTGTATGTCTGTATAAATTATAAATACGCAGATCTATCAGATATTATCAGCACTACCTGCTTTAGGATGTGCTGACTGGAGTTGCTTGGTGTCCATTGATCAGAAAGTAAGTTACATGGGCACCAGTAACATAACATAAAGATCAGTTTTTTTGGAACAGGTAACAGAAATCAATTTCCCAATCACGTCTAGGAAAGAATGTATATGCACAAAAGGGTCTGTGTCATAATCAAGTTGAGTGGGCTCCTCCTGCCCATCCATTAAACCAGGGGTGAAATCCAGCACGTTCTGACAGGTTCTGGAGAACCGGTAGCGGAAATTTTGAGCAGTTTGGAGAACCGGTAGCGGAAATTTTGAGTAGTTTGGAGAACAAGCAAATACCACCTCTGGCTGGCCCCTGGAGTGGGGTGGGAATGGAGATTTTGCAGTATCCTTCCCTTGCGATGCCCACCAAGCCATGTCCACCAAGTCACACCATGCCCATCAAGTCACGTCCACAGAACTGGTAGTAAAAAAATTTGGATTTCACCCTGCATTAAACCCAAGTAAAGAGCCACCTTCAATCTTTGAATAATGTTGGAAATTAGGAACTGGCAGAGGATAGAAAATCTAACTCAGCCTCTCCAAACCTGGCAAACTCCAGCTATGGTGGCCCTATCATTTCCAAACCCAATTTATCTAAAGAACCCTATAGATTGTAATAACATTAGGAGATGTAACTTGGGTAACAGATATATGAGTCAGCAATAGAGATGTTAACAGAGAACACTAAGCCATGATATAGCATTATAGATTGTTAGGGAATCATGGATAAAAGTTATAGCTTTATGAGTAAGTTAGGCCAGGTATTTTCAAATTTTTTTTATGGATTTTTTTTAATTTAACACCCCTCCCCCAAATCTCCACTCTAGTGATGAAAACCAGCTGTGTTCATTCCCCCCTCCCTTAATCTCTCATGGACTCTCATCAAGTTCTCATGAAATCTTGGGGTTCTGTGGAAAAGTTTTAAAAAATCCTGAAATAGAGGCTTTGGCCACTGTAGCAACACTCGGTGGTATTCCATTTCAGTGTTTAATTGTACTACCAGTAGTCTTGAATTTATAACCACATTTGAAAACAGAATTTTCATTCTTAAGCAAGGCAGATACCCAAGTTTATCTTTTTGCCATGGTTGTTAAGTGAATCACTGCAGTTATTAAGTGAATCATGTCATTAAGCAAATCCTACTTTCCTCCATTGACTTCGCTTGTTGGAAGACAGCTGGGAGGGTTGCAAGCAGCAATCACGTGATCCCAGGATACTGCAATTTTCTTAAATACATACCATTTGCTAGCAGCCAATTGCTGCAATGGTTGATTGTAAGTCACTATTTTCAGTATTGTTTTAACTTTGGTCGCTAAGTCAATGGTTTAAGTCAAGTACTATCTGTATATTAACAAAGCACCATTCTATTTTCTTTAACTTTAGCATGTTGTAATAAATTTTGCTCAGTTGCTAGTTTAAGAATGAATAATCATTTGATTTTCATTCTTCAAATGAAATTTTTGATCTGGAAAAGTACTCTCTTTTTAAGAAATAAATTATATGTAGTTACTGGATGTTGAGAATCAGGAAAAGATAATTATGGAGATTATCAATAATTATCACGGAATTATTGAGGTCCTATTTTTGTAACGTCCAACTTTAATGAATCTTCCCAGATTCATCAGTATTGTCTCGGAATTTGTGTGAATTATTTTAATATTTTAAATAATTGCTTAGATTTTAAACCCATATTCAAGATTTTACAAAAATATAACATCATTAAAGTTCTCTGCTTGGGAATATATCTCTAGTACCTATAAAAATAAATAAATTGTGCTGACCTGTCCCAAGAAACTGATTACCTTGTATTCCCCAATTCCTGTTATTTTAACAATGCCAGAGTTTACTATTCTCTGCCCAATAAGGTCCTACCTTCCTTTACTGTCCTGGAAGAAGTCCAAGGCAAATCCAAAATAACTTCCAGTAGGGCCAGAATACACAGTGGGGGCATCTGCATGCAAATTGAGGGTCCATCCTCTTTGGCAAAGGAATAGAAATCCCATCAGGAAGGCCCAGACCATAACAAGCAAATCCAAGGATCTGTGGCCTTTAAACATCTTCATATTCTTTCTTTCCAGGCACTATGCTGTTCATACTATAGCACTAATTCTATCATTCTCCTAATAACCACAACCATGACACATTTCCTAAACTGCTTCCTCCCCACAAAGCCATCATGAGCTAAAGATATCAATTTATCAGACATCCTGCAGACGTTTCACAGCAGGAACTGGGGAATATTAACAATAAAACATGAGAATGATGGAATGCTTGCTCTTGAAACAAGCTGAAGCAAACTCCTATTAGGCCCCAAGAACTGTTGCAAGGAAGCATCAATACCCCCCCTGACATTTTTTGGGTTAAATTTTCATACATTGAATGAGTTGGATGGGGACCTGTTAAAACAGATAATTGCTGAAGTATCCTGTGAAATTTTGGAATGGAGGGGAGGCAGGTTCAAGTCAGCCCTGAGTCCTAGTGACTGCCTGAACAAGTCCCTGCAATTGGGGGGGGGGGGCAAGGATTTTGCCATTGCCTCCTTCCCAGGCTGAGAAAATAACTGATTTAAGGTAACCCAGTTTTGTATCTTAGTGCTTAAGGAGAACTAGTTTCCGTTTCTAACCTGATGCCTCATCACTGTACCAAACCAGTTTTTATATACATGTTAATTTATCTTTTAACTGATAAATGAGCAGTGACAAGAATGTAGCCTTTTCTCAGGAAAAGCAGCTTTTTAATCAATAAAATAGGGGTGGGGGGAGATGTTAATATTCTGACCAGGAAACTCAGGTAATCTTAGATAAGGAAAAAGATGAAATTCTAATAATTCAAAATGAATTGTAATTGTAAGACTGACAAAGCTGTTTATTCCAGGAACTGATCCAGAGGAACTTGAGGCAGAGCCAGATGGTATCTGAAGAATGAAGATGAAGGAAAAATGGGTAACTTGGGATGATGGTGGTGGCTGAAGATAGAAGGATCCATCCTGCCAGCTTGAGGTTTGTGCCAGTGATGCTTAACCAAGCATATATAAATCAAACCCACTTTTTTACTGCTGCTTCTCAAGAGGGTTGCAGAAGAGTTGGGGAAGTCCAGCAGAGACAACTATTAGTGTTTTAGGTAACATCATTTTCATTGTGAAAGCCTCTTCTCTTGTTTCCATTCAAATAGAATTAAGAATCATTAGAAAGATTTTAGTATGCTTTGTGGGATAATTTCCTATGAATTTACAAAGCCCTTGTGACATATTTCCTAACTCTAATATATAGCAACTCTATGAGCAGGTTAAGTTTAGTGGATTTTTTTTCTGCTGAGACGTTACAAACTTGCCCTCCCTACAGCCACCTCCCCCACCCCCCAGATAGCAGATGTTGGGTTTCTGATAGATCCTTATGTAAGATGCTAAGAGGAAACAAGTGTCATCCTTATAAATAGAATACTTTTCTCCCCAAGTTTCCTATGATATGTAATTCATATCACAAATTATGAGAGATTCACTGAGGGCTACTTTTTAAAAAAATCATCAGCTAGCCTCTATTCATTTCCTTTCTAAAGAAAAGAGCATGGACTGTTATCAACCTTCAGGAAGTCTTGTTATCAACATTAGCACCAAGCATGTTTCATAATTATCCTTTCCTAGGAGATGAAATATTTTGGGAAATATTAAAGAGGCAGAATATTATGTTTCCCTGTATGAGAAATGGAGAAGCATGTTTTTAAAGACAAAGCAGCTCCCACCTTCCTGCCTCCACCCTTTTGTTAATGGGCCAGAGGCAGAAACTCTATCTTTGTCAATGGACCTTATCTGCAAGACAATGGGACCCATCTAGGACGAAACTCACCACATGGCACCTGGGAAGATTACATCAGCCAGCAAGGCTAGCTAAGACCCCCACCCCCTGGAAGTCTGACAACCAATCAGGATACTCTTTCTGGGCCCCAGGAAGTTCAAAGCCAGAGAGCATAAAACCCGGAGACTTGCTGTATCTGCCCTTTTCTGTTCAGAAACTCAAGCCATGTGATCCTGTCCACCATTAAACCATATTTCCAAGCAGTCTCCATGTTTCCAGTGTCTTTTCCCCACTTAGAGCAGAACCCAGAGGATATTTCTTCCTACATTATCATAATTATAAATTGTTTGTAGAATTTTTTGTTATTTTTATTCACTGGATTTATAAGATGCTCCAATCAAACTGGATGTAAAGGATGTAAAACAAAAGCGTATGTGTATGTATATGTATGTATGTATGTACTGTATTTCCTGAGACGAACACCACCAGCTTAGCCACTAAACAATTATTTATTGCCTTTCCTGCATACAATTATGTCAGGCACTGATCTCTTTCAAGCAATATTTTTACCAATTTACCAGGCTAGTAATACATATTTTTGAATAAAAGCTTAGATGTAGCTATTGAATTCCACACTTTTAAATAAACTACACTGCGGCAGATAAAATCGTGACTCTGTCATTTGGCACAAGACTTGCGTGCATGAGATCAGCCGTTGCATTAGGTCAAAACTCTCTAGTCATTACAAACTTTAAAAAAAAATATTTGATGTCTAACCTACAGAGATTCCAAATTACAAATCAAGTTAGGCAGAGGAAGGTTAACACCAAATAATGTCTTGTACTTTAGGGAAAGAATAGCTAGAATAGTAACAATAATGTGTCTTCAACAGAACATCACTAGAGTCCCAAGGCATATTTATTGACAAGAATACATATACCGTCCTGTATTTATTTTGCATTGCTGTTAAATTGCCATCTGATGAACTCATTTAATTCACTTCAACTGGGTTCTAGAAATGAGTTTATGATCAGCCTCAGGTTTCTGTTGAATATAAGAGGTATTTTAATTATCTGTATTATTTGTAATATTTAAAAATACTATATAAATACTGTTTTTCAAGTTACATTTTTAAAACAATGAAATCTTGTTAGTATTTGCTTATGATGCAATCTTATATAGTAAGAGTGTATCATATAGAAAGACTGCAAGTGGCATTAAATTTAAGAGTACATTACCTCAATTTGAAGAGCGCCAATTGAAATGACTACAAATAGCCTTTAGTCAAAAGCAAATGTGATGAAAATAATTGAAGTGTATTTTTAAATCAGATTTGCAATATATATTAAGCCTTTAATCAGTTAATAAAGTAAATAGAGTAATAAATCTGGCATTACTATGACAGCCTTTAGTAATAGAAATCAAACAGTCTAGGCTGTGTAGTTTTCAAACATAAGGTCTTTGCTGTACAACATAGGACATGAAAAGGACATCAAGAGTTCTGAGATAGGACTTTTAATTTGAACATCAGTTTTCAAAATCTGTATTAACTGACAAGAGTTATTTTAAACATACAAAATGATTCTCTCCCATCTGAAACTATGGCTCAATTAGGTTTGCAGGACAAAAAGAATTGTAAAATTGACTTTGTAGCCTTATCTGTAGGGAACGGTGGGAACTGTTCCTGCTTTGCATACATGTACGGGGCCTTGTTATCAACTTAGTGCAGTTACTCCAGTATGCATGGAGAAACCAGCATAGGCCTTATCAAAAAGCCATATATTGACTAGACGATTCCCTTTAAAAAGTATTATTAAAAATGAAATTCCTCTAGACTAATGTTTTCACTCTTGACAACCCACAATTCTTTTTCCTTTACACTAGCATTAGCCCAGGTTTCAGTGCTATAGTTATTTTATTCTTAATGCTGGTGATGGGCCTGAAATTTCTTAATAGGTTCAGGTTGACTGCTTGTTGATATTCATTGATCCATGTTTGACGACACAGGCCTATAAACATTCTACGCATGGAGTATTTTCTATAAATTAGTATAAAATCATAATCTCTTCTGGATAGTTATGAGTTCATTGTAGTAATAGCAGCTGGGGACATACACGTATTTTCTTGGGGCTTGTCAAATTCCACCTGCTTTTTAACATTAAAAAACACCAAAAATAGGAGGCTACTATGCTTCAAAGCGAATTAAAAGCACTTTTATTTCAAGAATAACACCCAAATGGAAGCTGTAACTTTTCTTGAAAAGTAAAAATGGCTGGTTACAGCTCAGTACTCTACCTAGAAATATGTCCTCATGCCAAAAACAATTGTTAAGTGGATTAAGAGGAGGTAACATATAGTATAGGTAACATATGGTAATGGAGGGAGTTGCCCTTCCTGACAGATGTTGGAGGTTGAATGACAATTGTAGCAGCTTCTCCACACTCTACAATTCCACTCTCTCCTCCTGAGTTAATTAATAGAGTATCTGAATTTTTCTGCAGGGGAACAGAGAGTCATTTTCTTCATTGCCTTAAGTTACTAATTCTTTGGGTAGACCTGAGTGTTTTCTCTAGACTGAAAGTGCAAGAGATGGTAAACAAAAGCCTTCTATTGTAATCTTTTTTCCAAGTTTCTCCATGCTTTTTTAAAAGTAATGTTTGAATAGTATATTGGAACATCAGTGTGAATGGTATTTTATACCCAAATATTTTTTATAAGTTGTATTTCACATGCTTCAAAGTATCAGAATGAACGTTATTGCACATGCAATATGCAGTTCACATATGGTTAGATAAACCATATGTAATGTATTGAGCCAGGTCTATAGGACTTCTTTCTGCTAAATCCTATTTAAAAAGTGGGTGTTACAATATGAGAACTAGCAACTTGATTCTGCTTCTTTGGAAACAAGAATATACACTTTCGCCCACGCAATGTTTATTATAAAGTTCATTTTCCTCATTTTTATAGCATGTATGTGATATATATATATATATATGTATGTATGTATGTATGTATGTATGTGTGT
This sequence comes from Pantherophis guttatus, assembly GCF_059756535.1. Taxonomy (NCBI): domain Eukaryota; kingdom Metazoa; phylum Chordata; class Lepidosauria; order Squamata; family Colubridae; genus Pantherophis; species Pantherophis guttatus. Next base: position 56,994,522 of record NC_142066.1, read on the forward strand.
ATGTATGTACACACACACACACACACTTACATGTGACAAAATTTAATATAGCCTGCTGATACTGAAATAAGAGTGTGTTCTTTGTTGGAATAGTTCTTGCAGAAGTCCAGTCTCCTCTTGTGCCCCATTGGAATGCTGGAGCTTGGGTCTTAATCTCAGGCAAATGGAGCACTCAATAATTACAGTAATACTGTTTTGCTACCTCAGTTTTCTAAGCAATTATCATAGATACTGAGTTCCTTGGTCAGTACAGCTTTTTCCAGTGCTATTTTTTTAACTAGCAAAGGAGAGGAAGCCCAGAGCCTGAAATATTCAGATAAGCAATTAACAATGGTTATATTGGAAGTTTTGGAGTGGAGGCCATTTTCCATGATCAACATTAGCAGTAGTTGGACAGTTATGTTATAAATAGCCATGGCTTCACAGAAAGCTCACTTTCTTTTCTTGCCTACTTCCCCCCTCCCCCCAGATGAAGAAATTAAGTAGAAGAATTAAATGTAACAAAATTATTATGTCTCTCTTAAGGCAGACATTCTCTCCATTAAAAGGGACAGCTGTGAAATCAGGTAACCTTTCACTTCCTTTTTTGGAAGAATCCGAATAAAAACACACCACTCAGAATCTTTCCAAAGCATATACAGTAAAGGCACACGTTTAAACAACAGCCTTAACATAAACACAAGTGTGCGTGCATAGATACACACACAAAAGCGCGCGCGCACACACACACACACACACACACACACACACCTCTATATAGAAATTTTGTTGCTGCAAAGACTTACGGTAGGTCCCCCCAAAAAATTATTAGACTTTTGAGATTTTTCTGTGGGATACACCTTTTCTTCTGATTTGAAAGTCATTTGGACTTCCTTTTTTACCCATTCAATGGGTTACTTCTCTCCAAATAGCAGCCTGGCTCCTGACAAGAAGATGCAGTCAAGACCAAAGTATCACACAGGCTCCACAGATGTTCCAAGATATGTCACTATAGTCACTGGAATTCATTAGCTATGGTACAAAAAGGTTCCTATCACTGCTCCTTACTTTATTCCAAATCTCGTCACATTTTCTCTAGTAGAAAATAATTCCTATTTTTTTATTTTCCATGGTACCCAAGAAAACAAAACTGAGTTTGAATAGACATGCTTGAAGTCTTCTTATGCCTTTGCCACAATGAGCTCTGAACCTTTGTTGCAAGCTTTCTTTCCAACTACATCAAAATGTATAGATAACTCAAACAACCTGAACAAGTACCACTCAGAGAGCAAGCTATAAAAATGTTATTGCAGTATACTATCATTATGGAACATTTGTCAGAAGAGCTACAAAAAGCAGCATTGACATGTACAGAGTTCAGTGCAATTTTTAAAAACCTTTTCTTTTCTGAAAAAAAATTATAAGTTAATAAGGAACCATCAAATATTACAGAGGACAGAATACAAGTCATATTCTGGATGTTCCCAGGATTCCAGTACAACATATTGCTTCAAAGACTGATAAAGAAATTATTTTCTGGTTCTATTTCCCCTTGGGGCAGTGGCACAGGGAAGATAGCAGGGCCAAGCTTGTTTGAGAAGAAAGCTTGCTGTTTGTAGTAATCAGCAGGTTGTTGAAAATGGTTCTTGGTTGGATAGAGAGAGGAAAAGAGGAATGGGTTGAATGTCGACTATCTCTTGACTCTTTTGCTTAAAGTTTTAAGCTTTAAAGTGAACTCAAATAAATAGCAAATAAAAGAAGGCAAATAATTTAGATATTATTCACTCAAAATTTCAGGATGGAAAAGAAATGATTTAAAAACACAAGCATCAGCAATTAAAAGGGACATATCAGCTGAAGAACTTCACATTCATATAGATGTGAGTAAGTCACCTCCCTGGGTGCAGAGGACCCTGAAAATACTGACAAGCATAACTCCAGCAACATTTTCCCCCTTTCCATGGATATGTTACATTCACTTCCCCTTTCCACACCCAGTTCTCCCATTTCACTATTCTCAGATGGTGTCAGTCATGGCCTTCAGACAGTCTGTACAAAACACCAATGCACACAGAGATATATGCCCCTACGTTCTCCCCAAGAGAGGCCACATCTTTCTCACTTCTTCATGTGCCGTGACTAGGAGGATGCTGCAAATCCTGCCCTGAGAAAATGGGATGCAGAAGGGGATGGAGATGTAATGCTGTGGCAGCAGCGGTTGCTGGTCGGGGAGCTAAGAGAGTTGGGTAGAGGGCATGAGGGACAGGATGAAAAGTGAAAGGACCCGGGTGGATGGCAGAAGCAGGGATGATATGGATGGGGTGGCTGGCCAGGAATGTAGCAGGGTGCCCTGGGATGATTGAATGAGTTAAGTGGGATAATGAGATAGGTGTCAAATGGGGCTGGGGAATGTGATGTACTTGAGCAAGAGGCTGGGGATGTGGGTGAGGGTGGATTCCTATGGCTGCAGCTGCTGCTGCTGCATGATGCTGCAGGATGGCATGCTGCACAGTTGTAATGGAGGTGGCTGCAGCTGCCGCAGGTTGTTGGATATGAATGGGCTGCAAGGCAGGGGCTGTGGCGGGAGCTAGGGCAGCTGAGGCTGGAAAGGTCTTGACCTGCTTGGCAAGAAACTGTTGCTGAATATGCTGCTGAGCTGCTTGCTGAAGCTTGCTATATTTCTCCATCTCTTCTGGCGTGAAAGTGATGGGCTGGCTCTCCAGAGGTGCCAAGGAAGAGTCTTCAGTGCCTTCAGGCTCCCCACTGATGCTGGGCTCCCCACTTTGTGCTACATAGCTAGGGAAATGCTCGACATCTGGAACTAAAGGTACCATCCTTCCTTCTATAGAGACAGATTGGTTTCCACTGTCAAGAGGCTCTAAAGCTTCATTTTCATCGGGATCAGGGAGGAAGTTGTGCGGCACAACCAGGTCACCAGATCCATACTGCTCTGGGAGTACTGGGGCCTCAAGAGGAACAGAAACTAGGTTTGTGGCTACTTCTGGGTTCTGATCAGCTGAAACATTGTCCTGTATTTCAGTCACCACGGTTTCCTCCACTTGAGGCTGACTTGCTGAAACAATGTCTCCACTCTCATGAGTTGTTTCATCCAGCTCTGATAGTTCCAATTCTTCTCCTCTTTCTAAACCAGATTCCTCACACTGCTTGGTGCTTGGTTTCCTAACTGCAGGAAGTTTTCCAATTAATGGAAGAACAGGCTTATTGCCTAATGAGGGAGGAAGCTTTGGGCCAAAGTAGCCTTGGGGTGGATCTTTCAGTTTAATTCCTACCTTGTGAGATCCTGAAATGGGATCATCATTGCTGCTAGATTTCTTCTCTACTTTTCTACACTGGATTTTTTCCAGAAGGAGTTTAGCTGTAGCAGAATTTTTCTCCTCAGAGTTACAGCTGTTCCCAAAGTTAGAGCTGCTGATCTTTTGAGAGAGACTGGAAGCTCCTGCAGCTTCTTCTCCTCTGGCTTCGTCCTTTCTTGCAAACCCTTCACTTTGTCTGACTTTGAAATAATGAGGAGATTGTGAGCGATATATCTTTGACCGGATGAAATCACGCCGGCCAGATCTTCTTTCCCCAGGGCTTTCATGACCACGGGATCCCTTCCGTGAGAGAGATCTTTGTGAAAGGCTTCTTGTGCTCCGACTACGTTCTCGGCTGTAACTTCTACTCCGTTTCCAGCTATGTCCTGTTCGGCTTCTGCTCCGCCGCTTACTTCGACTGTGGCTACAGCTACTGCTGCGTGTCCTTCCTCGACTTCTAGTCCTTGACCTCCCTCTGGTGTGAGTTCGACTTCTGCTCCTGCTCCGAGACCTGCTTCTGCTTAGGCTGTAGTCATCTTCTGAAGAGGAGTACTTGCGCCTCTTTGACCTGCGCTTGGAACTAGTATAATCTGAATCATCCTCTGAGTCATGGGAGTGCTTAGTATGACTTTGTGATCGGTCAGTGTAATCGCTATAGCTGTCTTCTGAGTAGCTATGGTGCCGACTGTACCGACTATTGTCAGTGGAAGCATATGAAGTTGATGAATAGGATCTCTGAGATGATCTTCTTGAGGAGTGCCTATGCCCTGACCGGGAGCGGCTTCGTGAACAGTCACTGCCAGAGTCATAATCATCACTATATTGTGATGCTGATTTCTGCCTGAAGTGCTTGTGGCAGGAGGAATCTCCATCACTCTCATAGCCACCACTACTCTGTTGTCCTCGATGACTGGGATAAACTGAAGTTGAGGCGGAAGGTCGCTTTTTGCTTGCAGACAAAGACTGCTGCAAGTCCCCCTTGGTTTTTTTGTTGCCATAATCTTGGGAAGAAGTACCACCATCCTCTTTCTTACTGCTTTCTTCAATAGAAAGAGACTTCCTCTGAGAGTCTTGTACACACCACTTCCTTTTTTTAGAATAGCCAGTATCCTCAGTCTTTTGCATCCGTTCAGCCTCAGTGGGAAAAGATGATTTGTTCTTTTTGTGCTTGTGCTTCTTCTGCTTCTTGGATTTATCTTCTGCTAAGTCCCCTTCTCTGCTTTTCTCCTCTGCCTCACATTTGCGCCTGTGTTTACGTTTGGTTGATTTTTTGTGCTTCTTCTTCTTTTTGTGTTTGTGAGACTTCCCCATTTTGTCTTTGCGACTAGTAAGATTGCCTCTACTGCTGTCTTCCAGATTTTCACTTTTGCCAGTTCTTATAGGGCTGATTTCCTGCTTGCCACACATTACAAAGGTCTTGCTTTCCGGCACTGCAGTTGAACTGCCAGCTACAATGTCCTTCTCTTTGCTTTTGCTTGCATCACTATCTCCGGTAGCCTGCACTTTTTCCTTTGAAAGGTTTGGTGTACCTTTCTGTTTTTCCGTTCCTTTCATTTTAGTGTCTTTGTTACGAGACCGCTTAAAGTCAAAATATAAGGGATTGCAGCTATATGACACAGAGGGTTCTGCTCTGGTGAAGATCAGCAGTTCTGAAGGCCACTGGAGGGTGGTGCTCTCATCTTTACTCAGAACAGGGAAGAACGGCCCTGTTAAATGTTTAGGCCCTTCTGCGGTTTCTTTACTAGTTCCTGGAGCCTGGGGAATCTCTTTAATGACATCTGAATCTAGAGAATTATTTCCTTTAAGTTGTTTTTCTTCTTGCTTGCCTGTTTCCCCCAAAATCTCCTTATCTTCCATTTTGTTGATTTGGTTTGCAGGACTCTGCTCCTTCTGAGGGATCACACATTCTGCTGCTGTTTCCTTCTCATCACTTTTTGCCACTTTGAGTTTGGGGGAATTGTTTTGTTTCCTTTCACGAGCTATTTTTTTGCTTGCGGCTTCTGCTTCTACTTGGTCCGTTGCCTTCATAAACAGCAAAAACTGAAAGTTGGGCTTCACTTTACAATGTGCAGGGGGAATATAGTGATAATATTCTGGTTCTACTGCCACTGGTCCATCATCTCGTTTCATTTTTTTTAGCTTTGATAATGTAGCATCTTTCTCCTGTGATTGCTCATCTTCTTCTCCCTTGCTGTCAGAGCTGTTTGTTCCCTCAATTTCTCCCATTTTTCCCACCAAAGTTCCAGAATCTGAATGGGCTCTTTCATCACTTTTAACTTCATCATCAGGAGAACTGGATTCATCCACATGGTCTTTGAATACTGAAGCAATTGATTCTAGCTTTACAGGGGCCTTTTTGGCAAATGAGAAAGACACACCTGTTTTGTTAATTCCCAGACCAACAGCTTGTGATATCTGGGCAGGAACTTGAGCAAGTCCAGGACTACTACTGATTTGTCCACTGCTGCAAGTTATACCCTTATCCATGGTCATGTTGCTAGCTTGCCCCGAAGTTGGTGAGGAGGAGGAGCAACTACCAAGAAATGTTGAATCCACATCATCCTCTCCTCCTTCTTCATCTACTGCCACAGTAGTGGTTCTAAACATCGGCCCACTTCCTGGAGCACTGGAAAACAGGGAAGGAGAAAAAGCAGACCGAAAAAGAGAATAGAATACATGATTATTACCATTTTCACCTTAGAGTTACACTCAAAACTTTATGCATATACAATCTTTTTATCTTTTATACAATTGCTCTGCAAGCAATGAATATATTCAGTAACCATTGTTTTGACATTTCTATTTCCTTACAGAATTTGTTTTAACAAATTACTCTTACAAGAACTATGGAAACATTACTTTGTTCTAAAGCAGTGGTTCTCAATCTTCCTAATGCCACGACCCTTTAATACAGTTCCTCATGTTGTGGTGACCCACAACCATAAAATTATTTCCTAAAACCATTGAAAATATGTGTTTTCCGATGGTCTTAGGCAACCCCCTGTGAATGGGTCATTCGACCCCCAAAGGGGTCGCGACCCACAGGTTGAGAACCACTGTTCTAAAGCATACCCTTGTGAGAAAGTGAATTAACTCACCATAAAATTTAAAATTAAATGTATACAATTCCAGCCTTCAAAATCAAGGGGAAAAAAACCCTCAAAATGACTGGGAACAAAGTACACACAATTTGGATACATACAAGAAACTTCATATGAATAGATGCCCCACTTGCTTTTGGCTTAGGTCTTTTTCCATATAAAATACCAGAACTGGCATTAATAATTTCATTAATAATCATTTCAGTTCATTTTTGTACTCATATCATACCTGTCATTTTTAAAAAAAATCATCATAGATAAGAGAGAGGATGGGCATTTCTGTATTGAGGAAATGGCAGATTAAAGTTCTGGTCTCCAAATATTTAAGCAGCCATAGCAGCACTTCATTCTGTCTGTAATCTAGTGTATGACTTGAAATAATTGCATATTTAGTTACAAGTCAGTCTAACTTGCATGTTAAAACAAAACTGCTTTTTTTTTTAACCAACACTGTGCAAATTCTGTCAGCTCAAATACCACATTGCAAGGAATATTGAGGACTAAAAAGGGGACCCTGCACCTGCAGAAATACGCTAGGAAGAAGACTGAGGACTAAGTAAAAAAACTGAAAGATATCAGGAACCATGGCAGGCAGCTTGAGTATTTTTAAGGAACAAAATGGCCAAAAGCTCTATTTAAACACACACAGCCCACTCCGACTCCAGCTTTAAATATTCTGCATCCTTGTAGTAGCTCATAATTCACCATTCAGTTTGCTTCCTCTGTTCAGCCAGCTCATGCAGACGGCGAAGGGCTTTCTCCTGCTTTCTCTCATCTTTCCGGGATCTTGAGGAAACATTGCGAGCAAATTCTCTTTGCTTGAGATCTTTTAATCTCTGTGCAAAATAGGAGAAGAAAATGATTATATAATTTATGGAGAGAAAAACAAACAATTCTTTAAAATACATCAGACAAAACTATAAGTGGATATAGTTTCAATGACCTCAGGAGAAAAACAGATTATAAAGCAAAATTCATACCTTATGAAAAAATGTTTGACTGATCACCCTAATTTCTAAACACTTTAATGATTTAGCCTTCACAATCTCCTGTTCAATGTCACATTATGATATATGTAAATGTATTACATATCAGTGCAAGCAGGAAACAGCAAAAGCACGCACAAAAAAAAAGCATTTATAAATGTAAAGATTCAGCATGCCTATATACTTTTTCTATGCAGCCTGCTGCAGTATGTTACTCTAGATGGTTTGTCCATAATTCACAACATTCCCAGCAAATTTGACCATGTTGGTCAGGGAAGGATGGAAATGAAGCCCAATTTGGAAAGTAATCAAATCTCAGAAATCAGATTCAATATGTAAGAACAAAAGCAAGAAAGAACAAGATTCATTTGAAAGAGGAATGTTGCTTTATTATGGTAAGCAGTAATTTTATATTCAAACTGTCTAAAGCTGGAAAAAAGAGGCTATTATTCTTGTAATATAATTAATAACAAACACATTTCTTAGGAATGTTATAAGAGACTTCTGGAAGGGTAATTTAGAGGTCACTTGAAAAGACAAAGCTGGGTGGGTATGTACACAATTCTAAAATTGTGCAATTGTTTTCTTAGGAATTATTATTTCTAAAATATTTAGGAGATGTATACAAAACTACATTTGTTTTGTAATAGGAATTCTGAAGAAACCTTGGCTCTTTCACTCTGAGAGCTATATGAAATATATGGACATTTTTGTTTGAAGGACAATATATAAATCAAATAAATGCATAAAATTTAATTAGAAAAAGCTGCAGAACTCTCTTATTTTAATTCTGTAATGTGTAAATGTGCCAAGTGGATAGTTTACTTTGCTCATTTTAACATAGACATATATATTGATGTAGGAAACTCAAATTTCATGAAAAGGATCAAGACAATACCCAAACTGGCAAATTATGCAGCAATAAAGCCCTTGGTGAGCCCCACAGCATAGTTCTGCTATTAAAGAAAATTATACCTCAGTTTTAATGATGGGTCATGAGAATGTCTTTTGTGTAGTACTTTAACAAATGGGGAATGAAGAGCACTGTGCGTTGTGCACATCTGGGAGGTTTGGCATGATTATATGGTTGTACTTTATACTGGATATCATGAAATGGCTTTAAAGGAGCTTGTTTTATGTTTCAAGTGGTAAGCTTAGATTGTCTTTAGTTACTGAAATCCTTTTCTGTGCACTGAAGAGGACAGCTACTGTTACTAAGACTGTGAGCATTCTTAATTCTAAGCCCTCCATTTTGCACAGAAGCAACACAATTCCAGATGAAATTCCAGTTTCATCAACTAGTATTCATTCTGTCCAAGGTTCCTCTAAAAGAAGAACATATATTGGTAAACATTGCCTCTTGACTCTCTGGACTACTAAGTGATACTGCTACTACTACTACTTTTATCCTCAATTTAAGGTCTCCATATATTGAATTTTACCCCCACCAATTTTCACACTTAGATATAAGTAACCGAGTGTGGCTGAAGGTTCACATATAGCCACCCAACTAACCTCAATTAAACTTGTCACCATGGATTTATCTGTGCAGAATAAGGAAAACCATCACTTTTTACTTTCCTGCATGGAACAAAGAGTTTTATATACAATGGGCTTTCTCCACTAGGTAGGATATGTGCTTGGTGACTTCAGGGAAAACAAATCCTGCAGGTTTTATCTATGCTTTAGTCTTCAACTGCAAGAGTGAAAGAGTTGGACTAAATCAAATAGAACTCATGTCACTATTGATTCCATAGAAGCACATGTATAAGTATTTCTTCCAGTATTAGTGTGAAAATATACAATTGGAACACTATCTTATAGTGCTTCTCTGTTTTAGGCATAATCTATCCTTCTTCAAAAGAGAATAAGAACAGATAAAATAATAATGCTGGAAATGATAAAGATTTATTGAAAGACAGATGAGTTATCAGACTGATAGGCTGACTTAGCCCTAGTAGTTCCCCGTCCCTAATGATTAGAAAAAAACTCAGTTTTGGTCATGACCCATTTCAATGATGTACAACTTGATTGGGACCCAGGGCCACATTTAGCTTTTGAGTGGTATACTAGAGAATGCATTTCAAAAGTAATTGGTGAATCCAAACAAACACTATATTTAGTGTAATGTACATTTAAATATGATTAAAATGCAGTTAAAATTATTACTTAGTGATCAGGTATTTAATAATTTCTCATTCCTGTCCTATTACACATTATTATTGTGTAAAAGACCACAACCATGTCATTCAATGCACTATAAGTATCATAGTTGCCTTAGTGCAGGGTGTCAAACTTGCAGTCCATGGGCTGGATGCATCATGTGCTGGCCACACCCACCCACATTTTAGCAAAGGGAGAAAAAGTCGTGATATATCATGTGTTGACAACATGACGGCAAATGTGATGATGTAAGTTTGACATCCTGCATTAGTGTATTCCTCTACTTCATAGTAACTAATGGTAAAATGCCAGAATTTCTTTTGCTGTGTCAGATAACATTAGAATTATCTATTCACATCTACTTTATACTTACAGAAGATTGACAATTAAAAAAAAGAATGTGAAATCATTCCAAAATAAGAGGGTATTCTTTTATCTATGTACATATCTTTAATTATGCATTTTGTTTATATTGACTAATATGAATCAAAATTATAAGTAGCCATAAGTATGAAGAGAATTGGGGTGAAATCTGCTATATAGTCATATGTGATAGTTATAGGACTATCATATTTCAGTTGAAAACAACAACCATTACCCAATAGTTAAGAGACACGGACAAAACAGTCACTCCTTGTTAGCAGCTAAGGAATGTTTTAGTGGTAATTGCATTATGAGATCCTCAACTAGAAATTCTTACCAGCAAATTTTATTAAGCTTTGATGACATAATACAAATTCAAATTATGCACTCTACACTTATGTTTAGAACAACACCTGCGAAATGGATTTTTTTAAAGTAGCATTCCAGCTTTAGTCTGGTCCTTTCTTTGCTACTTGGCTTCTCTTCAACATAAGCCTGACATTTCTATAGTTTGCACTGTGTGTTTAACAAAGTCACCTATGAAATGCATAAAAACCCAATTAGTTTCTAAAAAACAAAGCTTGTCTTCTAATTATATTGTGGGTTTTTTTTGTTTTTTTTGTTTTTGCTAGCTGTCAAGGTCCATCTGTTGGCCAAAAATTCAGGGTATAAATAGAACAAATCAAGCTGCTTTTCTTTTAGGAAAGAGATTGAGGTAAACAGAGGTCAGGAAGCAGACTTCCAGAAGAAATTGACCAGCGTACATTTTTGTAAAAAGAAAAAAAGGAAAACAAAGCAAAGCAAAAAACAGTTGAAGAAAAACGAATGACTCCATAACAGATATGAATCTGTGAGAATTACTTTTAAACCTTTCTAGAATTTTAGCCAAAGTTGCAGCATTTATTCTTCCACCAGAACAAAGCTATGCTTCTGTAGTTGCCAATCTTTCCATTTTTTTCAGCTATAAAAGTCACAGTAACAAAAAGGAAATAATTATTCCATGAATATCTTCAATAGGGTAACAAAATTTTGATATTTTAAAACAGGAATAGGCAGTTTTTGGAGACTGCTGGAACATCTGGAATTTTGATAGCACATTGGGTGCTTTCCCACAAAATAGCAATCATGAGAACTTGTGCATACCCCAAAATAATTATAACAGTCAACCACAAAATATATATTTATGTATCAGAAAGAAAACTGGAACTTTCAGGAAGTTAGTAAAAAGAGAATTAAAAGGAAACTAGTAGGAAAGTTCAGCAAAGGAAGCCCCTATCAAAAATTCCATCTAAGTAAAAAGTACACAATTTGCTTACCTGAGAGCCAAGAAAAGAACAACAATAAATACTTTCCCACTGGCAATACCTTAAGAACATGAGTCTGTGATCTTGACCTGCTGCAATACATTGTATTCTTGCCAGAAAACAAACTTGCTTGCTTGCAAGAATTGTATATCAAATTGCAAGAATTATATATCAAGAGTTGCAAGAATTATATATCAAACAAGCAAGGTTCTACAACAGGAGTCATAGAGGAAATAACTTACTGTAAGGAAACGAATCAGAGAGCTAGTTTGATGTAGTGGTTAAGGTGCTGGCCTAGAGACTGTGAATTCCAGTCCATCCATAAGTAGGAAAGCCAGCTGGTGACTTTGAGCCAATCATTCTCTCTCTCTGCCAAACCCATTTCACAGGGTTTGTTTTTGTGCGGAAAATAGGAGGAGGAAAGACTATTATATATTTGCTGCCTCGAATTACTTATGAGTAATAAAGGTTGGATAAAATCTAAAGTAAAAATCTAATACATGCATACACACATACATTACAAGTAGTGGATGAAAATGTTAAGCATAACCAAAGATACAGAAGATATTTTATGCTACTGGAACTCAGAAATGCCTGAACCCCTACCAGAAAAAAAATAGCTGTAATCTTTTGAGGAAAATAAAAACACATTGCAATGTGAGATACAGAATAATAGATCCCTGAAGGGTACAACAGTTACAGCTGCTGATTCACTACTACAAAAAGAAGAGCGCACTGACTCATTTACATTGGTTTAAAGCGGGGGCTCCCTGGGAATCCCAAATGTTTCACAGCTGCAAAGTGCTGTGAACAGAACAGCTGGTGAGGTCTTAGGACCATAGGAGGATCAGAAAGACTTAACATAGTGCCTGTGAAGGATGGATGGACATTGTTTTTCTGTGATTGTTTAGTGTGATTAGATGTAGTGCTATAGGGTTGGGAGATATGGATGGATGTGCCTGGGACAGGAGAACTTGGGCAAACTGTGAGGAGATACAATTAATCCTTGAATTACAAGCATTCGTTTAGCAACTGTTGAAGTTACAGTGGCACTGAAAAAAGTGACCAATTCTCGCACTTACAACCATTGCAGCATCCCCAAGGTTTTGTCATCAAAACTAGGTACTTGGCAACTGGCATGTATTTATGATAGTTGCACTGACCTAAGATCACATGATCACCATTTGCGATCACCAGCCAGCTTCCTATAAGCAAAGTCAATGGGGGTCAGGGTGGATAAAAATCAATGATTTTTTTTAAAATAAAAAAAATCTGATTTTTTTTTATTTAAATTGGATTTTTTTTTAAATAAAATGCTTTTTGAGGAAAATATATTACCATCCAAAGGTTATTCCATCATGAAATAAAGATTAGTTTTTTAATTATGTAGAATAAGGCTGTATATGTTTAATTTTTTTGGTAAATAAATTCCATTAAATTCCATTCACAATGTCATGCTCTTCCAGAGGTTTTTGTAAGATTATTGGGCAGTTTCTCTGCCTACAAGATATTATCACAGATGCTTGGTTTACTTTTGCAGTTCTCAAAACTGAATTTGACTCAGCAGAGATCACATGCCTCTTCTTCACAGCAAAAATGTTATAAAATGAACAGAGTTGAGAAAAAGACCTTAATCCTATTGTTCTACAAACTTATGAATACAGAATCAACCCCTTCAGTGCTAAGTTTCAAGAAGTTCAGTGAATAGAATAGATACAATATTTTTCCGATTGTTTGGAGTGGAATAGATCTGCACAAGAAGAAAGTGAAACTGATCAAAATTCTGAATGCTGGGTCATCACTAGAAGGTCTCTTTAAGACCGCCAGCCCCGCCGCCCGTAAAGAGCCGCTTCTACAGCTGAGAGGCGGCTTGAAAAACTCTGTGTTCCTGAGGAAACGTGAGGAGAGCCAGCGAGATCAGGTAGAGCCCCCTGCGAAGCCCCCAGATTGTCTTATTTGCTTCTGGGGAGGAAGCAGGGTGAGGCTCCCTATCCAGCTCGCTGAGGCTCCGGACACCGGGGACAACTCTGCATTCAGCAGAGCCAGACAACGCGACCAACACAACCAGCGAAATCCAAGAGAATTATTAAAAATAAACAGGGTGGAATCTGGACTTGAAACTCAAAACTGCAAGTATTTGTATTAGCTCTGTGATTGAATTTAAGAATGGAGAAAAAGTGAAAGTTTGCTAAAATGGCATCCGGCTTCAGCGGTAGGAAAAAAGCTGAAAGCGAAAGTGGATTTGCATGAGTGTTTTAATACGCTACAAAGTATTTAAAGCAACAGCGCTGGCTAGAAGAAAAGGGAAAAGTTTTTTTTTAAAGTGATTTTGATCTGTTCCTTCTCCCTTAGAGACTTGATTAAAGCTGGGGAAATTTCTGAGAGGATTCTGTGGTGAAAAGGGAGGGAAGACTTCCTTCTTAGAAAGAATCAGACTGCGTGGCAGAATGGCTTCAAAGCAGACAAAGCCAGCCACTAAAGCTGCAGGGGGGGGGCGTTCCCCCACTCATAAATCACAAGAGCAGCTATTAAGTTTGCAGACTCAGAGCCAAGCACAGGAGACTGGTTTTAAAGATTTGAAGGAATTTATTGCTGCAGCTCTGATGAATCAAAATGAAGTTTTCGACCAGAAATTTGAAAAATCTCAACAGGAAATTAAGGAGGTGGTTCAAGAAAAGTATGACAAGATGAAGCATGACATATTGACAGTTGTGACTGGCTTGTCAGAAGTAGTTGTTCAGATTGATAAAAAAGTGGAAGAACTTAGTTCAGAAGTAGAATCTAAAATGTAGGAAGCTGATTATAAAATTTCTAATGTTGACAATAAAATGCAAAGGATTGAAAATGAAGTGACAATGATGCAATTTAGATTCATGGAGTTTGCTGTAAGATTGAGAGGAATAAAAGAAAACAACAGAGAGGACTTGAGAAGGGTTTGTGCTGATGCCCTGGCTGTGATGCTAAAAGCTAACCCTGAGGAGATTTTGTGCAAGATGGACAAGGTCTACAGAGTGAATTCTTGGGGGGCAAGGGAAAGGCAATTGCCTAGAGATGTGGTGATCTACTTTACAGATAGAAGAATAAGAAATGATATCTTGCAAAAGTCTTTTGTTTCTACTATTCAAGTGGATGGAAGGGAGATTGGGATTTACAAAGAGTTGCCGCCTAAGATGTTAAGAGATAGAAAGGATTTTGGATTTTTGGTGACTGAATTAAAGAAACAACAAATCCCATTCAGATGGGACACTCCAGTTGGCATAATATTGAGGTATCAAGGAGAGAGATATCGATTAAATACTGTTGAAAAAGCGGAAGAATTTTACTTCAATGTTTTTAAAACTGGCGCAACATCTCCACGTACATCCTCAGTGATAGGCATAGAGGAGGGTGATAAAGAGAAGCAATTTGAACAAGAGCTTGAACAGCAGCGGAAACAGATGGAGGTGGAGGCAATGGAAACTCAAGGAGCAACAGGGTTTTTTTTGGATGAACCGTTGCTGGATCTTCCTTTAGAGGCTATAGGTGGACCACCCAAAAATACAAGAGAAGTGGCAGTGGATCTCGAGTTGATGTCGTATAAAGCTAAAGATCAGTGTATAACTCGAGCAGCTTATAAACAAATTCTAGAGAAACAACAACAGCAGAGGTCTAAGCCACCACAAGATAAGAAGGGAGCCAATGGTAAAACACAAAAATCTGAAGCTATGGGAGGAGCTAAGCCGAAGACTACTAGTTTGGAACAGAAACTTCAGCAAATGCTCTTAACGCTTCAGGAGACTACAAATGACAATTAAGTTTTTATCTTGGAATGTGAATGGATTGAACTCACCTCAGAAAAGAAGGAAAATATTTCATTATCTGAGACAATTTAATAATGATGTTATTTGTTTACAAGAAACTCATATTAGAATACAAGATCAAAAATATTTGATAAATTCTAGATTAGGAGCACAGTTTATAGCCTCAAATCCGGAGAAAAAGAATGGTGTAGTGATTTATATAAATAAAAGATTGTCAGCTAAAATTATAGAAGCAGATGATTGTGGAAGATATATAGCAATTGAACTTTATACATATAATGGTCCAATTTTGGTGATTGGAATTTACGCTCCTAATCAGCAACAAGAAAATTTTTACAAAATATTGTACTCTAAAATATTACAATGGGACTATAGATCTATTTTACTTATGGGAGATTGGAATGGAGTAATAGATCCCAAAAAAGATAAAAAGAGTTTGGCAAAGTCATGTGTTAAATTACCACAGATCTTTTTTGATATGAAAGAAGATTTGGAATTGAAAGATATATGGAGAGTGCATAACCCAAAAGAACTGGACTTTACTTTTTTCTCAGATAGACATAGATCCTTCTCTAGGATTGATTTTATCCTACTTACGGCTGATTTACTTCTAAAAACAAAGAAAACAAAGATATTTCCGAGGACTTTAACTGACCATAGCCCTGTATGGATAGAAATAGAAATGGGAAAGAATGAGAGAAGATCGTGGAGAGTAAATGAAAATTTGTTTAGATATGAAAAGAATGTAAATGAACTCAAAAAACAAATGAAGGAATTTTTTGAAATGAATTTGAATAAGGGTACCCCTATTGAAATTGTTTGGGACGCGAGCAAGGCGTATATGCGGGGGGTACTGATCTACATGAATTCTAAACATAAATCAAATCGACAAAGAAAAAGATTAGAACTGGAAGGAGAGATAAAGAAAAAAGAACAGTTACTCATAAAAAATCCAACAGATGAAAAACTACAAGGAATTATAAAACTTTTGAAAGATCAATTTCAAATGCTCACAGCGGAACAAGCAGCAACTAATTTACAATTTGCGAAACATAATACATTTTGCAACGCTAATAAACCGGGCAGGTGGTTGGCTTACACATTGAGGAAGCAGCACAGTACTCGGACTATTGGCAGTATTGAGTATGGAGGGAAGGAAGTTTTTCAACAAAGACTAATCAAAGAAGCCTTCTTAGATTATTATACCAAACTATATGCCAAAGATGATATACAGAATGAACTTATAAATAAATATCTAGAAGAAAGGAGAGTTACGAAAATTGTTGCTATTAAACAACTGAAAACAGCTAAAGCTCCAGGGACGGATGGTTTAACTGCGGTGTATTATAAAACTTTACAAGTAGAAATGATTGAACATCTTAAAGACTTATTTTGTAGCATACAACAAGGGGGTAAAATACCCCCTTCATGGAAAGCAGCTTTTGTTTCATTGATACCGAAAGAGGAAGCAGGTTCTACAAAACCGGAAAATTTTAGACCAATATCTCTCCTGAATACGGATTATAAAATTTTTGCAAAAGTATTAGCCAACAGATTAATGTCAGTTATCCAAGAGGTGATTCATCATGATCAAGCAGGATTTATAGAAGGTAGATACATGAAGGAATGTGAGGCAAATTATAGATTTATTGGAATATCTTGAGAAGAATAAACAGATCTCTGCAGTGCTGGTGTTTTTGGATGCGGAGAAGGCCTTTGATCGAGTGAATTGGAACTTTCTATTAAAGACTTTAAGAAAGATGGATTTTGGGGATCAGTTTGTGCAGGCGGTTTCAGCAATTTATCAAAAGCAAACAGCACAAATTATTATTAATGGAAGCTTAACTACAAACTTCAGTATAGAAAAAGGTATAAGACAAGGTTGTCCGTTATCCCCGTTGTTGTTTATCTTAACTCTAGAAGTCTTGTTGAACACAATACGGGACTCGAGTACTTTGAATGGAATAGTTATAAGGCAAGAGGATTACAGAACAAGGGCATTTGCTGACGATCTGGTTGTTACCCTAACACGGCCGATGGAATCAATAATCCAGATGAAAGACATTATAGAAGAATACGGCATGGTATCAGGATTTAGACTGAATCAGAAAAAAACCAAGATGATAGTTAAAAACATGACAGAAGATCAAAAGAAGGAACTTGAAAGGAAGGCAGCCTTTGAAATAGTACCAAAGGTGAGATATCTAGGAGTCCAAGTTGCAGATTCAAATATAAAACTGTTTCAAAATAATTATGAGGTGTTGTGGCGAAAGGTACAAAAGGATATGGAAACTTGGAAAAAACTGCAGCTGTCTTTACTTGGAAGAATAGCAGCAGTTAAAATGAATGTTCTACCTAGATTTTTATTTTTGTTTCAAATGATTCCAGTGCTTAAAAGTGATAAACAGCTGATAGAATGGCAAAAAGGAGTGAATAAGTTTGTTTGGAATGAGAAAAAGCCAAGAGTTAAACTGAAAATTATGCAAGATGTTTGTGAAAGGGGTGGCCTTAAACTTCCAAACCTACAACTGTATTATGAAGCAGCAGCAAGTGATTGGTTTGGAAGGACAAAGACTGGAATACTGAATATAGAAAGTCATGATCTTGAACTTGGTTGGCATGCATATTTGTTCTACGAAAATAAAGTGGATAAAGTATTCAACAGCCATATATTTAGAAATTCCTTGATGAGAGTATGGAAGAAGCACCAGTTCAAATGGGATTATAAAATACCGTTGTGGTTGGATCTTGGTCATATTATATGGAATACAAATATAAAGTCACTCGGGGGGGTTTTATACAAAGAAGTACTTTTTAATGATGGGGGCAGATGGCAACTAAAGACACTAAATACATTGTTGGAAGAAGGGATTAATTTAACTTGGTTACAGTATAATCAACTTCAATTGAGATGGAGAGAAGATCAAAAAACTGGTTTAATGTTGCATGAAGAAGAATTGGTAAGACAGATAAAAGAGAAAGGCCCAATGAACATCAAGAGGGTTTATAACATTTTGTTAGAAAGAGATTCAGAAAATGAATTGGTTAGAGATTGTATGATTAAATGGGCGCAAAACTTTGCAGAACCAGTTATGATGGAAACGTGGGAAAAAATATGGGTTCAGAATGTTAAATTTACGCAGTCACAGAATTTGAGAGAAATTTTTTACAAAATGTTTTATAGGTGGCATCTAGATCCTAAGAAATTGTCATGCATGAATCCTAATGTTCAACCAAAATGTTGGAGATGTGATTGTTTAGATTTATTTATTATTATTTATTAATTAAATTTCTATACCGCCCTTCTCCAAATAGGACTCAGGGCGGTGCACAGCCAAGGTAAAAACAGAGCATACAAAATTTAAAAACAGTATTAAAATAATTAAATATTTTGGCTGTAAATTAAAACAACCCAATTTAAAATCAATTTAAAATTTAACTCAAGCCAGCCCAGCTAGTTGAAATAAATAGGTTTTCAGGGCCCGACAAAAAATCCGGAGGTCTGTTATTGTACGTAACTCTGGGGGAAGGTTGTTCCAGAGGGTGGGCGCCATCACAGAGAAGGCTCTCCCCCTGGGGGTCGCCAGCCGACATTGTCTGGCAGACGGCACCCTGAGGAGGCCCACTTTGTGCGAGCGTAGTGACCGGTGGGAGGCTATTGGTGGCAGAAGGCGGTCTCGTAAGTATCCCGGCCCTAAGCCGCTACATAAGATGCTACATATTATCATATATGGTGGACTTGCAAGAAAGTGAAGGCTTTCTGGATAAAAAATTGGTGGATTATGCAAAATGTTTTGAAGAAAAAACTCCAATTTTCTCCTCAATTGTTTTTATTGGGCATAGTTAAGGACTTTTCAATGGGTGAAACAAAATTGATATTGTATATGGTGACAGCAGCTAGGTTACTGATTGGTCAATATTGGAAAAGGGATGTTATGCCTACTATTGAAGAATGGATTTTGAAGGTGGCCAGTTTTGCAGAAATGGCGAAGATATCAGCATACTTAAAAGACCGGACTCAAGAGACCTATGCATGGGAGTGGAAGAAATGGATAGATTGTGTGCAGAATAAATATCAAACTAGGAAGTATCAGATAGCTTTTAGTTGAATGGTGTGTAGAAATGTATAGTATACAGAGGATAGAATAGTTCAATGTCATCTAGAAATGTATAGTTCACAGGGGGTAGAATAGATGTGCGGTAAAGTATGATGATATAATATGATTTGGATTTGGATTTCACCTTGGGGAAGTCATGGGAGGAGGGGAGGGCTAGGGAGGGTTAGGGAGGGAAAGGGGGGGGAATGGGAAAATTTGTACTTGTAAAACTTTTTCAATAAAAAAAGAAAAAAAAAAGAAGAAAGTGAAACTAAGTGAGAGGAGGAAGGGGCAAGCAGACAAGCAGTACAAAATGAAAGTGAAACTTTCTGAGCACAATACTGCACAGCCACAGATAGACAAGTCTTTGGATCTTTTTGTGTGTATGACCTGAGGTTTATCACATTCTTTCCTTGGAGGAAAAAACCTATAATGGCAGCAGGTCGTAAAAGAGACCCAGCTTGGCAATATTTTAATGAAGTTCCTTTACCTATCGGTAAGGCAGGCAAGCGTGCAAACTGCAAACACTGCAACAAAGAAATGCAAGGCCTGGTGGCCCGAATGAGGCAACATCATGAGAAATGCTGTGATGAAGATGACCAAAGAAACACATTTGAACAGGCAGGATCTTCAGGTTGGTAAACATTTTTATTGAATCATATTTCTAAAGACTGCCTTGAACTGTCATATTTGAGCAAAATTATATTTCTTATTATTACTGCATGTTACTGTCATTTGGTACGGTTATGAAGAAAAGCAAATATTCCTTTTGGGGCAGTGCTGTGTACAATAAGCAGAAATTGTATAAACAATAAAATAACAGCATTGACTTTTTTGTTTAGGGGAATTCATGGATTCTGGAAACTATCCACCTTCAAGATCACCATCCTCCTGTTCTACAGTTTCAGAGTTATCCATCCAGGATAGTGCTTCATTAGCATCATCATCATCATCAGACACCCACAGCCACATATCACTATTACCTAAAAGAAAGAAAAAACCCTTCCCTCCTGGAACCACCATAGATAAATTTGTGATAAAAACTAGCAGTTTAGAAAAAGAGTTAATTGATGAAAAAATTGCCCAGTTTGTTTATGCAACAAAGTCTTCTTTCCGTCTGACTGAGAACCCACATTTCATTAATATGGTTCAGTCACTGAGACCAGGATACAGTCCACCCAGCAGAGCAGATGTTGCAGGGAAACTGATGGATAAAGTGTATGACAGAGAAATGGAGCAATGTGCAACAGCTCCGGAGGGTAGAATTGTTAACCTAAGTATTGATGGGTGGAGTAATGTCCACAATGATCCTATTGTATGTGCTTGTATAACAACAGAAGAAGGGAAAGTCTTCCTTGCACAAACAATTGACACGTCAGGAAATGCGCACACAGCAGAATTCTTACAAGAAGTGGCAGTAAAAGCTATAAATAACATGTGAACAAAAATTCAAATGTCTAATACGCAGTTTGGTCACAGACAATGCTGCAAATGTATCCAAGATGAGAAGAAATTTAGAAGAGCAGGAAGGGAATTCAAAGCTAATAACATATGGTTGCAATGCTCATTTGCTGCACCTCTTAGCCAGACTTAAGTGTTCCAGAAATAAAGACTAATGTTGTTGAAATTGCTAAATACTTCTCTAACAATCATTTTGCTGCAGCAGCTCTGAAAAGGATGGGTGGAACCAAGCTAATGCTCCCACAAGATGTTAGATGGAACTCTGTGGGGGACTGTTTTGAGCTGTATATCAAGAACTGGCCTATTCTGATGACTGTTTGTGAAGAAAATCGAGATAAAATAGATGGCACTGTCACGGCCAAAATCCTCAACATTGGGCTTAAGAGAAATGTTGAACATATGCTGAGCATCCTGAAACCCATCTCTGAAGCTTTAAACAAAATACAGAAAAATAGCTGTTTTATTGCTGATGCTGTTGAAATTTGGAAGGAACTGAGTGAACACTTAAAAACAGAACTACACATGGACAGAATTAAATTACAAGCATTAAAAAAACGAATGGGACAAGAACTGTCTCCAGTACTACTCATTTTTTGGCAAATATTGTCAATATTCAGTATCAGGGTCAAAACTTAAGTGCTGAGGAAGAGGAGTTAGCTATGACATGGGTATCCAGCAATCATCCATCTGTAATGCCAACTATAATAAACTTCAAAGCTAAGGGGAACCATTCAAGAAATATATGTTTGCTGAAGATATTTTAAAGAAAGTCACACCAGTGAACTGGTGGAAGTCACTTAAGCACTTGGATTTAGAGACTGTTCAAGTAATGATTTCACTTTTAACAATAGTAGCTTCTTCTGCAGGTGTTGAAAGAATATTCTCTTCCTTTGGACTCATTCATTCTAAATTGAGAAATCGTTTGGGACCCGATAAAACAGGAAAGCTTGTTTTTCTTTTCCAGATTATGAACAAAGAAGAAGATGAAGATGATGAGTGAGCTACAGAGGACAGTATTTAAGTTTTTCATGTGTAGGCTGGGCTGACAGTCTAAGTTTCTTAAAATATATATATTTTGTTTAGCCAAATTAATTAACAAACATGGATGTTTATTTAAGCAAACAACATATGCTGTAATGTTATTGTTTCAGTTGAATAAATCTATTTAAATTGTTATTATTAAGGTAATGATTATTTTTCTCCTTCCTAAGTACAACAGAAAAGTTGTCCAAATATGAATGATTAACCTATTAAACTGGGGATAAAAAAACTAATATGAAAAGTTGTTATTCTAAAAATCTTCAGCTACTTGCATATTAAAGTTATACCAGCAAGAATTAGTCTTTATGTAGAAAACTAAGATTTAAATCAAGCCTTACTGACTAGTGATTTAAATCGTGATTTAAATCACTTTGATTTAAATCAAATCCACCCTGATTGGGGGGGAGGGGAGCTGGATTCGCTTAACAACGCAATTCACTAAACAACTGTAGTGATTTGATTAATAATTGTGGCAAAACGGTAGTAAAAGTAGGTGTGACTCACTTAAGAACTGCTTTGCTTAGAAACCAAAATTCCGATCTCAACTGGGGTTGTAAGTTGAGGACTATCTATATGAGGCATTATTGGTACAGTGAAGGGTAGAGCTAGAAGATGGGCCACACTTAGAGATACCGGGAACACTGTTTGATAACAATCCTGATTACTTGCCCTCAGTAGTCACTATTGGGACCAGACTGATGGTGTCTTGGTATCCCTGGCTACAGCTTCTGAATGCTAGGTTGGTGTGTAATAAATATGCCTTTGCCCACGATATCATTATGCATGAGGCTGCTGATCTGATGTGCAACTACATGAAACCTCTGGATGCAGTCATCCATCAGTGTGAGGTTCAGTATCATTAGTATGTTGATGATATCCAACTATATATTTCAATCCTGGGCTGCTTAGGTGAAACTGCTGATGTAATGGCCCACTGTCTGGAGGCTGCCTGGGTTCAGATTGGGAGGAACAAATTTTGGTTTGATCCTGAAAAGACTGAGTGGTTGTGTTTGTTTAGCCCCATGGAAAAGGGATATTTCCATAACTGATCCCATGTTCCAGAGTTTGAGAAAAGGACAGGAGGTTTTTTATTGCATGCTAGAAGCATGGGTCTTCCAGCAGGCCAGCCTTCAAAAGGATCTCTTTCTCTGCTAGACAAGTTTTTAATGGAAACTAAGCTGTCAATCAAAAAGATCGATGAGGGGTGTAAAATCAATGTCAACATTATAATCAGTGTGACCAGTACAGATTCTTCAGAACAGATTTTATATTCTTAAATTTTGCTGGCACCAACTGCAATTTTTTGATATTTTTTATGGGTAACCCCAGTGCACATTTTATGATGGGACCAAAGCATAAACTACCTCACCAATTTTAACCTGCTCAGAAACTATTCCTACAACATATTCCTAAACATCAGGTTGCAAGTAATCAGCATTTGAGGTTCTAGAACCCTATCTTCTGTTGGTAACTCAGAAAAACATCCAAAAACAAAAGTTGGGAACCCAATGTCTATTTTCTAGTCAACAAAATAACTTCCTCTTAAAGAAAAAACTAAAACAGATGCTGCTTTGACTTACTGAGCGAAGATAAAACTGGCACCCTTGATGTTTTGGTTAAGATATAAAAGGGATCCTATAAAATCAAGAAACATCAAGATGTAGTTGCTAGAAGTGGAAGTGTTAAAGGAAGAAGACAAACATTAAGCAGATTGAAGGAAGTTCAATAGTGTCAGAAACTGACATTCACACAGCACAAACAATGTAAAGAAAAAAACCCTGCTTTTTACCTGTTTGTGAGCATGGTCGTAGGAATTTATGTGGTTGTCAAACTCCTGGTGTTTCTGATACTGCTTATCACATAGCTCACAATAAAAATTGGCTCGAAGGTCTTCAAGTGCCTTGGCAATTGCCTTTTCTTTGTCCACGTAATCCTGCAATAGTAAAAGGAATAAGCCTTAAACTCTCAGAAGAAACTAGCATCAAACAAAAATGTCCATGAAAGGCTTTCATTACGTCATTTAGCCTCCTGATACAGGGCCTCAGCTCTGCAGTAATTTTTGTACTTTTGAATAATTTTTACCATGTTTTCAAAGTTCAGTGCTGCAATTACAAAAAACTGATGAAGCAACTTTTTTTTTAATTTGATTTATATGCTGCCCTTCTCCAGAGACTCAGGGCGGCTTACAATGCGCTAAGCAATAGCCTTCATTCTTTTGTATATTTATACAAAGTCAGCTTATTGCCCCCACAACTGGGTCCTCAATTTACCTACCTTAGAAAGGATGGAAGGCTGAGTCAACCTTGAGCCTTGGTGAGATTCGAACCTGCAGTAATTGCAGGCAGCTGGTCTTAATAACCAGCTTAATAACAGGGTGCCTTAGACCACTGTACTACCAAGGCTCTTCTCATTGTTTCAAGAAAGAATTTATAAAAAAGGTGTTTTGTAGGTCTTAAGAAGTATAGTTTGACTTCTCACTTCATTTCATTAACCTCACCCACTGAAGATTACTATTTACACAAAAATATTAAGTGTAATTCCCAGTTACCAGACTACTTAACTCACTGCTGAGATAACAAAAATTATTTGATACTAGTTCAGAGTACTTACAACCTATAATAGCTCATCAACAAAGTAAGCATTTTGGAGAGAGGAAAATACAGTAGATTTTTATTAGCAGTGAGACTTGTTCAGATGAGGATGGAGAGGAAAATAACTAGATAAGTTGCTTCTTAGAAGATTCAAAGGAATGTCACTTGAGATTCGCTAGAGTGCAAAAAATGTCCCAAAAGATGTATACAAACAAAGAGTAATTTGATTTCAATGCAATGTGATTTCTTACTTTCTCTTTTGCTTCCTACATAAAAGAACATTATATTTTTTTTCCAGAAATCATGTTGTCAAAATCTGGCATTAGACTACCAAAGGTACAATTTAAAACTATTTGGGAAAGAAAACATCAATAACAAAACTTGTAAATGATTTCTATAAGACCTTAACACACCTAAAAATGAAAAACTATGGCAACCCCTTTCAAGAAATTATATCCATCTTTTTCATAGTATCACAAAGTTATCAACCAAACTAAATTAAAATGATATATCCCATGTTGCAAATTTGCCAATTCCTACATTAGGTGGTGGTGCAGGCACCTTGTCATGTCACAGAATCTTTCTTAGGCAAACCTGCTTATAAAATCAGATATTAAATGATTCTACACTGAGATGTTTTAGAGAAGGTTAGACTACCATGTAATGGAAAATTCTCCATGATTCTTTAATTAGTTCAGCAGAAAGTACCTTGTATTTTTGCCTGAGTTCTTCAGTATCTTCCTTCTCCACTTCCAAGACCCGCCTCCTTTCTGTAGCATCTTCAGCATAATCAAGCTATCAAAGCAGAGACAAATCAAGTAGTCATACACATTGGGCATTAAACTCAGTGAGCAGAAAATATTAATAAATAATAACATATCTTATTATTTTAAACAGTCTACTTCATCTGCAAGATAAATAAAAAAGTGCAATGTACTCATGCTAAAAATCTTTAGAGGAGACATTTTATTTCAAGAAAATCTAATCTATTTTGGATCCCAAAAAGAGGACCCATTTTTTTTGAAGTAGAAATATTTGCCCCCCAAAGAAAAATTGTGCAAAGTACATACCCACTCACTGCCAGTTAAAAATATAGTCTCATTTTTCTTTCCTATGACTACATGAAAAAAATCCTTTCTCTCACACTGAAATATATTTTCAAGGCCTGTGCAACAGCAGAAAGCATAGGCAGAAGGAGCAGACTCCAAAGCCACCATCATCATTGTATTCTGCCCAACCTTTTTTTAAGTTTACCAACAACTTGAATCAACTTAGGTTTTAAGAAAACAATCTTGCTCTCTATGAACAAATTGTGATTTGATAAACCTCTTGTAAGCATGTCTCTGTATTTAAAAAAAAGTAGAGGCTGTACAAATTATTCAAAGAGTTTAAGTGTCAAAATTCCACATCCTCTCAAAGACCTTCTGTAGCCATTTCAACAGCATATCTACACTATCTAGCTCATCATGAGTTTCTTGGGGTGCTTTCTGCACATATACAAACATGCAGGTAGTCCTCAATTCATGACTAGAAATGACCCCAAAATTTATGTTGCTAAGTGAGACATGTTAAGTGACTGTAGCCCCATTTTACAATCTTTCTTGCCACAGCTGTTAAGTGAGTCATTGCTATTAAGTTAGTTACAGCATTGTTAAGTGAATCTGGCTTTTCCATTTACTTTGCTTATCAGAAGGTCCCAAAAATTGATCAATGACCCCCCGGACTTTGCAACCATAACATATATGAACCAGCTGCTAAGCATCTGAATTTTTATCACATCATCATGAGGATTCTGCAATGGTTGTAAGTGTGAAAAATGTTCATAAGTCAGTTTTTTTCAGTGCAGTTGTAACTTTGAACAGTCACTAAACAAACTGTTGTACCTGCATTGAGATACCATGAAGAAGTCTTTGCATAGGTGACATCAACCCTTACAGAGAACACAATCTTTTGAGCAGTAGTCAGAGGTTCTTCCTTCATGAAATGTTCTTCCAAATGTTTTGCAGTCTATTTAAAAAGCTCTACTATTTTCTATGGATATAGGAGCTCTAATTTTCAGGTGATTTATGTTACAAATGATTTAGTAGATTCTTTAAAATGTGCATCTATTACAGACTGTGCCAAATTTCTGATGGTTAGCTAAAGACAGAGATTCTTCGTGTGGAAATCAGAATGACTCTTTTCTGACCTTATACTAGGATATCTGTTTCCATATCTGAAAAACAGAAAGTACTGTTCCAGTGTATTTAATAAATAAAACCTGTTGCATTCTTCAGGCATTAAGTTACATATATTACTTCTGAGTGTGCCTTGATAGCAGGGGTGAAATGTTACCGGTTCAGGCCAGTTTGCCCAAACCGGTAGTAAAAAATACTACTGGTTCGCCGAACCGGTAGTAAAAAAATATTTTAAAAAAGTTCCTCCGATCAGCTAAGTAACGCGCGATCGTCAGAACTTTTTTAAAAAAACAAACATTTTAAGCATTTTTTTACTAGTGGTGGGGGCAAACAGGTAGTAAAAAAAATGCTTTAAAAAAGTAAAAAAAAAAAAAAGTTCAGACGATTGTGGGGCACAGCTATGATCGTCCGAGCTTTTTTTAAAAAAAACTTTTTTAAAGCATTTTTTAAAACCACTAATTGAAGTCTATTCTACATTTATATTATATTGGAGCACTATTATTTCCTTGACCAAAAGATCCTTCCCCACTGATGCCATCTATGTGCGTTGGATTATAATTATTAGGGTTAGATGATGAAAACTGTAGTCCAGAAACACATAAGTTGAGAAACATTTAGATACGTTTCATGATTTTAAAATATATGTACAGAACTTAATCTTGCCTGATACAAAACTATGTTGCAGGGAACACTTACCTCCATTTCCATCCGTCCCATGCCCATGACATCATATTTGACAACGATAGGGATGGGATCTGTTCTACCTGCAAGGGAATCAGACCTATCAGTTGAGTGAATAGGACAGAACGATTATCCTCTGGTAAGTCGCTTTGTACACATTGGTTTGGGGTTGGTTAGAGATCTTGCCTTTGGAGTGCAGAGACCAGAAAGCTACAGAGAACCAAACACAAGCCATTCTCACAGCTTACAATCATAAGTCTATATATCTTGATTGCCAGACCTAGCCTTGTTTTCTCTTTGTTGCTTCTAGCTTTTGGCCCAAATATTTGAGCAAGTGAATACTAAAATTAATGATTTTTACATTAGATCAAAAAAATTGAGGAATGGGAAAAATGCATTCTCTCAGATCATAGGACACAGATTACCAATGTCCATAACACCCATAATTAACATGCAATTATTTCAGAGTTTTGGAAGATTAACTTTGCTGTTAAAACCTTGCTAGATTCAAAATGGGCTCTTTGGATTCTACCATATCCTTTCCTTATAAGCTGTGAAAAGGACTAGTTGCGAAGAAAACTGACTTTGAACTAATCAAACTATGCTGAAGATTCCATATGTATTTTAATTCACTCATAACCAGCCAAACAAAGCAAAATGGGGCAGACGAGCACTTCGACTATCACAGCCTTTGGGGTGTTTATTTTTACATCACAACATGCGCTGTGAGTTGTGATGTAAGGGCACTGGTAAAAAGGAATTACTTACCTTATCTGGTGGATACCTTGAGTGAAAAAACAAAATATTTACTTCCCTCATTATCAAACTTGGGGGGGGGGGGATTGGTGTTAACAATATTCCTCTCATTCAAAAACACATAGATTATACCCTTGGGCCAAAAGATGTCCAAGCTTGAATTGTGCTGAAATAAGGAAACTGGACATGTGGCATAACAGATAATATTTTCAAATACTTGAGTATTTGCATTTCTAAAAAAATTGATAGTTATTTTTTTGACAGTTAGAGTAGCCCAACTGACAAGACTGTACTTGGGAAATCCGAGTTCATGTCTCACTACTGTCAGAGGACTTATTAGCTTTGTTTCTATTTCTTAATTATAAAACAGGAATTGTAATTCCTCACAATATTTAACATGAGGTTTAAATAAAGTTTTGCCCTTGATGTGCCATTAAAATAGAAGCAAACCAATCCCCAATGTAAATTTAATTTGGGAATACATTTCAACATTTTCCAGGTTGAACAACTCTTCTAAAAATTTATCAATTTCTGCTGTATCTCAAATTTAGAAACCTGGGTAGGGTGATCAAATTTGTAAACACTAGCCATCTGTGAAAAAACATTTTAAAGTACCATTTTTATTTAGATATATATATATATATATATATATACATATATATATACACATTTTCAGTAAGAAGGGTAGAGGACGAAGGGGATTTATGCCCAATTGTAATACAAAACGATGACTGCAGTTTTGAGCAAAAGAACCACATTCATAATACTGTATTTTAAATTATATATTTTTCTTTTAATTTTTACATGTTTATAGGAGTGACATTTGTTCTGTCCAAATGAATATGACAGACTCCTTTATAATATGAAGAATACATTAGTACTTTTGCTTCCTAAGGCAGTCAATGTTTTCAATTTCAATTATCTACTGAACTGTCATAATAACTACTAACAATCAGTATGTACTTGGGAAAGGTGGGGGAAGATCAAGTTTGGACAGTATTAGAGATTTGGTATTTGAAGTGAATCTCCACAAATTTTTGGCAGTTCTAACACAAACATCCCTTTTGAGCATTAAACCCTTAATGAACAAGGATCAGACATAAAAGAGTGCATGAAGAAATGGAAAGGAAAAAAAGGGAAACAAAAAGACCAAGCAGAAAAGATGAAGGCTACAACAGAGAAAAGTAAGCCTAACATATTTGGTGCTCTGATGACAAAAAAGAAGTAAATTCAGTCTGAAAATTAAAAATTACCACTAAGTTTACCATCACCACAACAAGTCCCGGATCATTATGCTGTAAAAAAGAAACACCATTTGTTAGGCAGAAACTGTCAAGGGGCAGAAAAAGGCCCTATGCAGTAG
Organism: Pantherophis guttatus; assembly: GCF_059756535.1. NCBI lineage: Eukaryota > Metazoa > Chordata > Lepidosauria > Squamata > Colubridae > Pantherophis > Pantherophis guttatus. Next base: position 57,023,699 of record NC_142066.1, read on the forward strand.
ACAGGCGGGCAGGGGATATAGGGGAGGGGGAGAAATCAGACTGACGCTAGGATTTCCACCCATCCCATGCCACCCTTTTTCTGGAAATAGTGTATGTGGAGTAACACTAATTTATTTTTTAAGATGCATTCAGCATATAACTGATACTGAACATTCATGCTAAGAGTTTTAATAATCATGGCACTCATAATTTTTCAGATTAAATTCGTTGGGGGGCAGGGATGGCTGTTTTGCAGTGTAACAAGTGCTAAGAAATAGCTTTTTTTGGAAAGTTCCCCAAACTTCTGATAATCTCATCCACATAGTAAACAACATTAAATTGTTGGAAGGAAACACTGAACCACATTCGAGGAAAATTAAGTCTCTTTTACGTAGAGTGAGTATGTATGTATGTATGTATGTATGTATGTATGTATGTATGTATGTATGTATGAAATTTATATGCTGCCTGTCTCCCCAATAAGGTAATAACTCTGGGCGGCTTAAAAATTAGTAAGTTAATGAGAAAATACAAAAGAACTTTCCCCCAACTGCTAGTGTACTATATTGTTCTTTTTCTGAGAGCCCTCACTTAAACCTGTAGTAATTCAGCTCTAAAATATATTCACTGCTTCAAGAAATTGACCAAAGGATCCAGTAATATGAATAAAATTCAATCATCCACTGTTTTGCAGGTCTACATTTTAAAATGGCCCAGAAATAAGTAGTTGAATATTGGGCAAGTGGTACAGAGGGCGTGAGTAACTATTCTCATCCTGCTTGTCAACATCCTTTCTCCAACTATGTCAAATAATGGTAGGTATAATGGTAGATATTTTTTAAATCCAGAAAACAGCTCATGGCAAAAGAAATAAATAACTATTCTAAATGGATCTATTACTATAATTCTAGTTAACAGCCTTCAAAAAAATAACTTAAAGTTTCTGATATTGAATATTACAAAAAATTAAGGAATGTAAACTGAACTACAACACATTTATTTTGGTCTTTGTATACCCTTTATCCCATTCTCTAATTATCAGTATTGTTCTTTACCATTCAAAATATAAACTATTAGGAGTCATGGTTACAGGCTATACAAACTATTCTGAAATAAATTATTCTAATATTATTTATTTGTATTAAAACATTCATGCCATTTTTGGTCAAGAGCTACAAGGTTTCTTTTTTTTTTTTTATTGAAAAGTTTTATAAGAAATACAAACATTTTCTCCCCCCCCACCTCCCTAGACTTCCCAGAACAGGCACAAGAGCTACGAGGTTTCAATGTAGTAATAGAATGTAAAAAAAAAATTAAGACTAATAGAGAATAAAATGGGCAGCAATTAAAAATAAGACAGAGGTGACATTGAGCAATGGCAACCCAAGCAAGGGAATACATTTCTGTTTTACCTCTAGGAGGGAATAAACATCTAGATAGATTTCAGAGCTATTTACCACAACTAAGGCAGCAGCTTTGTCCAATATATATACCAACTTAGCTTTACTTTAGAATGTAATTTCTCTTATCCCATTTGATGGGAAAACCTATTTAGAGTATTTTTACATGAAACCATTTCAGACTCTGAAAGTAGTAACCAATCTTTGGAATTCAGCAGTATCTGATCAAATATTGTGCTAGCATTATTACCATAGGAGCAGCATTCTCTTCTAGCAGTAGATGCAAATATATTTCAAAGACAGTGTCTATGTAGAAATTGTAATATGCTAATCTGAGTGTGAACAAATTATATTCAACAGTAGCCAGACCTTCCTTGTCTGTGAAAGATAAAAACCTATTAAGTTAATTTGTATAAATGTTATAACTGCAATTTGACCATCCAAGTAAGAAATTCACATCCAAAAATATTTTGAAAACAGTGGTATCATGTCCTTAAAAAGGCTGAAAACCCATTCCTAGAAATTAAAGCAATTTGTATCTTAATTAAATTTTGTCTTTTTTTTTTTTTTTTGCTCCAAGGCTCAAAGGTTTCTACTGCCTTTTTATATATACCAATAGTCCTCGACTTACAATCTGTCACTTAACAGTCATTTGAAGTTATGGTCGACTCCTCCCACCAAAAGCTATCTATGACCTGGCTCTCAAATTATGGCCACTGCAATGCCATAACTATCTGCCCGTCCCCCCAATATCAGGTCCCTACAAGCCTTTTCTTTCCCCAATAGTTCCCTGTCGTCTTAAACCATTTTCCCACCCCACCAGGCCTTAACATCCTCCTCACTTACCTTTGGAAGAGCTTTGAACTCTTCCATAGCACTGGAATGGGCTGCTTTGTTGCTTGGCTGTGTGGCACGATTCCAGAATCGCACTCTGCAGCCCATGGACAAACTGCCCCATTTTGCTGCCTTAAAAGAATTTGCACAGTGCTGCACAAGCTTTCTGCAACTTCCTGCAGCGTTGTGCAACCTCGTAAAGCAGCAAAATCATCACTGAGGAATTCTGTGCTGCACTTAACAATCTACTGAGGTTGTGTCAAATTTTTCAATTTTTAATTTCCAAATATTAGGGGTGCTCAAAAGTTGTGACATACTTTGGGGTTTTTAAAGATATTTTAGTTACTTTAATATAATTTAGATGTACTTGGTAAGTAACTACATAAACATCATAACTTTTTAATATTTTGTTTGTTTCATTTTGCATGTTTGTTTCACAATTATGTTGCAGAGAGCTGGGATGGGGGAACCGTTAAATGAGATACTTCACTTAACGGCTATTATGGCATGTAACAATTATGAAGATACTCCATCCTGGTCATATTTGGAGGACTATCTGTAACTGAGTTTTGTTTTCTTTGCACTCAAACCAATGACTGCACTTTGTGGGATAACTTTCCTCACTGACTTCATATACTTATTAGAATGGAATAAAGCAATAATTCTCTGTGGCCAGTATAAGAGTACAATTTCATTTCCTGCCCTCAAGCTAGCCTCTTTCTGACCCTAATCCCCAAAATCCAAACCTAGCCAGGCACCTGAAAGAATAGTATGATTGATAGTACCAAAAGCTATTAGAAAAATCTAACTGAACAAGGATTTAGTGCTTATTTTCAGTTTTCACTCCAGCTTAAATTGCCCATCAAAACAGCCTTGGTCTCCAACTAAACTAAAAATCAGACAAAACTGGGTCGAATATAATTTACAAATTTGATTATCCATTTTTAATGGTTTTCCGATTACTGAATATTGGGGGAGATGGACCTCATGAGATAATCAAGATTTTTTGGGAGTTGGTAACTGAAGTACAGCCTTAAATAAAGAAACAAGAATCACAAATAGAAGGACATTTAATGCTACAAATCTATTTTAAAGTAAGTTTTTAGAACAATTCTGCAAATTGGTTTTATTGCTGCCTATTAATTTTTAAACTCCATTCAATGCTCATTAACAATTTACAGTAATTTACAAAAGAAATTTTTATCTGTAAGAAACTTAAATACATACAATGAATTATTAGAGAATCAAGCAGTGTATCAACAGAATAGAAAGCATCAAATGAATTTTAAAACTATCTTTAAAATAGTATTTAGGAAAGTATCAATCAGTACCAGAACATGTCTGAAATAGCACTTAAGTTATTTGGATGTTTTTTTCCTGATTATAAAAATGTCCTTATGAAAAGAAATTTAAATTTCCATTGCCTCAGAGTCTCTACTAACAATTTAGTCTACAGTTCTATTTATGTTGTTAGCAAACACTAGCAAAATGGAATATATTATCCATATATTGATGTCTGCAGTGCTATCATTACTGCTCTGTAAACCAAACGAAAAAGCTAACAATTGTGTAAATTATGGATGTCAATTTAAGGTTAGAAAAACAAAAAAAACAATGTACTTCCTTTCTACGAAGGACTCTTGAAAAAAATATATCTGAGGAATCCTTCAGAATGATATGATATTAAAAGTGCCACAATGGAGTGAAGAAGAGAAGAGAAGGAAAATGTTCCTCTTTAATCTTTGCTGTAGGTCACTGCACTTGTTTAAAATAAAGGAATTAATAATGTACTTAGGATATATGTGATGAGGAAAACCAGGCAGGCAACATTACTGTGTGGGTGCTTTTAAAAGAAAAAAAAAATCAATCCACAGACAAAATGCAAGATTTGCAAAACTCACATTTCAGTTTAATATAGACTTTTTGAATTTCCATCTTTTCTATGAAAGATTATTTAACAAGTAAGCTTTAAAGTATTAGCCTACCATATAAATTGATCTGGTCATCTGAATTCACATGCAAATATACATCATTACTTCTTCCCCAGCCAAGATCAAGGCAAGAACTCTAAATTACTGTATATAACACAGCGTTAAAGAATACCAGACTATTGTTTTAAGAAACTACACTCAAAGGATCAGTTGCATAATCCCCTGTATACAAGAAAGGGGGAAGAAGAGTAAAGAAACACTCTCTGCAGAACACCAAATTAAAGGTATCCTAGACATTACAGAACCTAAGGGCTTGTAAATATTCATTTCCACATATGTTATGCATTCTAAAACATAGTGTCCTCAAGCCTATTTTTAAAAGGTAAATATAACAGCATCTGGCCAATTCTGAAATATCAAAGAGGCAAGAGATGAATAGATAATATTTCTATTCCTTCTGCTATCTTACATTTGCTCAATCTTGCTTCTAAGGAGCTCAGAGCTATATATATATGGAGGTATTAGGCAATCCTTCTTTTTTCTAGGAAGCCTTAGAGATGTTAATTCAATATGAATGAAATTAACCTTTCCAAACAATGCTGAAAGGTGATACATAATTTTGTATTAAGTCATCTACTAATTTTCACAGAAACAAAAACAATAAAGAAAAATGGTTTAACTTAAAACTTAAAAATACCACTCACTATTCTAACCTGAACTATAATAGTATTGCCTTTTTTTTTTTTTAATTTGATTTATATGCCGCCCTTCTCTGGAGACTCAGGGCGGCTTACAATGCGTTAAGCAATAGCCTTCATACTTTTGTATATTTATACAAAGTCAGCTTATTGCCCCCACAAACTGGTTCCTCATTTAACCTACCTTAGAAAGGATGGAAGGCTGAGTCAACCTTGAGCCTGGTAAGATTCGAACCTGCAGAAATTGCAGGCAGCTGTGTTAATAACAGGGTGCATTAAGCCACTGTACTACCAAGGCTCCTCTTTTAAATTCTTATGGTCTTCCTTATAAAATATTAGCACCAAACTCACCATCCTGTTTACACCTGCAATAGCTCAGCCTTCAAAATTCTTTCACATATCTTGCTTGTCTGAACTTGTCTTAAGCTGTTTGGATTTTTTTGTGATAATAAAAATGCCTTTAAAAAGAGAAGTTTTATTTTCTATTGCTTAAAAAACTACTAACAATCTAATCTACAATTCTATTTATGCTGTTAACAAATAGTAGCAAAGTGAAATACACAATCCATAAATAGAAGTCTGCAGCACTACCATTATTGCTAAGTAACAACCATTGATAACATATGTAGGAATAGCTACCTCCCCCTAAAAATGGTTTGATAATGCATAAAGTATTTGGTAGAGGATGGCCAGGGGACTAAGTCTTAAACAAATTAAACAGGATATAATAGGACATATAATATAAATGATAAGAAGGAAAAAATGTAAAATAGATTGAAAACTCTTGATGGCCTGTGATTTACAGAAATTGGATTAATGTGCATGACATCGCATATATAGGTCTAACTATTCAAAAAGACAAAGTTATTTTTAATGCTAATCTTGCCAGGATTTCAAGCTGTATTGACAAAGTGTATAACCAGCACAAACAACTCAAGTTTATGACCCCAACTGAAATAGTTACTAACAACATATCCATTTTCACTATCTTTTATAAAAATCCTAATGTTATCTATAGCTTTGATAATAACCACCAAAAGAGGGAATTTGAGAACTAAACTAATTAATATCAAAGCCAGATTGAAAAGCATAGTGTACAAAAGTTGTTATGTCCCTGCTCCTAAGTTTCAGGAGAAGTATCTCTACTATATAATATTCTTTAAAAGACAGAATTCCAGGCTATATTTATATACCTTTTTTAAGGATATGCAAATATCTGAAATATAAATTACAGAAACAAAAAGGAGGAAGAGAAGAGGTGGTCTTTTGAGTTGTCAGTTCCGCTGAAGTTTTCTTATTTCTTTTACATAAATGGGGATTTAAAGAAGCAGAATGTGCTTGCTGAATGATGTACATAAAGGAACTAACATTTTGGAAAATAAGAAATATATTATAGGAGACACATAGAAACTGTCACACATAAAAATATTATCCACTTAAACAAACACAAAAAATATTCTAAACTATATTTTAGAAAAATGCCATAAAGCAGCGCTAACTATTTAAGGCAAAATAAAAAAATAAAAATCACACCGAGCAGCAGATAATGCAAGTGTAAATTACAAACAGCAAAAAGGCATGCTAAAAGTTAAATTGCAAGTTTTAAGAATAAAATATTTTGGCACAAAAAGGACATTAAACTCTTTATGTTCTGACAAATATACCAAGGCTACCATCCCAATAGACAGAGCCTCTCTACCAGTTCTATATAATATTAATGACACTACACAGATGTGAATCCAAGAATAGATGTGGATTTGCCTTATAATAGTAGGATTTGCCTTCTAGACATTAACTAGAAAGTTTGTGAAAATCAGGAGACACTGATTAGCTAGTATGTTAATGCAGTGTATGCTAATTGATAAGCTATTTTACAACTCCTTTACACTGGATTCTCAGAATTATACTGTGATTTGGCATGATGTATGAATTCAATAGTATGATTTCACATAACCAAACAAGTAATATGTGGCAATATTTGGCCTAATATATAAACTAATCCATTAGTTATGCTTCAGGTTATGTTACATCATGATTTAGTAATACAGGCTAACATGATCTCCTCCTATAAACTTCCATTGTTCTTAATTAGAGTTACATTAATAGTTTAATCAATTCATCTTAATTTGAGGGGATACATAAAACCAGGATTCACCAAAACCTTTCCTATTAAAACTAAAGACATTGTCTGATTCTTAACAAGTCTATATCCTCTATCTGTAAAACTAAATCGGTTCTTTTTTTTAAAATAATTTTTAATCTTAAATACAAATAATGCAAACATAGTATATATAAATGTAAATATAAAAAAGGGAAAAAAATACAAATATTACAGTGCACACACACCCATCCCCAGACTATTTTTTCTCTTATATTTCTTCTTCTATAACAATTAAAAGATGCCGGTATACTATATATTCCAATTGTGCCCTTATCCCCTCCAAAACAACATATATTCTTGAGTACGTTTATTCCCTTTGCCTTCCACTAACACTGTTTTTATAAAATTCCCCCATATTTCATTATAATTGTTTGCTTTTATCATCCCTTTTTTAAATTTAATTTCTGTTATTAATTTATCATTTGTTGCCATACTCCAAATTTCATTATACCACTCATTTCTTTAAATATCCCAATTTCGTCCCCAATATTTAGCCATCACTAATCTAGCTGCCATTATCAAATTTACAATCAATTCCTTTTTTGTGTCATTTATATCCTGTTTTTCCACCAGCAACAGTAATGCAATCCTTGGTGACATATTTAAATTTACATTCCACCATCACAATCCCACCACATATGTTTATATGTTCCAACCTCTTTCTTGCACCTCCAACAAATATTTGTATATTTATCATCTATTTGATTTAATTTACATGGCGTTAGGTACCACTTCCATATCACTTTATATCCATTTTCCTTAACTCTTGACATATATACTCTCCTATTCCAAATATTTTTCCAATCATTATCATTTATTTCTCCTAAATCTGATTCCTAAATTAATTTTAAACTTTTTGCCTGCTCTTCTAATTCAGTTAATATTCTATATATTTTCCCAATTCTTCCTTTACCTATATATTCTTCATTCACCTCACATTCTTTTATAATCATTTCAAATTTTGTTAACTGTCTATCTTTCTCCTCGAATCTTTCTTCCACTTTTATCCATTTCTCTAATTGTATTAAATTCAACAATTTAATTTAATATTTGATAAAATGTTCTTTAGTTGGGTTATATTCTTTATCTTGTTCTTCCAGTATTCCCATTTATATATCTGATTTTCTTTTAGTTTACTAATCCATTCTTTCAATTCACTCTTAGGGAATTTCCATTTACGCCACTGGTGTTAAAGGAGAAATTCCTGACATTAAGCGGTATCTCCATTTATTCCATAATTCTATCAAATTTTTAAAAAGGGATTTTGAATCCTCCAGCAATTTTTTAATATCCTTTTTAAACCAATGTTTCTTTAGGATCACCTATTTCCCTTAATCCTTTCAACTCTATATCCCTCCATATTAAATCTCTAGTTAATGCTATAATAAGCTTCCTAACAGACAGGAAGCAGCAGGTGAAGCTAGGCAAAATCACATCTGATACCTGTACAATTAGCACAAGAGCCCCCCAGATCTGTGTGCTCTTTCCACTACTCTTCTCTCTATACATCAATTTATTTATTAATTTATTTGTTCCACTTGTATGCTCAATGACTGCATCTCAAAAGATCCCTCTGTTAAAGTACTTAAGTTTGCAGATGATACAACAGTGATTGGTTTCACTGGAGACAACGATGAATACAGAAGGGAGGTTGAACAACTAGCCTTGTGGCGCAATCAGAACAATCTTGAACTAAATACACTCAAAACTGTAGAAATAGTGGTAGACTTTAGGAGAAACCCTTCTATACTACTACCTCTTACAATACTAAACAATACAGTATCAACAGTAGAGACCTTTAAGTTTCTAGTTTCTATTATATCTCAATACTTAAAATGGACACCTAACATCAAAAATGTCATCAAAAAAGAACAACAAAGAATGTTCTTTCTGCGCCAACTCAGAAAGCTCAAACTGCCCAAGGAGCTGATGATTCAGTTCTACAGAGAAATTATTGAGTCTGTCACCTGCACCTCTATAACTGTCTGGTTTGGCTCTGCAATCAAACAAGATAGACACAGACTTCAACAGATAATTAGAACAGCAGAAAAAACAATTGCTACCAACCTGCCTTCTATTGAGGACCTTTATACTGCACGAGTTACAAAAAAGGCTGTGAAAATATTTACAGACCCCTCATATCCTGGACATAAATTGTTTCAACTTCTAATCTCAAAACGACGCTATATGGCACTGCACACCAGAACAACTAGACACAAGGACACTTTTTTCCTGAATGCCATCACTCTGCTTAACAACTAATTCCCACAACACTATCAAATTATTTACTAAGACTGTATTACTATTATTCTTCTCATCCTTCCTAGTACCTATCTCTTCCCACTTACGACTATAACCATGTTACTTGTATCTTTACAATTTATATTGTTTTATTTGTTTCCTAGTACAATTTGATTATTAGTATCCTATGACTATCACTAAGTGTTGTATCTTATGATTCTTGATGAATGTGTTTTATTTTTCTTTATGTACACTGAGAGCATATGCATCAAAGACAAATTCCTTGTGTGTCCAATCACACTTGATCAATAAAGAATTCTGTTCTGTTCTGTAATATCATATCATATCATATCATATCATATCATATCATATCATATCATATCATATCATATCAGATATGGGACCACCTTTAATTGATTAGCTACTCAATAATTTCTAACATTTGGAAGACCCAGCCCACCCTTTTTTAATGGATCATACCATAATGCTTTACTTATTCTTGCTCTCTTACCTCCTTTACAATACACCTCCAGCAACCTTTGTATTTGCTTTAATTCTTGATCTGAAAATTTAATTAAGATCATCCAAAACAAAAAAATAAATTTTGGTAAAACTTTCATTTTTATCATTGCAATTCTTCCAAACTATGATAATTTTATTTTCTCATATTTATCTATTTTATTTTTTATATCTTTCTTTAACTTTTCATAATTTATTTTCTTTAACTCTTGAATATTTTTGGGGATGTCAAAACCTAAATATTTAATACTATCTACTATTTTTAATTTATATTTTCCTTTCAATACATTCACTTTTTTTTTTTTTTTTAAATTTGATTTATATGCCGCCCTTCTCCGAAGACTCAGGGCGGCTTACAATGTGCTCAGCAATAGCCTTCATTCTTTTGTATATTTATACAAAGTCAGCTTATTGCCCCCACAACTGGGTCCTCAATTTACCTACCTTAGAAAGAATGGAAGGCTGAGTCAACCTTGAGCCTTGGCGAGATTCGAACCCTGCAGTAATTGCAGGCAGCTGGTCTTAATAACCAGCTTAATAACAGGGTGCCTTAAACCCCTGTACTACCAAGGCTCTTCTTCTTTACTATGTTTATATAACATCATTTCTGGTTTTTCCCAGTTTATTTGTAATCCACTATATTTCCCAAATTTCCCAGGTGTAAATATATCCTCTCTATAATAACTATGGGATTTTGAAATGTTAATATGTATCATCTGCAAATAAATTTATTTTAGTTTTCTTCTGTACACCAATTCCTCCAATCAATGAATCTTGTCTAACTGCATTTGCCAAAACCTCCATCAATAATGGAGATTATTGGGGATAAAGGGCAACTCTGACTCGTTCACTGGCTTAAGGTTATTGTCGCTGTAACACCATCATTTATAACTATTCTCGCTTTAATCTCTGAATATAGTTGATTTATCAGTTTTCTAAATTTTTTTCCAAAACCTAACTTCTCTATTAATATCTTCAATGTAGGCCATTCCACACAATCAAAGGTCTTAAATACATCTAATGCTAATACATCTGCCAACAAACCGGTTCTACAATTAGTATAAAAGCTGATTAAAGTTGTAATTCTACTTAAAAAGAAACAATATATGTAAATTCAAGATTTTATCCAAAATCAAACGTTCTCTTTCCATCATGACTATGGCTCAAAAAATATAGAAAAGAACAACAAATTGTGGGTCAATATTCATTCATTCTTTCATCCACCCATCTTCCATACATGATTCTGGGTGTCTCACAATTAAAACAGAATAAAAAATAACCAGGATTAAAAACAAAGGACATAAAATAGCAGCCCAAAAGACTCACCAACACTCAAGCAAGCCATGACATGGGCTCAGCTCTCACACACACCCCAGGCTCAATAGCAAAGTCAAGTTTTTAGTGCCCTGCAAAAAGTCAGGAGGCTCCGTTAAGTATAATTTCTAGGGGTATACTGGATGACCAAGAGTTTGAGCCATTCCTACCATAGCAGTCTAAAATTTCAGATGGATCAAGATCCTAGCATAAGGTTTCTGTTTAAAATTTTTAAGACAAGTACTTTATTAAAGACTGAAGATCTCTTATTAAGTCTTTGCTGAAAAAGGAAAAATGAATTGATGATTTTTGGATTTGCCAATTAAAAAGAGTTGCATATGGGAAGAAGGGAAACATGATGTAATTTTAAAGAGGGAGGTGTGAAGATTTGTTTGCATGTAATTGCTGTAAAACAGATCGGGAACGATTTTAGAGATTTTTCTTATTTCTAATTATAATTTCTCTTTTATACATTTCCTATTTTCTTTTTTCCCCCTTTCTCTAATTTCACTTTTTATTATCTTATGTTACTTTTTATATCTGAGAAAAAATTTAAGAAAAAAATTAGAAAAGGACTGTCTTCAGAAATTTAAATTGCTTGTTGATGTTTTGTAAAGAATAAAAATGAGGCCAAGTGGGAACACCCATTATTACCTCTTTCTTCATGAGAGAGTAGAACAAAAGGAGCATTGCTAATGCCTCCACCCACAGCATCTCAATTAGAATCAGTAGTAGTAGGCCTTCAACACGCTCCACTATTTCTTCTACAAAAAGAAATGTGGAGGCAAGTGTTTAATAAGCCCATGAGCAAGATGCAGATTTTAAATCCAAAGAACATTAATGTTAACCATCTGTGGAAATAATTCAGGAACTCCTAATTCAGACTGTTTCAAACTCTGCGCTCACTGATAACCTATCCATCAAATATCCTCCAATATTTTTCTACCAGAGACTTTTTAACATAAGATAATGATTATTAGCTCTGGTATTATTACATCATCAGTCAGAGGCAATAAGCAGTATTTTAATACCAGTTGAAAGAAAATGCGAGAGAGAGAGAGAGAGAGAGAGAAAGAGAGGGAGAGAGAGAGGGAGAGAGAGAGAAGAGAAAAAAAGATACTAGTAAGTTGATGCTAGCATGTTTCCCCGAAAATAAAACCCTGTCTTATATTTTTTTGAACCCCAAAAGAAGGGCTTGGGGTTCAAATAATAAGACCCCCCCCCAAAATAAGGCCAAGCCCTTATTTTTGGGGGGGTCTTATTATTTTGGGGCACAATTTGGGGGTGGCAGATGTGGAAGGGTTGGGAGAGTGAGAAGCAAGGGGCAGGAAGCCCTGCCATGTCGGGTGAGGGGGGGGAAGAGGCAGCAAGAATCACGGCTGCTTTTGTAGCCTCAATCAGCTGCAAAAGCAGCAGGAGGCCCACGGGTCTCGCGCCCCCTTCAAGAACAGTCTTACCTCAGTCAGTTGCCAAGAGCTTGGCCCCGATTCAGGCTCCCTGCGGTAGAGCCCACAGCCTGGTGCTTGAGGGTCTTGGGTGGGGGGGGAAGCCTCTTTACAAACCCAGCCTCTCTTTCAGGTGGGCAGGAAGCCCCCTCCTACCATGCAGCCAGCTGGTTGAGAATCGGGCAGTCCTGGGAACTGCTCCCTGGCTGGACACGGAACTCCAGCAGGAAGACATCTCCTTTGGGCTACTGAGCGCCAACCTGCACGTCTACTTGATGCTGCAGGTGCCAGGTTACAATCCTGGGTCTGGTGGGTGCTGCAGCTGTCAGGCCAGCTGTGTGCAGAGCTGGCACAAGAATTGCAGTGGCCACCGGGGCCAGGGCCCAAAAAGCGCCTGGCTTGGCGTAGCTGTACCCTGGCTCCTGCAACACCAAATAGGAGTACCGGCTGGTGCTTAGCAGCCCAAACATTTGACAATGCAGGCCAGTGCCTATCAGGTGCTCAAACACTTTTCACCTGCTTTGTCTCCCTCTGGGCAAAAAGGGTGCAGCAGTTCAAGAGATCAAATATCTGTGTGTGTGTGTGTGTGTGTGTGAGTGACAGAGAGAAAAAAAGAGGAACGGTAGAGGGGAACTGGGTAAGAGGACCAAGCCTCCCCTGCAGCCTCTCACAGTAACAAGTATTGCCTGCAATTCTCCTTACTGTGAGAGGCTGCATGTTGCAACGAAGAACGAAGCAAGGCGGTGAGGGTGGTGGTGGTGGACAAAGCAAGGCAGGGGCTGCGGAGCTGCCCCAAGGCCCTGCATTGGCTTACCTGAAGGCCCTTCAGCCAGGCCACCCATGATAAACCCTCCCCCTCCCCCGCAGGGCAGCCACATCTCTTCACTAACCTGCTTTCCAGCTCCATTCTCTGCTGAGCGTTCAGGACAAGAAAAGTAGTCTGTTGGACGAGGGTAAAAAATAAATAAATACCAGTAGTTCAGACCTTCCAAGTTCTCATGAAGAAAAAAAACTCACGAAGTTGGAAGGTGTTTTTACTGTAGTCTCACAGACTACTTTTCTTGCCCTGCATGTGATGGTGGAGAACGGAGCTGGAAAGCAGGTTAGTGAAGGGATGTGGCTGCCTTGGAAGGTTTGGGGTGGGGTGAGGGACCCCTAAGTGTGTGTGAGGGGGACGAGGATGGAGAGAATATTGCTGTCAACCCTGGATAACAGAGGTTGGATTGGATCTCTCTCTCTCTCTCTCTCTCTCTCTCTCTCTCTCTCTCTCTCTCTCTCTCTCTCTCTCTCTCTCTCTCTCTCTCTCTCTCACACACACACACACACACACACACACACACACACACACACTGTTCTTTGTTTGGGATCGCAGCACAGATGCCCCTTCCAGGATTGCAAGGCTGAAGGCTTCGGATGGAGCATTTTGGGGATGTGTGTCTGTGTTGTGATCCGAAGTAAAGAACGATTAGCAGGGAAAAAAGGGTTTTTTTTTTCCCCTGCAGCCTATCCTTTCTTTGGGATCGCAGCACAGACACACATCCCCCAAATGCTCCATCTGAAGCCTTCAGCCTTGCAATCCTGGCAGGGGTGTCTGTGCTGTGATCCCAAGAAAGGACAGGCTGCAGGAAACCCCCCCCCTTTCCCTGCCAATCGTTCTTTACTTGGGATCGCAGCACAGACACCCCTGCCAAGATTGCAAGGTTGAAGGCTTCAGATGGAGCATTTTGGGGATGAGTGTCTGTGCTGCAATCCCAAGTAAAGAATGATCGGCAGGAATAGGGGAAGGCGGCCAGCAGCTGGGGAGGTGCTCTGGAGATCTGGGCCGAGTTGCACAGCCCTCACTGGCTCAGCTGATCAGCAGGCAATAATTATGGGGCTGAACCTCTAGGAGGTGACTAGGGAAGTCACCTATGCTGGCCATGCCCACCCCTTCACTAGGGCTTATTTTCAGGGGCGGGCGTATATTTTATGCCCACCCCAAAAATCAGGCTTGGCCTTATTTTCAGGACATGTCGTATTTTCGGGGAAACATGGTACTAAATTGATTATGGGCTTTTCTCATTCTTGTGGGGAGGCAAGAATAGAACAAAGAAATTTCTACATTTCCAATCAGAATTCTTTTATTGTCACAAGAGATTATACATGCTTTGCTACATTATATATTAAGAATTCTAGATCATCAAATTATTCAACAAAAGCAGAAACTGGAAAGATTTGAATAAACACCTGCTCAGCATAATTTATCTCCATAATACATTGGACACCAACCTACTTTCCAGTCCTTGCTGAAGGAATCTGAAGAATCCGGAAATATATGAATCAATTTCTATTTGCTGTTTCCTGCACTATATGCAGTATGCCTAGCAGAGATCACTATTGTATTTAAGTGCCTCAAGGAATGGAAATTTTTGACCCCATTATTAAGACACTGCTCAAGAATAACATCTGGTTATTCTATTAGAGAGACATATTCAGAGTCAGCCTAAGCTTCGATGATGAATAGGTCCCTGGAATAGGTGTCTGGGTGCCATGTGTGTTCCTTGTTCATATTCATCCGACCTCAAAACTATGTCCTCTGTAGTCAGCAAAGAACAATGAAAGGATCTAGCTCTTCAAAAAAATTATGTTATGAGATATTCTGGCTAATACTGGTACGGGATGGGAATAGACAGAATAGTCCCAGAGGCCAAAAGGATGAATGCAATGCATTGACCACTTATGCTCTGCTGTTCTGGAAAAAGTATTTTTGCTTGTTTGCATTTACAAAAAGTTCAACAGCTGAGGCCTGATTCTCCTTGAGATTGGATATGTACTATGTAATATTTCCTGACACCTTTATGTATTCTGCTGGTATCAAAAGAAGACACCTTTCTGCTAAAGTGACCACTTTCTAGTGCTTCAAAAATCTTGATCTTCTTTGGTAATTTACCTGGCCCTTATTGAGATGCTACCTCTATGTATCAAGACTTGACACTTTTTACTCTGGGCATCAAGGCAATTTAAGTCGGATGCGCAGCTCTGAGTTTCAGTTGACTGACAGAAAATAAGTATGGATCATGGAATGATCACATCCTCTATTTTCAAAAGGGGTGTCCCACTTAGTGTTCTGATTGGTTTCTTGAGCAGACCTTCTTGAAAACATCGACTAGAATGAGTCACCAATGTAGGATTTGGGCTGCTTTCTCTGGTAAGCTCATCAAAAAGTGTACTTTTTCAGCGTATTTGAAGGACTATACACAAGAAAGATATATATCGGAATGGAGAAGATGGATTGATTATATTCAAAATAAGTATCAGACAAGAAAATATCAAATAGCTTATGAATGAATGTTAAATTTTAGAAGTATTACGTTATCCATAGTGGAGTTAAGGTTTCAGGGGGGGATTTGGTAGTTCAAGAATAGTTAGGTTAATTTAGTTTATGATTGTTAACTGAAATACCCTGTATTTTGCTCTGGGAAGTCTGGGGGGGAGGGTGGGATGGGGGGAAGGGGTGGTGGGGTGGTGGGGAGGGGAAAAGGGTGGGGGGAATATTGGGGGGAAAATTTTTCTTTGTAAAACTTTTTAATAAAAAGTTTTTAACAATTTGTTTCTCAAAAAAACCCATTGTTAGTATATGATGATACAAAAATCAGAAGTCTTGTAGCTTCTTTCCTAAGAATTAAAGGTTTAGGTTTTGTGAGTTGCAGGTCATTTCATCAGGTACAATGACTGAACTAGGTGGAAGTAAAGGCATATACATGGGATTGAATCCATTCAAAGAGAAATCCCGTTGATTTGGAACATTGTAAACAAAGCTAATAAATCCTGACTGACCTGATAGAAACATGGAAATAGGTTTTTGATAAATTTGCTGAAGCTAATAAATTTCCTGATGAACCTAATCTTTTCTCAGAGAATTCATGAAACATATATAGTACTCCTATTTTTTTCTTATGAGGTAAGTGGGATGAGAGAATGTAATTGGAACAAAACCATTTAATGAATTTCCATGGCTGAGTGTTCCAAGTCTTTAACCAACATATTTGCCAATACCCTACACTGAATTTGACTGATTTCAGGATTTCCATCTTGAATGTTCTCTGTTTAATGAAACTTTTCAAAATACTGAGGTTTAGAATTGCTTTTCAACCCCCAATTTGGAAAATTATGAAAAAGATAGAAAACAGACCTGGGAAATGGCACAGGCATACACTCTATGGCATCTAATTTTAGAAGGCAATTGACAGCATACTCTGCAACATATGTCTTTTATTTAGATGGAAGAAATTTTTATCTTTTAAGAGAAGTGCTTTTGACCTTGTGCTAGAGACCTGCTAATAACTTGCCTCTCAGGAAGGAAGTGAACTCTGCTTTGGCATCAGAGGTGGGTTGCAGCAGGTTCTGACCAGTTCTGGAGACCTGGCAGTGGAAATTTTGAGTAGTTCGGAGAACCGGTAAATACCACCTCTGACTGGCCCCTCTCCCATCTATTCTCTACCTCCCGAGTCCCAGCTGATTGGGAAGAAATGGGGATTCTGCAGTATCCTTCCCCTGGAGTGGGGTAGAAATGGAGATTTTACAGTATCCTTCCCCTGCCACACCCACCAAGCCATGTCATGCTCACCAAGCCACACCCACAGAACCGGTAGTAAAAAAATCTGAAACCCACCACTGTTTGGCATGATCATCTACCTCCTAGGTTTTATGCCACAGACTCTGATGAAGACCCATGCTTGATATTACAGTTCTGGTTGAGAATAGAATTGTGTCTATGTATGAAGAACATAAATAAAGCTGCCATTAATTACTACTTTATCCAAATCTACCTTATTTACTGACTCCTCTGGAAAGAGAGAACATGCCCACAATACTGGGCCCTTAATCATAACAAAGTATTTTTTGCTGCTTGAATTGCAACCTCATGAAACCTTTTCTATGATCTAATTGTGTGGATCCTTGAGAGAGTTCCATTTAATCTACTGAATACTGGAGTCATGACTGGATCATCTATGACTAGGATACTCAGTATGTCTATTTTCTATGGCAAGATGATTTGTTGGTTAGGGGAGGGATGAAGATTGGCTGGAGAGGAATGAAGGTTTGATTGGTTCTCTCTTCATGTCCTTAAGCACTAAGTTAAAGAAAAAGGGGGAAATCAATTCTGTTTCCAAAAAGTTCTCTGGGAAGATTTCTGAAGCCATTGATTATTAGGCACAAACTGAATGTACTTTGACATTTGCCTATTACTGCCTTGAGAATCTTCGTCACCTTGCTAAGCAACTTGGAATATAGTTTTGGTTTGAACAATTTGTAAAATGTGGATAGGCAAGCTTCATCTTTAGAATACTCACTGTCTTCCTGTTCACAGCAGAAATCACAGGGTTTCCCTAGACCAGGGGTCTGCAACCTTAAACACTCAGAACCATTTGGACCTGTTTCCCACAGAAAACACCGGGAGCCACAAAACCTGGGTGGGCATGGCCAATTCGACATCACTCACTCCCACCCAGTCACATGACACACACACACACCCAGCCATACCTACCCAGGTTTTGTGACTCCCGGTATTTTCTTTTCTCCGGGAAACGGGTCTCTCTCTCTCTGCGTCTCTCTTTTTCTCTCTCTCATCTTTCTCTCCCTTTCATCTCTCACTCTTTTTCTCCCTATCTCTTTCTCTCTCTTTCTCTCACTTCTCTTTCCGTCATCTCTCTCATCTCTCTTGTTTGTGTGTGTTCCCTCTTGAACCATTTCAAAAAACAGGCGAGGGTTGGATGTTTTTTTTTTTTTTTTGATGTTGTACTTTCTTCTTTGGGTGCTTTTTACCATATGATTTAAATCAAGAGTCATTTCAGGTTCCCAGATAAATGAAGCTCTTTCACCCCCTTGCTGTGGCTTCCTGTCAGCTGAATCCACCACTGGCTGGCCCCACCCCTCGCCCTCTCCTCCCAATCACTCCTCGCCTGAGAAGTTAAGGACGGCGGATGGTGACTCGCTCCATATTCCAGAGTGGAAGCGAAGTGGCCCTGTACTTGACTCTTCGTCTGGCCTTTGTTGGTGCTCGGCACACCTCGGTCGTTTGGGGAGACGCACTACTTTCTCTCTGCCCTGAGACACTGGCCTGGCCCAGCTGCAGCTGATGCTCCATGTCGTAATGGGCTCCAGGAGGAGGAGGGGACGTCATCTCCTCCACTGCAAGCGCACTAAATTTAAGTCTGCTGCGCAAGGCACTGCAAGAGCAGCGAGCAGGCCATGGAGGTGGTGAGAGCAGTGGCATCAGCTGCAGCTGGGCCAGTTTCTCAGGGCAGAAAGTCACGTGTCTCCCTGAGCAACTGAGATGTGCGCTGCACCAACAAGGGCAAGTACAGAGCTGCTTTGCTCCCACTCTGGGCTATGGAGCGAGTCTCCATCCACCGCTGTGGCCCTTACCTTCTCAGGGGGGAGGGCAAGGGGCAGGGCCAACCAGTGATGGGATCACCAGAGGACCACAGAGCCACATGCGGCTCCGGAACTGTGCGTTGCCGATACCTGCCCTAGACCTTCCTGTTTCCATTTCATTTGGCAAGAGAATTGAGCTTGACACTGCTGTTGAAACTATGGAACCTAGATACTTCTGACAAATCCTAAGTGAGCTGCTGCTGGTGATGGTTGACATCCTTCCCACATCTATCCTTCCTCTTCCTCATGTTCTTGAATTTCTTTCTTGTCTCCTGCATCTGTTTTTGTTTGATTAAAAGGAGAGATATGAGGAAGAAGGAGATGTAGATAATGAGTAAGATTAAATAAATGGATTAGTCATGGACAACTTTTTAACTGAGATGATGGCACATTTAGAGGCACAACCTCTAAATGTGTGCATTATGAATATTTCCTAGCTGACCAATTTTTCAGCTCAAAACAAGATTTTGTATGTTCATAGAAAGAGAAAGCAGTGATGTTCTCTGTTGCTCAGAGAAGCATGTCCATATGCTATTGCACCTTTTCCTTCAGGGACAAAATAACTGGAAATAAAACAGAGGTTTGCATATCTGCATTCCCCATAATGGTTCGCCTTTCCCTCCATAGACATATAACTATGGCTGCTCCTTCTCCTCACTGCATTCCTGAGAGTAGAAGTAGCACAATTAAGCACTGCATCCAAGTCAATCAGAAGAAACCACTTCTCATTCTTAATGTTGTATGGGAAACAGCGCTTATCCGTGACGTCTGTGAAATCGCTATAAGGACTGTCCAGCTATACTTCTGTGCTTGGTAACTCTTCTTTTTCTCAGATAATAGATGAATGGGACTATCTCCCTTTTTCTACTTATTGGTACTGTAAGGCAGCATGCCAGAGTATACAGCAATCCATAATCCTCAAATGTTTTATGATCCTACTACAATATTCTCTATACAATCTACTCTCAGTGCTTCGTGACTGTAACAAAGTCAGGATAAAGATCACGTTGTGAGATTTTCTTGTCATCTTGACTTATTTCTTATCTTTTCATGTTCTTCTCCAGAAGCAGAAATTGACCACAAGTTATTGTTCTTTTTAAGAAGGTATAGCCAAAAACTGAAGGACTTTACTTTCAAAAAGGAATTCTTTTTGACCCTACTTTTTCACTAGAAGAATTCTCCTTCCAGTTGACTTCATCATTCTGGTGACAAAGAATATATTAGTTATCCTAACATATGGCTCATGGGACATCGTCTATTTTTACTCTCTAAGATGTAATTTCATTAATTGCACTAAGTATGAGGAATAAGCAGTCTCCAAAAATGTAGAGAAGGGAACTAGAGGGCCAGCCATATTGGGCTTAATTCTCACTAAAGAGATGAAATGATAGAAGTGTTGAAGTTACCGGTATCTTGGGGGAGAATGATCATGCAATATTGGAATTCAATATTATACAAGCACAAACAATAGAACAAAGTCAAACTAGAGTCTTGGACTTTAAGAGAGCTGATTTCAATAAACCTAGAGACAGCTTGGGAAAGATTTTATGGGTGAGAATCCTCAAGGGAAAAACAATCCAAGAAGCTTGGGAAATTTTGAAAAATGAGATTATAAAAGCCCAGTCTAGCATAATTCCAATGAAGAAGAAACATAACAGCTCTCAAAAGAAACCAGCATGGCTGTGGAAAGAACTGTCAAATAAATTGAAAGATAAAAAAGGACAAGTATAAAAAGTGGAAAGAGGGGCACACAACTAAGATAGAATATCAGCAAATAGCCTGGAGCCTGCAAAGATGTCAGGAAAATCAGGAAAGCTAAGGCTCAAAATGAACTAAGGCTTGTGACGAAAGTAAAAAATAACAAAGCTTTGCTGGCTGAGGAATTCTGGGAGTTGAAGTCCACAAGTCTTAAAATTGCCAAAGCTGGAGACCCCTGCCCTAGACCACCTTAGGAACAAAATGGTGGGTTTTGCTGACATTTCAGGAGGAAGGGAAGGGAGGGAGGGAGAGAGAGAGAGGGAGGGAGGGAGGGAGGGAGAGGGAGAGAGAGAGAAAGAGACAAAGAAAGAGAAAGAAAGAGAAAGGGAGAGAGAAAAGAAAGAAAGAAAGAAAGAAAAAGGAAGGAAAGAAAGAAAGAAAAAGAGAAAGGAAGAGAGACACAAAGAAAGAAAGAGACAAAGAAAGAGGAAGAAAGAGAAAGGAAGGGGAGAGAGAGAAAAAAGAGAAAGAGAAAGAAAGAGAAAGAAGGAAAGAGGAAGGGAGAGAGAGAGAGAGGAAAGAAAGAAAAAAGAAAGAAAGAAAGAGGAAGAGGAAGGGAGAGAGAGAGACAAGAAAGAAAGAGGAAGGGAGAGAGAGAAAGAAAGAAAGAAAGAAAGAAAGAAAGAAAGAAAGAAAGAAAGAAAGAAAGAAGAAAGAGAAAGAAAGAGGAAGGAAGGAAGGGTAAGAGAGAGAGAGAGAGAGAGAGAGAAAGAGAGAAAGAAGAGGAAGGAAGGACCTCAAACCCTGGCACTAGACGTGCCTTCCTTCAAGATGCTTTGAAACAGGATAGCAATCTAGAGCTGGAAGGGACCTTGGAGGCCATCTAGTCCAACCCCCTGCTCCAGCAGGAAACCTTATATCATCTGGATTATTTTGGTGCCTCTAAATATGGAAAATTGCCAGAAAGAAGAGTGAGTTTACTAGAACAAGGCTGCCATGCAGAGGAAGGCAGAGATAGTCTCTGACTTATGTCTACAACTGAGCCCATAATTTTGGTTGCTAAGCAAGAGCTTAGTTGTTAAGTGAGCTTCACCACATTTTACTCAATCCATGACTTTTCTTGGCTTTAACAGTCACGTGCAAGCTAGAGAAGAACATATGAAGGTGTGTGTAATGTTCTAAGTGTACAGAGATTATAGTTAAATATGTGGCAGAAACTGGACTCTGGATATGTTTTTCTAATATAGTAAAAGTGGACTCTGGATATGTTTTTCCAATGTAGTAAGTGAGGTTGAATGTGTATAGTTTTAGGAGAGAGAGAGAGGGAGGGAGGGAGGAAGAGAGAGAGGGGGTGTACGTACATACACATATAGTATATATAGTTTTTGTGTGCCTATACACACTCTATACTATGTAATATGTATGTACACATATGGCATATATACATAGGATTAAATAATATATTTTGGATGTTCAGTAGTAGTAAATAAATAGACAGGGAAATTGTATCTTGTTGAGGCCTTTGAGGCCAGGCACCCTAACCTTAACCCTTGACGTGAGTGACGTCAAGTTGGCCATGCCCACCCAGTCACATGCCCACCAAGCCAGGCCACCCAGTCACATGACCATCAAGCCATACCCACAGAACCGGTAGTAAAAAAATTTGAAACCCACCACTGGGCCCACTCCCTTAGGCACGTGCATAAGAGGCAGCGAGCGCACACGGGGCCTGGCATCCCTGGGGACCATCTTGCCCCATTGGCTGACTGCATCCTGAGTGCTTCCCTTTCATCCAGGACGCCAGCGCTCGCTGCCTCCTGTGTGGATGCCCAGGGGATGGGGCCAAGGCAGTGGGGTGATTTCTCGCTGGCTCTGGGACAGCTATGTGGGTCAGATCTAAGGCTGACTGCAATCAGGACTGGATGGCTGGCACGAGTGCCTGATCGGCCTGGGCCAGGCTGAGGTGATGCAGGCTGGTCCTTCGCTGTTTCCAGGATGGCCCCACAGCCCAGGGGGTGAGTTTGGCAGTGCTGCTGGTGGTTGTGCTACCAGCGGCCGTGGCTTTCCCATGCGGGGGCTGGGGCTGTCTCAGTGAAAGGGAAACATCATGGGCTGTGAGGCCAGGCTCAGAAAGGGACGGGGGGAGAGGGAAGATACTGGCAGTGCTTTCCTTTTACTGGAACAGATCCTGCCCCCCATTGGAAAGCTCGTGCCTAGAGCCTGCCCCTGATACCCGTCCTTTGAATCCATTAGGCAGGAGTTACACTGGCAAAGCTGGTCTGGGTTTCCCGATCTGTGGGTGGAGGAAAGTCTGCCAGAGCCCTGCCCCATGCCCTGCACTCTGAGGTGGTGCCAGCAGATGAGGTTTGGTCAGGGGTGGGGCCAAGACGGTGAGGTGTCCCTCACTGGCTCCAGGGCAGCCATGCAGGTCAGATCTAAGGTTGACCATGTTCCACCCGGATGGCTGCACCAGGTTGTGGATCAGCGCCGCGTCTGCACCAGCACCTCCATGCCCCACTCTCTGGCTTGGCCTCGCAGCTTCCTTTCACTGGGACTGTGCCACCCCAGTGTAGGAAAGTCATGGCTGGTGGCAGTGCTGCCAATCCTCCTGCCCTCCTCCCTTCCTCGGAGGAAGATTGGGACGGCATGAAAAGCATTTGCAAGCCAACAAGATTTTGGGGTGGTGAAATCCCTTGCTTCAAACCTCCCATCGGCTTGCAAACACCTTTTTTACTGTCCCAATCTCAGCATGAGAAGCGTTTGCAAGCCCACAAGACTTTGGGGCAGTGAAATTGCCTTGCTTGAAACCTCGGCTTGTAAACGTTCTTCTTGATTGGAAAACTGGAATGGTGTGTAAGGTATTTTCAAGCCAATGGGAACCTTCAAGCAAGGCAATTTCACTGTCGCAAAATCTCATACTCTTCAGTCGGATTTGGTACAAGCCTCAGTTTGCAGAGAACAAAAGCATAAACTATTGTAGTGCAAGATCAGGGCTATTGATCTTGTGTGATCTTGCATTACAGTACTGCACAAACTGCAGGGCATTGGTGCTTGTGTACAGTTGAGGAGGGTGCCTGGGGGGGTTGAACAGTACTGCACAAACTGCAATGGGGAGGGGGGTGGAAATGGGAAGCCACTGTGGGCAATGGGCAGGCAGCAGTGGGCATGGGCTTCCCATTTTGACCTCTCCCCACTGCATTGCCCCTGTGCCTGGACTTCAGCCTAAAACCGAACAGGCAGTTCAGATGCCCCCACATCGTGCCCCAGCACCATTTGACACCCCCCCCACAAGCACCCTCCCAGCTGCATGCAAGCAACGATGCTCTGCTGGGGCCCCCCACGCTTTGACGCTCACCCTGGATCACCCCTCCCAGCCTTGTCTGGCCCATCACAGGTGCCCCTTGATGTGAGCGGCGTCAAGCGGGCCAGGCCGAGTTGGCCATGCCCACGCAGTCACATGACTACTCAATCACACCCACCTGGCCCTTTGAGGGCAACCATAATGCTGATCCATCCCTCAAAGAAATTGAATTTGACACCCCTGTGCTATAAGGTTTCCTGCCAGAGCAGGGGATTGAACTAGGAGACCTCCAAGATCCCTTCCAACTCTGTTAATCTGTTAAAAGTAGATAATTACAAACTCAATGTGTCTTCTAAAACTAGATTATTTTTTTTAAGGGTGTTAGAAAATTTGAGTGTGATATTTTCAATGTTATGAAATATAGTTTGGTCTAGAGGTTAAGGTGCTGAAGTAGCAATGCAAATCCTGAGTGCTAGTTCAACCTTAGGTACAGAAGCCAAAAGGATGACTTTGGGCTAGTTACTGTCTTTTAGTCCTAGGAAAATATCAGTAGCAAAAATATTTTTCAGGAAGCTGCATGAATTTGTCCATGTAGACATTAAGAGTTAACACTTGCTTGTACATAGAACAAACAAGAAATACTGAATGAAAATGATTCTATAAAAATTCATTTGTTATGTGTTCTGGGGGAACAGCCATCATAGTGTTTTCTGTGACTGGGTTCTTTCTAACCATTTTGCTTCCAAATATTTAGGACTTAGAGCAAAAGTACTGAGTATTATTCCTCACCGAATAAGTATCTCCTTGTTAAATGTAAGGCCACAGGAATAATCACTGCAGCTTTCTTAGAAATTCCCAGGATCAATAGGCAAATGAAGAACAGCAAGGCAGAAAACAGGGAAAAAAATGACTGATACTTCCAATTCTAATATTATAAGTGACTGTTCATGATTAAAGCTGTAGTCTTCCTTGTCTTGTGGACATTAAATTACGACAAACACTTAATCCGTCTGCAACCATTTTACTGAATTTTCCTGTTCCTTCTTATACCATCTTGTTTTACTGTCAATCACTTTATCAAACAAGCTATTTGTTATAAATCATTTATTATTCTTTCTTTTTATATGTCACCATGGGCTATTTCAGGAAGAAGGTAAAATAAAAGCACTCTGTTGCTGGTCGTTACCTGAACAAATTCATATTTTTGGCAATAACACAGAAGCAGTTTACCCATATAATGTTTTCAACTACTAGCCTTCAACCATAGGCTTTCCTGTAATCTCCAGAACAAGTATTAGTTATGTCCTATCTATTTAGCTTTTTAAGAGATCAGCCAGGGCTGTCTGTGGGCTACTGCCTCCATTTAGGGAAACCACTTTATTTTCAGTTTCGATCTTTCAGTTTCTCAATGAAAAAATCCCTATGTGGTTTCAACATGATCTCTTCCTCTCACTATCCATAGACGTTCCCCAATTTAGGGATATAAGAAGTGAATATGATAGCATGTATGTATTGTACAGTATTTCAAATATGAATATAATGATTACTACTTGGAGTGTTAAGATATGTTTTAATAAATAGCTTTCATTATCAGAGAAAAGGCCTGCCAGTTTGTTAGTTCACAGAAAGCCAGTATAAAAGAAAAAGAGGAATATTCTTATGGTTTGTTTACCAGGAAGCTTGATTACATTGCATTATTGTTTATTTATTT
Organism: Pantherophis guttatus; assembly: GCF_059756535.1. NCBI lineage: Eukaryota > Metazoa > Chordata > Lepidosauria > Squamata > Colubridae > Pantherophis > Pantherophis guttatus. The sequence continues at coordinate 57,049,349 of NC_142066.1, forward strand.
AGTGTTACTTTATGTATTATTAGGTACCACTTCTTAACCAAATTAAGATGGGTGACCATATAAATTCCTTTTTAGAGCATCAAGATCATTTAGCAGAGGAGGACATTAACTAGAGGTTACAAGTACAAAAATCTAGCATGAAAAATAGAATAATGTGGCTGAATTAGCTACATTAAATACCTATAAAAGTATTGAATAGTTATGTTTTTAAAAAAATAAATTCTGCTATTTTCTCTAAAGTATTAGTATTTTAGAGTAATACTATTACTCTATTACAGTATTTTCTCTAAAGAACAAAAAGTTAAAATACCTCTATTTTACTTTTTAGAAATTTCAGTTACTGTTCTTGGATAGATTTTAATGGGTAGATTTTAATATACCAATTCTCATTAGATAGGAATCTTAAAATGAGTCTTCTAGATAGCTCCTATGCAGGAGTTCAGATAATTGTAACACTGATTCATGTCAGCAGGGACATATAAATAATGAAAGCTAATAGACAATAGCTTTCAAAAGAGGTTCTTCAAAGTGTGCTGCAGTGTTGATGAAGCAATTTTTAAAATCATTATAGCAACCAAGATCTTTCAGACTCACAGGGCTGCTTTAGAAATTGCTCCTGCATGTGTAGGCATACACAGTTGTTTTGCTTTTGTAACACAGTGAAACAAAGCAACATGTATGCATACAAATGCAATGACAGAAGGGAAAAGCCATTGCAAACCTGAGAAAAGAGACATTTTAATAATTAAAAAAATACTAAAAACATGCTTGCATGCATTCTAGAGCATCTCTCTGAAGTATTTCCAAAAGATTTTAGCTTTAAATTCAGTAAATACAGAATATGTTAAAAGTATCATGTGTGATACAGTAGAAATATCACACACACACACACACTCACACTCAGGTTTGTGAGTGTGTTTAATCTTAAATTGAACTAATTTGCAGTTTCACAAATAAACATCAGACAATGTAGTTTAGGAATTCATATTTTCATTGTAACTTTCTGCAATCAATTTTGTTCTTCGGAAATAACAGTCTTTCCAATTCAGGAACCGTATGAAACCACTTCTATACCTTAATCTGTCAGAGTGTGCACAGTGTGACAATTTTGAGACAACCCAGGAGCAAAATACAGTAAACAGGTTTGTCTTCAAATAGTGGTTTATCTACAAAGAATATATACATACAAGTACTACGCAAAGGTCAAACAGTCAATCAGCAATTTACAGCACAGAAGCACACAGGGGGAGAGAGATACGCCCCAACGGGGCCTCTCTTATAATATAGACTCTTAAAGTGGTAACAGTCAAATAACCCTGCTGACTCATTACTACCACTGCATCATCATTACAATATTACAGTATTACAGCATTACAGCAGCTGGTCCAGCTATTAAATCATCATTACCCTGACAATCAATTAACCAGGGAACTTTCTTATTCATATAAATATAACTTAGCTTGCTAGGCAGCACTTAATAATTATTCTGGATTGTTCATATAGTATAAAAAAATCTGACCACTTTCATTAATGGGTAAACTTCACTGGAGCATAATAGGAATGAAACATATTAGAGGATAGGCAATGTAGTAAGTTCCAATATATGTTTGGATTCTACTTTCAGAATGACCTTGTTATTTTACCTATCCTAAATGGCTTTGTGGCTACTCACTAACTTTGTATTGGTTATCAAAAACCTGGCTACCTAACTGAAGTGTACCACAGCTTTAAAAAAAGTAACATTCAATATATGTACATATAGTATACCTAGGTTATATGGGCTGATGTGTGATAGGGTGGGGAATCAAACTGGGAAGAAAAAATCAGAAGTTTGTATTGGGTCAACGCTAATTATAATAAACATTCTTCTAAGCAAAATGTGTAATCTCTCAGAAGCAACGTCAAGTGAATAAATTACAGCAACAAATAATTTGTATTAATCAAATTTCTGTAGGTTTTGAAACTTACTATTTAAATTAACATTACTATGGTAGTTTCAAGTCTTATATCTCGAATGCAGACAATATTCAATTTTTGTCTAATGCAATGCAGACAATATTCAATTTTAGCCTAAAATCTAGGTATCTAAGGTTGAAAATCACCTCCTAGGTTAAAAAATAACTATTTTCTGGAAAGGAGATTTATTGCATTTTTTCTTATGTTTCATCCACCAAAGGTGATGATAAAATCATGGTGACACAATGACTAAACAATTTGTGTCAACAACAGAATGATGCGTGGGTTTCCCATCCATACTACCGTATTTTTCGGAGTATAAGACGCACCTTTTTACCCCCCAAAAGGGGGTGAAAATTTAGGTGCGTCTTATACACCGAATGTAGCCCTGCCCACCCACTGCCCCCCACCCTTTGGCCTGTGCCTCGCAGCAGTTACCTTCTTGCAAGCAAACAGCAAGAAAAAACAGCCCCTTTCAGCTTCAGCATAGGTTAATTAGCACAAGTTGATTAGATCGGCCTCCCGACTCTCAGCTGATTTGCTCTCAGCTGTTTTGCGCAGGGCTCTCCTGCTTGCTGCAAAAAGTGCTGGAGCATATTTTTTTTCCCTAGCTATGCTGAAAAAACGAAACTGAAAGTACAGCAGGGTCTTTGCTGCAACATGACAAAATGAGGCAGAGAGAGATTTCTTTTTCTTTTTCCTCACCAAAAAAGGTAGGTGCAAACAATGGGAAATTTAGGGCAAAAGAGGAGGTTCAAGATTTTAAAACACAAAAGAAAAAAAAGCTCTATTTAACTAGGGAATTGTAATAATTGAAATACTATTAATTGTATATTGTTTTGAAAGCAGAAATGGTTAAATTGTGGTTTGGAGGAATATATGGGGAAAATTATTTGGTTTATTATTATTGGTAAATATAATTAATTGATTTGTAAGAAATTGGATTGAATGGAAATAATTGGAATATTCATGTTCATATTGATTAATATACAAAAAACATAGTTATAACTAATTGATTTATATAAAAATGTTGAATTTGTATTAAACAATTGTAATACTAAATAATTAACCAATATGAGGATGGATATAAAAATAGATGACAATGGGAAGAGGTATAATATAGAATAGAAGGGAAAAATTGAATTTGATTAAGATTAGAGATGAGAATGAAGGGTAATATTGGTTTTTTAAAAAAATAGATGAGGAATAAATATGGCAAAAAGGAAATATAGAAATTGTAAATTTAATTGAAATGACTAAACACTGTTTAAATTTGTGAACCAGCCAAACACTCTGTTCAAAGAAAATACATTGTATGTTTGTATGTGTGTTTGTCAAAAAAAAAAAAAAAAAAAACTTTTAAAAAAAACAACAACCAAAAAAGGTAGGTGCGTCTTATACTCCGGTGCGTCTTATACTCCGAAAAATACGGTAAATAAAAGCTGCAATATCCAGCTTTCAACTTCCCTTAAATAAAACCTTATATACATACATAATTCAGAATACTTGACTAATATATATGAAGAGAAACTGAGTGTAATAATGATAAATGTAAAACTTGATAAGTACAAGGGCAAGAAGGGAGGGAAAGAATCTAAACTGGAAATTTAATTTGAAGGACACTGAATATTTTAATGGTTTTACATATATATATATATATATATATATATTTACTTACCTTGAAGAGATTTCCCCAAGCCTTGGCCCAGCTTCCAACCATGCTTCTGTAGCAAGCGGTGTCCAATATTATCCTGACAGACAGAAGAGAGAAACAAACCAAAAATATTCCAATAATATGTTCTTCTTTTACAATGACATTTCAACACATGGCGAACAAGGTAATTTTCTACATGTATGCATGCAAAATAAATGAAATAAGAACTACTTAAGGGCAACAATTGCCCAATAAAAGGGAAAAGATATTTACATAAGAACAAAACAAAAAAACTAGAACACCTGCTAGTAAGATTTTTCCACAGGAACAGAGTTCAGGAAGGATCATCATACTTTCTGATGGTGTGCTGGGCAACTTTTGTGCATAATAGGAAAAAAAAGCAATGGGGAAAAATAAAGAAATTGACATTTAAAAAGCATTAAATCAATCTAGTTATACAATCATATCCATCACCTAAAAAGCGCCACTTGATTTTTGTAAAAACAAATAAACAAACAAACTAACTAACAATGTGTTTAGTTTATTTTTTACTTGTTTGTGTGTCAGACTTTGAAGAGAGCACATTAAGTTGTTAAGTGTCAGACTTGCCCCACCACTAGAAACCAAAACACAATCAGAGCAAAATCCATGTTAGATTTGATTGTTTTTTTTACAAATAAAAAAAATACATACATAAATATCTATATATGTAGTATATATATATATATATATATAAATATATATATGCACACACATATATATGCATATATATAGATATATATACAAGCACACACACACACATATATATATACACACACATATATATGAAAATTAAAACATGCAGCCATTATTAAACTAAAAAAGTATAGCAAAGTTAGTAAAAATACAAAAGTTCAAATTTAAAATATTAACAAATTAAAAATAATCAAAGTATATATAAATAAAATGAGCTCAAGCATAGACTGGATGATGCATTACACATGTAAACTAACAGAAATACTAATATGTTAGGATGAACAGGCCTAGCAACAGGTTAAAACAGCAAGGAACCATTAGTGCTTGTAGGGACAAAACACAACAAGCATAATGTCTCATCTTTTAAAAAGAAAATCAAAATGGACTAAAATTAATAAGAGGTAAATGTAGCAATTCAATGTTAGCTTTTGACATCCAGATAAAGTAAGAAACTAACATATACCTTGTTTTCCCCAAAATAAGACATCCCCTGATAATAAGCCCAATCGAGCTTTTGAGCACATGGCAATAACACCAAGCGCTTATTTCAGGGTTCAAAAAAATATAAGAGAGGTTCTTATTTTCGGGGAAACACGGTATATAGCTAGGATGAAATTAATTTCAAGAAAAACACTGGATTCCTATGTCCATATAATATTAACAGGAAGGAGAAAGATTACAGAGAATCATGTATGGTAATTAGTCCTTTCCCTTGATGAATCTCCCTTAAACGCTCTTCCTAAATTTATTTTCTTCACCTGGAATATAAACTGAAGAAATTAAATATAAATTAACTCCCCCTTTTCTTAACACTTATCATGTATCTTCTTCCAGAATCTCTTTCCTTTATTTCAGCAATGTATCTGATTTTAATGCTATTAGATGGAAGAGCTTTAAAAAAAGCCACAGCTCTGTCAATCTACTTCTTCTACCTGAATTCAATTACTTCAATTCAATATTCTGCTTCATTTATTTCAGGGATGAACTCTAATTTAAATCCAGCCCTTCAGGCAGCCTTGTAGAAATCGGTGGTCTCTATATCTGTTGATCTATAACTTCTATCACACACAAGGCCAGACATGGACAATGTGAGGTTCTTATTATTAAGATGTATTTTATGAAAATTGTTATCACTTTAATTGTATGTAAGAATATCCCTGAAATTTGGCCATCACATAATGATAATGCACTTTTAATGCACTTTTAATGTGTGTGTGTGTGTGTGTGTGTGTGTGTGTGTGTGTGTGTGTGTGTAGGCAGGTAGATCTATTTATATGTGCATTTATGTTGTAATTTCACACATATCTATCAAGGCATAAATCTTATTAAAATCAGTGGGACTTATTTTTAAATAAATAAATAAATACTTTTCCTTTGGGATTACTAGGGGTGCTGAAAATAATAGTGGAACCATATTATGAAAAAAATAAGAGGCTTGTCAACCCCTCCTTTTTTCCCCCAGATTACCTAATCTCCCCCTCCCCCACCTTCACTGACATTTATTGTTCTTTTGCTTCTGTTGTCCATGCTTAGTGCTTGCTTTACTGATTTCTAGTGGCTGAATTAGACTGAGCGATTGTCTCTTTGGCTAATACTTTCAGTTTAAAACTTTTCTAAATCTTTTTAAATACTGACTTTTCTAAATATAGAAAAATGCAGCCATTTTGGATAGTTATTAACTGAATAGTGTCGGTATCAGGCTAATAAGAAGTTCTGACAAAAAGAACTGTGTTGTACTTCCATTCCTGCAAAAGGAAACAATTATTGCTCAGATGAGACATTGTGCTAAACATGTTGTGTGATGAATGCACTAAAAAGTAACAGACAAATGAAGCCATTATGCTATTTCCAAAAGCAGTGCAGGTGGAGTGAAAGCATTTCCATACGAACCTGGCTTTAAAAACAGGGCTGTCAAAAGAACAGTTAAATGTAACACAAAGTAAGAAACTGTCCAACCAACTAGTGGTAATTTGTTTTTTTTAATGTGTTTGTCTTGTTTTTATTCACTGCTTGCAAATAATGTTTTTTTTAAAAAAAGGAACGCATAAAATAAACACAAGACTAGCTGGGAGTTTTAACAGCATTGTGACTGACATTGTGAAAGAGGAGGAGCAGGGAGAGAAACAAACATTAAAACTGAACATAGGGAAAGAGAATAAAACTGAGGATGGTTGTACACATTAGCACCACACTTGCCAAGCCACTCAAGAGATTCTGTATGCTTCAACATACAAGTTGAAGTTTCTAGCCTATAAAACTCCTATGACTTATGGAGATGTATAAATTTTCAGATTTCACATTATTCTTCTGTGGATAAAACACGTACACAAATCAAAACATTTCTTTAAAAAAAAGTAATAGGTAAGGATACTTCACTAGATATCTTCAGCAATTAACTGTCTCCCATTAAATTCTGTTATACATTTGAGGGATTAGAGAGATATAAAGGCTTATGAATACAAAGTTCAATTAAATTAGCTCAAAAAGATTTTTGTTTAATACAATAAAATAATATCACTATCATCTCCTGAGTGGCTCCAAAAGGTATGCTGACTGTGCATCAAAGAATTTAAAAGCAGGAACAGCTAGGTGCTATAAAGGGTGCTTCCATGCAAAATAGGAGGGGGAAAAAGAACAAAAGCCCCAAACTTAGAGCTTACTGCATGACACAATGAAAGCAAGAGAGAAAAAGCCCAAGAGTAGTGCTACATCATTCAGCATCTGCAGAAAGCACAATATTTAGAGTGCTTGGCAATATACAGGCAGCTGCTAAGTATCAAATTGGCAGCCCTATGCAGATATCATTTTGGATCCAGGGGAGTCCACAGATCAGTATAGATATGCAATGGGACAAAAACTAAATCCCCAAAATTACTACAATATTCTTCTTTTTGCATTCCACAAGGGGGCTGAAGAAGTAATTTTGACCATCTTGCCTACAATATTTGATGGTCATAAACAATAATAATATATGACAAGAAAAGCAAGAAAGAGAAAATATGAAACTAAACTGTCTATCTCAACAGTGTTAAAATAGCCTTGCTAATATGAAGTACAATTGATATAGATGGGGAAAAAAAGGGGGGGGAACTGTGTTGTTTGTTAAGTATTTGCTTAAATTGCTGCCCTTTCTCAATATAAATAGTTAAAACTGGAATCATTACAATATAAGAGCTAAGATGTGGGGGAAATCTATTATCTAGTCAGGCTCTGCATGGCAGAGGATAAAAAAAGAAAGCTTGAAGCAAATAACTCCTATTTTTAACAGGGAAAGAACTGAAATTGGCAGAGTCTGAGGTATCAGACAAGAATTCAGGATCAGGTACCCTTAGCCCTTGTTAAAAGAGGATTGTACAAGGAAATCAGTGTGCCCCAAAGTATAATGCTTTGTTCTTAAGCAGTTTTCAAAGGTTACTTTTGAGACAAAAGTAGATGCTAGAACTACATGGTTGTGTAATAAATAATCTTCATATTGCTTCTGTCACTCAGAATAAGACAAGGATTGGAACGTCTCTTTTCCTATTTCCTGAATATTTTCTGAGTGCTATCTATATTTGTAATAATCAATTTTTAAAATGTATCCTAAGAGTTATACCCCTCTGCATCAATTGATCAGAAGAATGGACACAAGGGGCTGTTCAGTTTTTCTTTGTCTCACACAGCTACCAATATTCTTTTAAACCAGCGGTTCTCAACCTGGAAGTCGCGACCCCTTTGGGGGTCGAACGGCCATTTCACAGGGGTCGCCAAAGCCCTCTCTCGCCCCCCACACCTTCACTCACCCTCACCCTCTGCCTCTGTTGGATCGCCGTTTGCTTACCCCGCCCACTCCCAATCTATTGCTGCCTCCTGAGTCCCAGCTGATGGCTAGAGGGAAAAAAACTGTTTAAAGGGCCGCCCTACAGCTGATCAGTGTTAAAAGAAACAAATGAGTAGACAGGTGCCTGCAAAAATAGAAAAAACAGCCCCTTTCAGCTTCAGCATAGGTTAATTACCGTAAGTTGATTTGATCAACCTCCTGACTCTCAGCTGATTTGCTCTCAGCTGTTTTGCGCAGGGCTCTGTTCTGTTGTTAGCTGCAAAGAGGTAAATTGCTGGAGCAGATTTTTTCCCCCTAGCTATGCTGAAAAAGCAAAACTGAAAGTAAAGCAGGGTCTTTGCTGCAACATGACAAAATGAGGCAGAGAGAGATTTCTTTTTCTTTTTCCTCACCAAAAAAGGTAGGTGCAAAACTGCAAACAATGGGAAATTTAGGGCAAAAGAGGAGGTTCAAGATTTTAAAACACAAAAGGAAAAAAGCTCTATTTAACTAGGGAATTGTAATAATTGAGATACTATTAATTGTATATTGTCTTGAAAGCAGAAATGGTTAAGTTGTGGTTTGGAGGAATATATGGGGGAAATTATTTGGTTTATTATTATTGGTAAATATAATTAATTGATTTGTAAGAAACTGGATTGCATGGAAATAATTGGAATATTCATGTTCATATTGATTAATATACAAAAAAGATAGTTATATAACTAATTGATTTATATTAAAATGTTGAATTTGTATTAAACAACTGTATTACATAATTACATAATTAACCAATGTGAGGATGGATATAAAAATAGATGACAATGGGAAGGGGTATAATATACAATAGAAGGGAAAAATTGAATTTGATTAAGATTAGAGATGAGGATGAAGGGTAATATTGGTTTTTTAAAAAAATAGATGAGGAATAAATATGGCAAAAAGGAAATATAGAAATTATAAATTTAATTGAAATGACTAAACTCTGTTTAAATTTGTGAACCGGCCAAATACTCTGTTCAAAGAAAATACATTGTATGTTTTTATGTGTGTTTCTAATTATTGCTATATTCATATTTGTTCTCTTTTATTCTTTAAAGTTTAACAATTCATTCTTTATCTTAATATCTTTATATTTGTTTGGGGTTGGCTTTCTTCTCTTTCATCTTTTTTATTGTACAGCAATCTTTCTCCTCAAACCTACCACCTCCCTCTTTTCTTTCCTTCTTACTTTCTCTTCCCCCCTCTTCTTCTCCTCCCTACTTCCTCTTCCTTTCTCCTTCTCCTCCTCTCTCTTCCTCCCTCTCTTACCCTCACTCCTACTCTAATTTCCCTTCCCTTCCTTCATCCCTCTCTATTGCTGTATCCTTTTATGCATATGGACTACTCAGAGGGCTGAAAAAGTTATTTTTGACTGGTCCTCGCACTTTTGACCAGTCCTCGAACTTACGACTGTCCTCACATTTTACGTTTTTGCCCTATCTTGTCACCATGGTGAAGAGAAGCAGTTGTGAAATGAGTGACACGGTTGTTAAGAATGACTGGGCATAAATGATGACCAGTCATAAGTGCGAAGACCGGTCAAAAGTGCAAGGACCTGTCAGAAATCACTTTTTTCAGCCCTCTGGGTAGTCCTTTTGTGCACATGGACTACTCAGAGGGCTGAAAAAATTATTTTTGACTGGTCCTCACATTTTTGACCAGTCCTCGAATTTACAACTGTCCTCACATTTTATGTTTTTTGCCCTATCTTATCACCATGGTAAAGAGAAGCAGTTGTGAAATGAGTGACATGGTTGTTAAGAATGCTGCACGGGCATAAAGGTGAGGATGGTCATAAGTGTGAGGACCAGTCAAAAGTGCGAGGACCTGTCAGAAATGACTTTTTTCAGCCCTCTGAGTAGTCCCTATACACATAGCCATGGCCACCCGGTCACATGACCAGCTAGCCACGCCCACCCAGTCACATGACCTCCAAGCTACGCCCACAAAATAAGCCACGCCCACAAAAACGGTAGTAAAAAATTTAAGAACCAACCCCTGGTTGGGGGTCACAACAACATGAGAAATTGTATTAAAGGGTCGCGGCATTAGGAAGGTTGAGAACCACTGTTTTAAACCTTCAATTCTGGGAAATGTGAGGAATAGATTTGCTGTTCACAGGGATAGATGGTAAACTAGTGTCCATATGGGCTGAATATTATTATAACTATTACCAGAATAATACCACTAGATTCAACCCTGTCACAATTGACACTATAAAATAAGATAGGTTACCAAAAATAAGAAAAAATGTGAAGATAAGCCTAATTCTATAAAGCCAAGTTCTAAAAAATGTCCCAACTTGGAGGGATTCATTTCATCCTTGAAATAACTGAAGTTTTTTGGTTAAAGGATTGATAATCTGAAATCTCTTTGCATCTGTGGATTCAGTTACTGACCAAATTTCTTTTTTCAATGTTAAGTAATAAATTATCTCAATAATATAGTGTCATAAAGGAGATGGACCTAAAACATAACCTTACTTGTGTCTATAGCAAAGTAATGCACAGTAAATTTCCTATTTTTATTACCAAATTATGAATGCTAATTTCAGCTGCACCATTCTTAATCAATGCAGTGATCTGCAGACTCCCAAACCAATCTGTTACAGCTACCATCCAGTTCTGTTCTGTAGCAATACAAATCAGGATCACCTCAAACGATAATGCTGCAGAGCCACATATAAATTTAACTGTGTTCCCAAGCAAAGCCATTCCCCAGATTTTTCTAAAATTATTTGTAATCTCCCTTGGACATTGCTGCCAGATCCAACTGGTCGTTAAACCCACTTATACTTTAGAAGATTTTTACCTACTATTGTTCCATGCTATGTGAAACCATTTTTAGTTCCAGCTGAAAAAAAGGATTTTATTTACTAGGAAAATGTTTTCAACACAAATAAACATTACTTTATTACTACCTGAAATTGAACAAATACCTTTGTGAAATAAAATCTTAACTTTTGCACCAAATATAATACAAGCACATGAACTCAATATGTGGTGCAGCATAATGTTCAGTATTTCCATTACTAGACAAAAAAAAAAAAAAAAAGGAACACAAGAGTTGACAAAAACAAAAGCCATTCACTTAGAACCAACCCCTAGTTGGTTCCTCTTGCTTCCTGCAAGAACCATCCCTCTCTATGAGCTGGCTGCTGGCTCTGACATTCACCTGCAAAAACAGTCAAGAGCTGAAAAAATAAAGGCAGCCATTGAAATTGTCAGTCACAAGACATTCTTCTAAACGATGGATTTAAATTATGGTGAACCTGGAAAAGTATTTTTTTCCTGTTAATGATTAAACAATCTTAATTACTTTGTTAATATCTAAAAGTCAATAGTTTTGGTTTTTTCAGTTCTTAACTCTATCCTCATATATTTAATTCCTCTCTGAAATTTTCTGAAATATTTCTGTAAAGGCAGAATTCAAAATATCCCATTAAGCCGTAACTTTTGCTCACAAGACACAGTGGGCTTTATTTGTATCAGAATAAAGCAAACTTTCTGCTTTAGTACAATGAATTAGTATAGCTAAAAAGTCTCTCCCCCCCACCAGAAATGGTATAACAAAAATTACCTACTTTAATAATCAAAAGAAGTTTTGTTTGAGATCATACCACCTTTAAGTTTCTAAACATCAGAGACACACTGAATTCCAAAAATCTAGTTCAAATTTTCTACAGTAAATGTGAATAAACTATTTTTGATATAAATTGTGATGACTAAAAGTAGGTTGACTCAAATCTGAGTTCTATAAATTCATATTTAGTTTCCACTAAAATAAATGGAGTTTAAACAGTAATAAATTTGTCCAATTTCAAAATTTAAATAACTTATTTTGGATCCAAACAATACAAAAAGCAAAAATTAATAATTTGCATAAAGTTAAGAAAAATATACCATGGAACACTTTAGCAATACATATAGATTCTAGAATCTCTACTCCTGAGAAAGAGTGTGAACTCAAAGGATGTTTATAGACTTCTGGGAAGGTTGGTTTTTAAGTTTTTGGATTTAATTCATTATGCAGATCTGTGGATCAGAATCAAACATTTGGGCACTTATGATCCTTTTAAAGTTGTAATGTATCTTGATGCACTGATGCACTGCAATGAAATAGCACTGGGCTTTCCTGTTACATTTCTTTTAGAATGGTCAGCAATATGTATATTATAAGCATTATGATTATGGATCACAGAGGCATTTACCTTGTAATAACATCTCCAATACACCATATAATATTGCTCCAATACTAACTATTTCATGACATTTACAGAGGGAAACTGGCTTTGCATTTCAATTGATATGTGTGCTTATCATGCAAACAAAGCTGAATTATTCAACAGAATCAAATGCAGCTGCATTACCACCATCCTTCCCACCCTCTCTGCAGCATTATTTCATGTGTCACCAATGACTATCATGCCTAATTCTAGCATCATGCCAGCACAATGAATAGATACTGAATGCAGTGTTTGTTGGACAGAAGAACAGAAATAAGAAATGGGAAGGGAGGCAGAGAAGGGGGAAGGAAGAAAGGAAACCCTAGAAAAGAAATTAAAAATGCAGACCGTGCAAATACAAACCAGGTCATGGCTGCTTAGCTAATTTGGACCAACTGCTGTGAAAGAAAAAATGTCGAACACCCCAAGTTGTGTAAATTTCTGTGAACATCTCAACACGCACACAAATACATACACACAAACATCAATCTATTAAACAGGAAAGCAGGTATATATATTTAATCTGTGTATATATTTTAATCTGTGTATATATTTTAAACTGTGTATGCATAGATATATACGTAGATTAAAAAATATATAGAATATATGGCTTCTTAATACTGTAGATTTTTAAGCATTCATGAATGCAGTGAAATTTAGAATAAGAGTTAGTAGCCTTTAGATAAAATTTTAATTGAGTTGCCTTAACTTCTTCATAGCTGAGGGCTATATGCATTAATGATCCAAAGAAGATACAACCAGAGAGGTTACAATGGGACATGGTAGGAACTGACTTAAGTATAGGGTAAGGAATAAAAATACTGTGGTTTGAAAAATAATTTACCAGAAAAGTTGAGGAAAGCAACCACTGCTAATAATGATGGCTAGGTTACTCTGCTACCCCAATATAGGCAGTCCTTGACTTATGATCACAGTTAAGCCCAAAATGTCTGTTGTTAAGCGACACAGCTATTTAGTGAATTTTGCCCCATTTTATGACCTTTCTTGCCACAGTTGTTAAGTGAATCACTGCAGTTGTTAAATTAGTAATACAGTTGTTAAGTGAATCTGGCTTCTCCATTGACTTTGCTTGTCAGAAAGTTACAAAAGGTGATCAAATGACCCTGGCACGCTGCAACCCTCATAAATATGAAACAGTTGCCAAGTGTCTGAATTTTGAACATGGGGATGCTGCAACAGTGAAAAATGGTCATGTCACTTTTTTCAATAGTGTTGTAACTTTGTAAAGTCACTAAATGAACTGTTGTAAATTGAGGACTATCCGTACTAGACTCATACAAAGGTCCATGTGGCCTTGTTCTCTTTCCTACAGTTTTATATAATCTACCTCTGAAATAATCAAAAAATTGAGGAAAAATAGTAGTATTCTTAGGGCTCCATGGATTCCAAGACTCCTAAGAAAAATTCCAGGATCTCATGGAATTGCCTTTATTACTTACTTCTAAGTTCTTTATTATAGAATTGCCTTACAAATTATGCCAGAACTGATCAGGCCATGTGCCTACCCACAGTGCAAAATTCCAAGGACAATTATAATTGGTACACTGGTATAATTTTAAATCGTTTTTTAACTGGGTTATTGATTTTAATTTTGTATTGTATTGTGATTTGTATTGAAGCTGTCATTTTGTAAGCTGCCTTGAGTCCCTAGGGAGAAAGGCGGCATATAAATCGCAATAAATAAATAAATAAATAAATAAATAAATAAATAAATAAATAAACAAACAAATAAATAAAATAATTTGCTACGAGAGGGAGGAAGGTAATACAGGTGGTTCTTGATCAACAGTTAGTCTAGCAATTGTTTGAACTAATCACAACACTGAACAAGTAGTGGTTATAACCAGTCCTCTTATTTATAGCCATTGGAGCTTTGTCATCATTATTGTCATGTCCTTGTCAACTTCTAACAAGCAAAGTCAATAGGAAGCCATCAGGAAGTCACTTGTCACAATGACATGAGGTCATCATTTCCAGGACTTCCAGAACAGGCATGGTCATATAACTTTTTTAAATTTACAATCATGTTGCTTAACATCAGAGTTTCCTGGCCCAATTAGCATTGCTAAGCAAGTGCTAACTGTAAGCAGGAGGTTGGCAAATGCAAATCTGTTCTGAGACTAATAAGTGATGACAAGATATGCTTGGGAACTCCTAAGCTATAAAATACTGTTCATCCAAAAAACTAAAGAGATGGACAAGAGCAAAATGGTTAATGGATTGGATATTCTTTATTCCAGTTCTGAAAATATTGGGAGGGGGGAAGTTACTTTGTTTTTATTTTTAGAGCCTCATCCAAATCCTTTGAACTGCTGAATTTCAAATAGATATTTATATAGTAGAAACTATAACTATTTTATTTCAGAAGAAGAAAGCAATACAGAAGTATGATATGTGGCAAAAATTCAAAAATGAAAGATGCATTAAAAAAAAACAAGTGGAGAAGCAAATAAGGCAGAGACTTCATTCTTCCTTGTCTATAGCTTTTCTTTAGCAAATTCATAACAGATCTTTTAAAATATAAAAAAACTATGACTGCATTATTATTTTGTGACTTGTCACTTATTTATGCCAATGCTGCTGTTTTTATTCTGTATTCTCCTTCCCTGGACTAAACTGAATGTATAAGACTTCTCAATGTTCATTAATCTGGAAATTAAAGTAGTTATTTTGTTATGTTAGGCTTTTGATATATTAATGTTCAAAAGAACAACACTTAATGATCTATCTTATTTTAACATTAATGTAAGATTGGCAAATATACTAGTATCTATCTCTTCTAATAAGAATGTGACTGCATTTAAGACAAAGAATATGTGAGCACTACTTAGCTTTACCAGGGGCTTGAAAATGAAAAATTAGGTCTTACCGATTCTATAGGCTTGTCTAATGACGCCTGCTCAATCTCCAGGTGGCCTTCTTCATACTGATCAAAGTGATTACCCTGCAAGAGAAGAATCATATATTAGTCCCTCATTGTGATATAAACTGTGCTTGAGTTACTGTTAAAATGCTCACTAACAATTACTACCTATAGTTTCTCAGCCTACTTCATCTGTTAATTATATTATAAGCTCTGTATCAGCTCAGTACTATCAGTTTACTATGTCTTAAAAGACAGAAAATTTTAATCTAGTTTCCAATATACACATAATGCAACAACTGCATGGCATATTTTACTAGACTTTAAATATCTTGAGATTACTTACTGACACACCAAGTCACTCAAGCGTAGTCATTGCTCCACAGAGCAACAGTTAACTGAATGTTAGATGAAGATGCATCACATTTCAAAGCAATTAAATTCTCATATTTTTCTGCAAATCTCATATAAAGCAAGCACATTAAGCAGTTATTAAAATAAATTTGATAAATATCACAATAAGAGTATGGCCATAAGCATCTATGCTGCCACAAATAAATTTCCACAAATATAGCTTAGAATAGTAATTTTAGAATTTTTCCAAGTATTTTTATTTTTTTTATTTTTTTCCATTTTTTTAACAGTACTGTGTCATTTTCCAAGTATCTTTAACCTCAAATATTTTTTATTTTAAGTTTTGAGTTTATTTTATAAATATTCATAAATTTGAAAATTCCAAAGTATTAAGATCCACAATTTTTGTTTCCATTTCTCTATAGTAATAAACTCTTACTGGCCAAAAACAGAAGCCAGGATCACTACTTTTATTTTATATTCATGTATACCCTGAGATTTTCAGCTGCTTTTTTTCCTCTGAGATTACATTTTTATTGTTGTCCTGGGCCTACTAAAATTAGCACCTCTTTAAGAATTATTGCAAAAGTAACAACTGTACTTACTAGTAATATTTGCAGGACTGAGATTGCTAAAAATTTGCCCAAATGCAGGCTTTCTCTATAGAGAACACACTGTCTTTGCCTTGGGTACAAGCCAGGGATGTTCTATCTGGATGTTCAGATAGAATTCTGATTCATTGCATCTATAGTTAGCTAACTGGGGGTTCTTTCAATCAAAATCTTGCTGTAATAGTTGACCTTTAAAATCCTAAATGGCTTATATTGACAATCTTAGAGACAAGATTCTCCTGCTATGAACCTGCCCAATTAACTAGATCAGATCCTAATGCTTCCACACACACCCCCACCAGCAGTCCTCTATTTTAAGGTTTTAACCTTATCAGCTTCAGGCAATGGAATACATTCTTTAAGGAAGTAAATTTGGTTTCCCATTCACCCAATATATTATTAACTGTCAAACCCTCACATCCTTCATTAAGATTTATTTCTACCAATACTATATTTTCCGTTTCTCTTGTTTTTAAAGTGGCCCCGTTCAAAAAGTTTGAGGCCCCCTGCTCTAGATGTTTTGTAGTCTGTGTTATCAGTATTTGAAATTCAATCAAACTGAACTTGAATTTTTCACCTTGTCTTTGTAATTTCTTCTAGATTATTGCTCATTTGGGGATACTGAAACCATAATCACACTGCTGAAATTCTAAGAAAAAAGTTTTGAATAATTCCATTTTTGTTGTTGATGATTAAATCTTGTAGACCATAGATTTTCTTTCCATTGATTGGTTTTAGCAAATATTTCTTCATAAAAATATATATTTAACATTGGACAGAAAAAATAAATCCATACTATATTTTTATAGAATGATTTTCTATACTTTTCATATTTATGTCGGCCTCTCATAAGTTCTGCTTCTTCAAAGGATGTAATGTATCCCATACGGTGCTAAAATCCAGTCTGTATTCCAGATCATATAGATGACCTGACAATATATTTTCAGATTTGGTATATCTAGTTCCACTTTCATTTATATCTTGTAAAATCTTAAATTTAATTCTTAAATGTTTAATATCTACTGTTACATCCTGCCTCATCATTCTCCCCAAGGTCAGAGGGCCCTGACTTTGATGGCATCTGGAAGGGTCTGAAGATCTGGCTTGCCATTTGTCCTAGAGATCAGAGAGATGAGTTGTGAAGCCCAGAAACCTCTGATGCTACATATAAGAAGCATGACTTAAACCTTTCCCCGGTTATATCTACCCATCTGATCAGGCCTGGAAAGAGAGGTATGTTGTGGGTCCCACCAGTTAGGGAATGTCATTGGGTGGAACCTAGGAAAAAAAAATTTCTGCCACAGCCTCCAGCTAGAGAAGTATCACTCCCCCAAATGTTAGCCTTCCAGAAGACCCTTAAAACATGGGTTTATCAAATAGCTTGGGGATCAGGTAATAGATGGAACCTGTTATGATGGATGTAATGTAATTATATGATAATTAATGGAATGTGCTCCGAATGTTGCCTGCTATTATGCTTTTTTGTTGTTTTTTGTTTTCATGTTTTTATATATACTGAATTTAGGCTTTTCTCCTAGAAACAAATTATTTAAAATCCTAATTAGAATCATTTTCAATCAGAATATGATTCTATTTAGAACTAACTAGACACCTGTGCTTCGCTACAAAACTATGTGCTCAGGCTTGATAAATTGACATTTACAGCCTGAAACTTAATGTATAATGTGTAACTCTGTAGCATCAGTGTGTGTTAATATAATGCAACTAGCAGTTGGAACAGAGGGGGAGGGGGAATAGAATATCCCAGCCCACAGCATCCATCAGTATTCATCTGGCTAGCATCCTGTCAGTGTGTGAGAGAGTTGAGGGGTGTTTGGAAACTCAAACAGTATTTGCTGTGTGAGCAAGAAGGAGACAGGAAGGAGGCTGGGCGTGGCTTAGCAGCTTCAACTGTTCTGTAGTAAAGCTGCTTGCTGCTGTGAAAGTAAAACTGAAACTGAAACTCTTTTCCTTTGCTTGTGTTTTGCATTTGGAACAGATTTCTTTTGAGGTGGGGAGGGGGAGTAGAACTCCTTAGCATCAGAGTGTGTTAATAATAATATAGAAAAAATTAATGCTCTGATGGTCATTTCAAAAAATCCTTTCTTAGTGAGCACCTAGAAGCCAAGAGGAATTTATGTGGCAAATTTCAAGTTCTGGAGATTTAGTGATTACAGCATGAGTGGTTTTCACTTTTATACATATAAATTAAAAATTTTAGATTTGATTTGTCTAATTTTATTTGGGTTCATCATGCTAATTTTATGAACTAATTTATTCTGAAAGTAGATTTTTTTCTCTCTTCAGAATCAAGTTAAAAGCAAAATATCAGTTCCAGCACATGTGGAGCAATGATGGGAATAAGCATATTACTAAGCATAAACACTGTAAGAATCTCTAATGCACTATAGTTAGAAACAAATTCAATTCAGGTTGAAGCCAGTGCTTGCATATGGCTTTTAAATTATTGCTTAAAATCATAACTTTTTCCATTATGATTTAGGTTCTGGGATTCTCCTTATTTTTCTAATCTCTCAGTCATGGCAGAGCAGAGTGGATAAAAATCAATGATTTTTTTTTAAAAAAATCAGATTTTTTTTATTTAAATCGGATTTTTTTTATTTTTATCAAATTTATTTTGATAAAAAAACTTTTGGGGTAAAAATCTATCGTAAGATAGTTTTCTATTTAAGATACATAAATAATTTAGTTTATTCAGCATGAAATGGAGCTTAGTTATGTAGCATGAGGCTGTATATTCTGCAACACTGGGACTATCGGTGAGTCAACAGTGGGTCAAAGGAGTAGCAGAGATGACAGTTGCTCTTTAAAAATTATGATTTAAATCAAGTTGATTTAAATCAAGTCTTTTTACTAGTGATTTAAATCATGATTTAAATTGTGATTTAAATCAACTCGATTTAAACCAAATCCACCCTGTGGCAGAGTGCTAGAAGTTCCCTGACAGTAAAATTTTCATAGTGGAAAGCAAACATATCTGAGCTTTAGGGCAGGTGTCAGCTTTCTGGAAGATTTGGAATCCTTTCAGAAAAAAGGAAGAGTAAGCTTTTGACCGTGAAACAATGCAGAGCATTCACACTACGGTAGCTTCTTTTAATGTCTTCTTCTCAGCATTGCTCCAAAGAAGATATTGTACCATTCTCCTTGGGGAACAAAGTCCAGCCAGTAAATCACAATGTCTTGCCTTATTAATTTTATCTAAACACTGATTTCACTCTCTTTTTAATCAATAGGCCAGGTAAATATGTTGAATATATTCTTATTCTAGTCCTTCTTTAAGCATAAAATCAGACTGGGAGATTTGGGGCTAGGCACTCTTTTTCAGTCCAACTGATCTTATAGGGTTCTTGTTGTGGAGAAAATAGGAGGCAGGAGTATTACCATAGTTATGTTTACCAACTTGAGTTATATATAAAAATACCGGATAAAATAGTAATAATAATCCCCTCAATGGATTTCCCTTGTGGGGGAGGGGATTCTGATTCTCTCTCTCTCTCTTTTTTTTTTTAAAGTTTTATTGTAAGAAATTATAATAATACAATTTTTATCCATCCGGTTACATAGTATGGAAAAAGAAATAAATACAAATTGTGCATATTATACATAAATAGATAATCTTTGCAAACCAGTTACATGGTAAAAAAAAAAAAAGTTGTGTTCACATATCATTTTTAGTGTATGTATATATAATAATCTTTAACAATAAATTAGTAAATACATAAATTATGTCTTTTGCTTACCCATGTAACCTTTCCTTGCCTTATTATATTTCCTACCATCCACAGTACATCTTCTCTTACTATTTCATTTTACTATTTCTTGTACTTGCTCTGGTCTCTTTCCTTTTTATTTCGATTTCTTCTTCTCTAACCACCCGTACCACTTGTCCCATACGCTGTAATAATCCGAATCTTCTCTGTCATTAATTTCTAATGTTAATTTATTCATCTCGGCACATTCCATTATTTTGCCGATTACTCGTTCCTTAGTTGGTATATTTTTCTCTTTCCATTGTTGAGCGAAAGCGATTCTTGCTGCTGTTATTATATGCACTGCCAAGTATTTCTTCTTTTTTGCCATTTCCGTCTTAAGGATTCCCAGGAGAAGTATTTTAGGATCTAATTCAAAGGTTTCACCTATTATTTCTGAAAGCCAATTGCAAATCATCTTCCAATATTTTTTTGCTTGAGAGCAGGTCCACCAGCAGTGGTAAAAAGTACCTTGCTGGTGTCCACACTTCCAACACTTTGGGTTTGAGTTAGGGTAAATCTTGGCAATCCTAGCTGGTGCTAGGTGCCACCTATAAATCATCTTATACTGGTTCTCCTTGTAAGTAGTTGCCTTGGTAAGTTTTATATTGTTGTTCCATATTTGATCCCATTCTTCCAGATTTATGTTTTTCCCAATATTTTTGGCCCATGCTAGCATTGGGCCTTTAACCACTTCTTCCATCAGGTCATATTCTGCTAAATAGTTGTACATTTTAGCTAATAATTTATTATCTGTACCCATCCAAATTTTATCAAAATCTTTGCTTCCCATTTCTATACCGTATTGTTCTTTATCTTTTTTGTATCTTGATTTTATCTGTGCGTATGTCCACCATTCAACAAAAGTGCCTTGTTCTTTTAATTGTTCTAATGTTTTGAGGTTCCCTGCCTCATCTAGGATTTCTTTATATTTTACAGTTTTACCATGGTCCAGAACATTTGGGTAAATTATCGCCTCCATGGTTGAGAGCCAGCTGGGAATTTTAGTGTAGTGTTTTCGTCTTATTTCTTCCCACGTTGACTTCAATATGTCCCTCAATTTATGTTTGTTGAAATGTGTTTTGATTTTTTTCCCCGTTTCCCATAAATAGGCATGCCAACCCATCTGGAAATCATGCCCTTCTAGCGTTACAATTCTTTTGTTCGCTAACGTCGCCCATTCTTTTAACCAAACAAGAATTGCTTCTTTGTGATATGTTTCCCATATTGGTAATCCGAGCCCTCCTCTATTTTTTTTATCTTGTAAACTCCTAATTGCTATTCTTGGTTTTTTTCCTCCCCAAATAAACTTCCTAATAGTGGCATTAAGTTCACTAAAAAAAATTTTATCTAATTTAATTGGCGCTGTTTGGAACAGGTACAACAGTTTGGGTAGGATGCTCATTTTAATTGTCGCTATCCTCCCAAGGAAGGAAATTTGCAACTTCCCCCACTTCTCTAAATCTTGTTTTATGCTTTTTACCAAAGGGACATAATTGTCCTCTTTGAGGGCCAGGTACTTTGTTGAGATCCATACTCCCAAATATTTAACTTTTTTCACAATTTGGATTCCCATAGATTCCTCCAGGGCTTCTTTCTGGTTTTTCGTCATATTTTTGGTGAGCATTTTAGTTTTAGATTTATTTAATTTGAGTCCTGCTACTTCTCCATATTTATCGAGTGTTTCCAATATTTGTATACCTGTTTCCACCGGTTCTTCCATAATTAGGACAACGTCGTCCACAAACGCTTGGACTTTATATGTTTCCTTCCTGATTTTAAGCCCTTTGATTTGATCACTCTCTCTAATCTTCTTCAATAGCACTTCTAGTGCCAATATATACAAAAGTGGTGACATTGGGCATCCCTGTCTTACTCCTTTGCTGATCTGAAATGTTTTGTAAGTTCACCGTTTACTAAGATATTGGCCCTTTGCTTCTCATAAATCATATTTATTGTATTTGTAAAATTTTGTCCAAATCCCATTATATTCAATTGTTGCTTTATAAATTCCCAATTCAAATTGTCGAAAGCCTTCTGTGCGTCTAAAAAAACTAATGCCACCTCTTTTTCTGGGTGTTCCTCATAATATTCTATCACATCCAGAATCGTCCTTGTATTATTCCTAATTTGCCTCCCTGGGAGGAATCCATTCTGATCGCTATGTATTATCTTATTGAGAATTCTTTTTAGTCTTTCCGCTAATATGTTCATGTATATTTTATAATCAATATTGAGAAGTGAAATTGGCCTATAATTCTGTATCAATTTGGTATCCGATCCTTCTTTTGGTAAGAGTGTAATATAGGCCTCTCTCCAAGATTCTGGTATTTTATTTTTCATTAAGGCCTCATTAAAAATTTGGAGCATTCTTGGGAGTATGATGTCTTCCAATTCTAAATTTTTGTATAATTCCCCTGGGAATCCGTCCGGGCCCGAAGATTTGTTCTTTTTCAATTTGGCAATTGCAGTCTTTAACTCTGTTAATGTGATCTCTTTGTTCAACATCTCTTTTTCCTCCTCTCCGATCTGTGGCATTCCCTCCTCCAATAAATATTGTTTTACTTTCTCTTTGGGTATATCTTCTTCTTTATATAAAGACGCATAGAATTCACGTGCTATTTCCAATTTTTCTTCTTCCTTAGTTGTGGTATGGCCTTCAGTGTCTTCTAATTGGAGAATAATTCCTTTCTCTCTCTCTTTTTTAATTCTGTAGGATAACCACCTTCCTGGCTTATTGGCGTTCTCGAAGTAATATTGTTTTGTTCTCTTAATATTATATGCTAGTTTTTCTTGATCTATTATATTTAATTTATGACGAATGTTCATCCAATTTTCTTTTGTTATTTCATTGTCAGGGTTTTGTTGCGCCTCTTTCTCTGCCTTTGCCAGTTCTTCTAGCAATATTCTTTGAGTTTCTCTCCTCTCTTTATTTCTGTATGCTCCATATGATATCATTAGGCCTCTTAAATAGGCCTTCATCGTATCCCAGATTATCCCCCGGTCCATTGGTTCTTTTTCATTTTCTTCAAAAAAGATTTCTAACTCCCTCTTGACTTTATCAATATTTTTTTTATCTCGCAAAAATTGTGTATTCATTCTCCATCCTGTGTTTTTTCTCTTATATCTACTTTTCCATCTGATTTCCAGTGGATTGTGGTCTGCCCAGGTATTGGGTAAGATTTCCGCTGACGCAATGTCCATGCCCAAGTTCCTGCTTACCCACATCATGTCTATTCTAGACCATGATTTATTGGGGTTAGAATAAAAGGTGTATTGTCTCTTATTGGGGTGTAGTGTTCGCCAGATATCTACAAGGTTTAATTCATCCACTAAGTCGAAGAAGGTTTTTGGTACATTTTTCCTTATTTTCTTTTGACCTCTGGGTCTTTTGTGATCTTTGTACGCATCAGCCACTCCGTTGAAATCCCCAATGATGCAAATATTGTTGTTATCCAATCCTCTTATTATTTCTCTTGTTTTGTTATAAAACTCTTTCAAATTTTTGTTTGGGGCATAGATCGCTGCTATTAATATTGCCGAATTGCCCCTCTCAATTTCAACAATTAGTAATCTACCTTTGGGGTCTGCATATTTCAGTTCTGTCTTCATCTCTTTTCTAATATATAGTGCCACCCCTCTCTTTTTCTTCATGGCTAAAGAGGTATAAAGATTCCCCAATTTTTTATGTTCCAAATATTTTATGTGTTCTTGTTTAATGTGTACCTCCTGAAGACAGACTATGTCTGCATTTTGTATGACTAATTTGTTAAAGAAGGTTTTTCTTTTTTTATGATCGTTAAGTCCATTTACATTGATCGATAGGATTTTCCAATCGTCCATCCTTTTTGCCTTGTGTTGATTTACTTAAATTTGAGGTTGGTATTAGCTCGAACTGCTCTTTGAGGTCTCTGTTTCTTCCCTGCTTCGCTACTTTCTTTCTCTTCCTTTTCTTTCTCCTCTGGGCTCTCTTTCCCCGTCGGGACCTCTTCTTGGGATCTTCTTTGGGTGAGTTCTTTTTCTGTGGTAACAGCTTCCAGTTCCTCTTTGCTACTTTGTTCGTCTTCTGACCCTCTCAGTTGGTCAAGGAATTCTTGAGCCTCCACCAGACTATTTATTTTAATTCTCCTCCCTTGCCAAGTAATCAGCATGCCCTCCGGCAAGCTCCATCTAAAAAGTATATTCCTTTTGTTCAGCTGTGTGGCCAGGAATCTGTAGTCTCTTCGTTGTTCTCTCACCCTCCTCGGCACTTGCTTCAGGACAATCACCTCCTTTTCCTTATAATTGATCGGTTCTTTTTTTACCATTTTATAAAAGATATCCTTAACTTTCTTTCGTGCGAACCTTATATGTACCTCTCTGGGTAGTTTGTTCCGTCTAGCGTAGTTCGTCTGTACTCTGTACACCTCATCCAATTCTTTTATTATGTCGTTTGGATCCTGTTGGAGCACCTCCGCTATTAATTCAGCCATTACTTGTCCTAAATTTTCGTCCTTGTCTTCTGTAACGTTTTGGAAACGCAGATAGAAAGAGGCCTTGTCCATTTCCAACTGCGTAATCGATTCCTCCAGATCCCTATTCTGGGCCATTGATTTTTGATCTACTGTCTCTAAATCTTTCTCTTGTTGTTCCATCTTAGATTCTATTTTTTGTATTCTCTGTTCGTTCTTTAGAATGGCTTGTTGTATGTCACCCATTTTCTGGTCAATGCCTTGTATGTCTGTTTTCATTTCCTGGTGATTATTAGACATTTTCTCTTGCATTAAGAGCATTGTCTCTTGAATCATTGCTAATGATGCCTGCATCGCTTGCATTGTTGGAATCACTGATGATTTCTCGATTTTTGGTAGCCCTTCCATCGATTTTTGGGTTGCAGGGGATGACATTATAATTGTGGGACTTGAGACGCTGGAGGTTACTTTCTTTCCTGTTTTTGCCACAGTGGATGCAAAACTTGTCATCTCCCTAAGCACTTTCGCCTGTTCTTTGACTATCCTTTCTATGTTCCTCCAAACCGTCATCCACTAATTGACTTCCCTTGCTTAGTTTAACAGTACTAAAGAAAAGAAATTTTTTTAAAAAAAATATTCCCAATTTACAAGACAAGTAGAAATGGTATAATCGACCTTTTCTCCACTATGCTGCCCACTACTTAGCTTTGTTGGCTAATCATTATTTGGAAGCTGTGTTTCTAATTTAGCTCAACTCCTAATTATCAATTAATTAAATTCTCAATTCTTAGAAAGAAAAAAAAAAATCCTTTCAGTACCAATATATATAATCAATAAGTTAACACTCAATGTCCAATCAGTAAGCACTTAATTAATTGATGTTATAAATTAAATCACTATTTTATAAAATTAATCCTTAATAATATTAAACACAATAATCAATCAATAGCCACTCTATGCACACAGCAATGAAAAATAGAAAAACAAGACACAAAGAGTAGCTGATAAATAAGTAATAGATATATAAATAAGTAGATAGTTAAATAGATATATATATAAATGGGTATATAGATAGGTAAATAAATAGAAGATAATAGGTTCTAATATGTCTATACAGGTATTTAGATATATTAATTAGCTATATTGTATTACTACTTTAATACTTTGAATATATAGGTACTTTGAATAATTTAAATACTTATATAAATATTTTAAATACTTTAAATATGTAGAGAGAGAAAAAAAAGAATAAATATGTATATATTGTAGTTTTAGACTATTTTTAAAGTAATAACAATATGTATTAATACGGATTTAAATTCAGGTCTTCTTAGTCCCTTCAAGTACCACACTTATTAGAGTCTATGCAGGAAAGTACATTAATTTAATATCACCCTTCTACTTCTCGCTTCTTCAAGATCTCCAACACCTTGTAAAAATAAGTTTAATTATTCCGTTGTTCTCTTCCTGGTGCTCCTTCTTTCCTCTCTAGCTCTTCGTTATTCTTCTCGTTGGTATCAAGTATGGTTGCACTTCCGGTCCTAAATTTCCGGTCGTTCTCCTCTTCAGTCAGCAGAATCTCTTCTCCACGTCCTTAGAGCTCGATCTATGCAGCAAATTAAATCCAAAAAGGTAGTGCCGCTGGTCCGCTTGCCGATCTTTCCTCCTTCTTTCTTGCCAGCCTGTCTGCGATCTTTTTAGCTGTCAATCCTCCTCCTTTCTTTCAATCGCCGCTTTTTTCCTCTTTTGAGCCCTTCCACTCCGACCCGGCCAGCGAAGCTTTATCCAATCTTCCAATCTCAAGCGCGCTCTGAAGAAAGTGGTTACTGGTGCACTCGCCTCTCTTTCCCGGAATCTTTGCTTCCCCTCTTGTTGGCTATCGTGGCTTCAGGTCTGCCATTAAGAGGCAGACGCGCCCCGTTGGCTTGACAGTGGAAATCGGTCGCGCCGGGTGGGTTTGCGCTCCACCACTCGACTCACCGAAGCCCCACTATTGTCCGCGAAGCCCTCCAGGCTTCCACGCCTCGAACGGTCCCCAAAACGTTGTGTTAAGTGGCAGTGGGAGAGAGCGATCACTCTCACCACGTCATAACACCACGAGTCACCAACCGGAAGTCTCCCTGATTCTCAGTGAGAGTTCTGCTGGTGACAGATGCTGGTATAAATATAAAGTACAAGGGGTCACTTTGTGACAAGATGGATGACAAATGGATTTGATTAATAAAATAATAATATAGGGGTACCTTGGTACTCATCATTAATTGGTTCCAGGAGATGCAATGAGTACCAAAAATGAAGAATAACAAACTTTTCCCATACAGAATAATGTAGTGGGTCACAAGGCAGCTGATTCCAACAAGTTCTAGCTTGTGGTGTTGTGTACCAAATAATAATGAGTACCAGGACAAAATATTTTGCATCAAAATACTTTGATGAGTTTCAAAGCAGTTGAGTACAAAGGTACCATTGTAATAAATATGCAAGAAAACAGAAGAGGAGAGAAAGAGATAAAGAAGAGATTGCATGAATGTGTAAGAGTGGTAACTATGCCTATCAACTTCTAATTATTTTTCTTACTTTATCATTATTTTGGCTTTCAGTTTTAACAATATTTTCTTTAATATTATTTTACTTTTTTTG
This sequence comes from Pantherophis guttatus, assembly GCF_059756535.1. NCBI lineage: Eukaryota > Metazoa > Chordata > Lepidosauria > Squamata > Colubridae > Pantherophis > Pantherophis guttatus. The sequence continues at coordinate 57,076,470 of NC_142066.1, forward strand.
AAGCTCAAACAGGGTGGATAAAAATTGATTTTTTTAAAAAAATAAAAAAAATCAGTTTTTGATTTAAATCAGATTTTTTAATTTATTTTTTTCATTTTTATCAAATTTATTTTAATAAAATGCTTTTGGAATAAAACTCTATCTAAAGGTAGTTTTCTATTTAAGATACATTAATAATTTAGTTTATTCAGCATGAAATGGAACTTAATAGCATGAGGCTGTAAGTTCTGCAATATTTACATTTTTGGTAAACGCATTCAATGAATCCAAGCTCTGCAAGCAGAGATAACATGCACTGCATTGATGCATTCACACAATTTCACAGTAACCATGAGATAAATTATAAAACAAAGTTCAGGAATATTCCTTTATCCCATTGTTTTGCAATTCTATGTACACTACAAACTCTATGATTGTTTGAAGAGAAATGCATCTGTACCAGGCTCTAACTGTAAGGAGGAAGAGCAAGCAGTAAAAATGAAAGTAAAATCTTCTAAGCAGCTTATAAATATAATATTAAAGAGCACCTGTCATTTCAGATCCATCATGACAGCACCTGTTAGCGGGCATCCATTCACCTGCTGCCTGCCACATCCTCACCTTGTTGTGTCACTGCCGCATCACCAGCTGTCCCATGAAAGTAAAAGGGACTGTCGGTGAGTCAACAGCGGGTCAAAAGAGGCGCCGCTGCGAGACAGAGATGGCAGTTTAAAAATTATGATTTAAATTGACTTGATTTAAATCAAATCCACTCTGAGCTCAAAATACTGGAATGGTGTATTTGCTGTACCCCTCCTTTGTAATCAGATTCTTGATCAAGTTATTTGCAAGTTATCTTTGGCCCTGCATGCTATCAGTTGCTCCCTTCTTAATCACTGTTGTTCAGAAAATTCTGAGAATTTATACAAAAAGATGAAGTTGCTTATTGTCACTTCATGAACAGTGTGAGTAAGGAATCTATGGATTAAATACTACTCGCTGTAATTGACATTCAGCATTTGTTCCTGCAATACAAAACACCCAATAGAAATCTTTAATTTCACAATATTCGTAAAAAATACAAATACTACACTGTAAAATATACTCTGTAAAATATACAGACAATGGATGTTCAGAAATATCAAATTTAAGATTGCTTGGACTGGTGTACTTTATTCTTATCATATTAGTTTTCCAATATTTATTGGAATAAATATTGTGACAGCGGTCAGGAGAGGGTTAACTACCCTGATCTGGCAAGGATCGAGTCAGGAAGTTAAGCTCCTCCTCCTGCTGCTCCCTCCAGCTTTCTGACTCGATCTGTGCAGATCAGACGCACTTAGCCCATTCTCCTGATCGAGTCTATTAATTTCCAAAAGATTTCTTGCTTTGAGGTGCAGGCAGCGAGGGAGACTTCGGTCTCTTGCTGCTGGGGCCGCTTGCGGTCTTCTGGGATCGAGGCTGTCATCGCGCCTCTCCCCTTACCGGCGAGTACGGCTCACGCCCAATCCCGCCGAGGGGAACTCCTTTTTCAAAGTCACAGTTCCCTGGCTGCTCGGCGGCTGAAAGCTTGATTGGCGGCTTGGATTCCGGTGAGCAGGGCTTTTCTCCACTCCCGAAGGCACCTCGCGGCAGAGTAATCCCTCTGCCGCTCTCCTCAACCGCCCCTTCAGTCGCAGCCTCATTCTCCCGTTTATTCTCTGCCACCTGGGAGACCCTTCTGCACTCGTCGCGTGAGTGATTGACAGCCCATCGGACTGCTTCTGCGACGGAGACGGCGGTATTGTACCTGGCTGGGGCCTGGCCTGGGGCTTAACATGGGAGGCTTTTCCCCGCTATCAGGGACAGCGGCTGGCGAAGTTTGCTGGTTAACCGCCATTTGAGCGCCCCTTCGGCCGCCATTTTACTGCTGCCTCGTGGCCATTTGAGGCCTTACTTTAAGATGGCTTCTCGTACTTCGAAGCCAACCAAACGCCAGGCCTCTGAAGCTCCCGAGGCCGGACCTTCTTCGGCCTTACCTTCCAAGAGGGCCAAAAAGACTCATTCCTCCAGGGAGGATAAAAAGGCTGCTGACAAGGCCAAAGAGGAACTACGCCTTCATCAGGCGATCGAGCGTTCTATTCAGAAGGCCATTAGAGAGGCCTCAATTAGGGACGCTCCAGCACCATCTGTGTCAGCCCCTCGTCAACCTTCCTCTGCTCCTCCACCTGAAGCTTCTGGGGAGCAACCTCAGGCCTTGCAGCCCCTATCTCCTGATGGGGACCATTCTCTTCCTCCATTACAAGAGGATGTTTTCGGGCCTCAGTCTGAATCACCTCCAACCCAGGGACAAACTGCAGTCTCCTCTACCCCCAGGGATGCCCCTAAACCCGTGGGAGCCCCTCTCCCTGCTGGCTTAAATTTGACCCCAGAATTCCTGGAGTTCTTTCAGTCTGCCATACAAAAAGGGGTACAAGCCGAACTTCAGCGCAGAACCTCCTCCTGGGTGGCGGGTTCTGACTGTTCTAGGGCTGACCTAGAGGGTTCCCTATTAGAGGAGGCCCATCCCTCAGCGGGGGCCTATGCCCATTCGGCATAGAAGCAATGGTCGGCTCCCTCATCGGGGCCTAACCCCAATCAGCTTGACCGGCGCTTCTATAATCTGGCCCCGGACTTGTCATCACTTCTTCAGATCCCAACGGTTGATCCCCCGGTAGCGGCCCTTACGGTCCAAGCTAATGTTACGGGTCCTCCTGAGGACAACCTCCGCCCAGAGGATAAAAGGCTGGAGCAGTCTCTAGTGAAATCTCATCTGGCCTCAGCCTGGGCAGCTAAATCTGCCATGGCTTCATCCTTTTTTAATAGGGGATCTATTCTATGGATCCGACAACTTCAGGATAGGCTCCCAGTGTCGGATACCAGGACCCATCAAGATCTGAACAAGATCTTGGCCGCTTTGGAATTCTCTGCGGACGCGACTCTCAATGCGTCTCGCTTTGCGGCCAAAGCAATTGGTGCCTCCGTTACTGCCCGACGCCTTTTCTGGCTCCGCAATTGGCAAGCGGACGCCAGGTCAAAATGGCGCCTCGCTTCTTCTCCCTTTGAGGGCCCCTCCCTCTTTGGGGCCCCGTTGGAACCTCTTTTGATAGAAACAAGGGACAAGAAACGTATCCTTCCCAGTGTCTCTAGAAGATCCGAGTTCCGGCGTTCCTTTCATCCCTTTGACAATTCCTTCCCGGGGGGGGCGGTCTCCTAGGGGTTTCCCCCCACGATCCCGGCCTCCGGATCGCCAGGGATTCCAGCCCCAGAGGGGTTTCTCCAGACGCCAGTCCCGCGGGGGCCGTGGTTGGCCCTTCCGTAGGTCCCGTTAGCTGCACGTCCATCCCTCCCATTGGGGGCCACCTGGCTCTCTTTGCCAGCCAATGGGAGGCTTCGTCATCGGACGCTTGGGTCCGGGAGACGGTTAGGTGGGGCCTCTCCCTAGAATTTCTCTCCACTCCCCCCGACAGGTTTCTCCGATGCCCTCTTTCCCGGGATCGGCAGAAACGGCTCCTTCTGGCGTCGGCCATCAAACACCTTGATATCCAGGCCATCGAGCCAGTGCCACGGGAGCAGCACGGACAAGGTTTTTACTCCTGCCTGTTCGTCGTTCAGAAATCCTCGGGGGGCTGGAGAGCTATTCTGGACCTTAAGTCCTTGAACCGCTGGGTCCCCTACCGGCGGTTCAAGATGCAGTCTCTCTCCTCTATCCTGGAGGGCGTTAGGGTCGGGGATTTCCTTACGTCGGTCAACCTAACGGAGGCCTACCTACATGTCCCCATTCATCCGGTGTACGTCAAATTTCTACGGTTTTGTCATGCGGGCCGTCATTACCAGTACCGTGCCCTTCCATTCGGCCTTTCCTCAGCCCCCGGGTCTTTACCAAATTAATGGCCGCCCTTGCGGCGCACCTCCGAGCTCGACCAATTCGGATCCAGTGTTACTTAGACAATCTTCTCATCCTTTTGAGTTCAGAGGTGCGGGCACGTCAGGACCTGGACGCCACCCTCCAGGTCCTGGAGGCTCACGGTTTCTCCATCAATCGGACCAAGAGCCACCTGGTACCTACGACCCGCATCCAACACCTTGGGACTATCATTGATACGGTCGAGAGCAGGGTCTACCTTTCCGAGGAGCGGCTGTCCAGCTTGCGGTCTCTGGTCAGCTCCGTTGCTCAGGGAGCTCCTGTCTCCCTGGCAACTCTATTTCAACTCCTGGGAAAGATGGTTTCATGCATCGGCATCGTGCCGTGGGCCCGTCTCCACTGCAGGGCTCTGCAGTGGTTTCTTCTCCCGTACCAGAAGTCCCGAAATTCGGAATCCAATATTATGGTTAACCTTAACTCTTCTGTCATTCAGTCCCTCCACTTGTGGTCTTCCGGGGCCCTATCCAAGGGGAGGGAGTTCAGGGAGCCCAACCCAGTCATTCTAACTACAGGTGCCAGCCTCTCTGACTGGGGGGCCCACATCCAGTCCCGCCTAGCCCAAGGCCTTTGGTCTCCGGAGGACAAAGGCCACAACATAAATTGGCTAGAGCTCCGAGCCATCCACCTGGCCCTCCGGGTGTTCAGGGAGATGGTGAGGGACAGGCATGTCATTGTCCGGACGGACGTGGCCGCCAAGGCCCATGTCAACCACATGGGGGGAACACGGTCTCACCCCCTCATGGAGGAGGCGGAGCGCCTGGGAGGTTGGGCGGAGGCCAACCTGAGGTCTCTCCGGGCCTCCCACATTTCGGGCCTGAGCAACACCCAGGCAGACTGGCTGAGCCGCTCGATAGTGGATCACGGAGAATGGCATCTCGACCCAGCCCTGTTCCGGAGGATCACGCAACGGTTCGGGGTTCCCGTAGTTGACTTGTTTGCCACACGGAACAACCGTCAGATGGACCGCTTCTTCTCCAGGTTTCCGGACCCGATGGCGGACTCCACGGACGCTCTCCTGAGCAGATGGCCCAGGGGCCTCCTCTATGCTTTCCCCCCCCTTCCTCTCAGGGTGGTGCGGAAACTCCTAGACGAGGAAGCGGACCTGATCCTCGTCGCTCCCCATTGGCCTCGCCGGCCTTGGTTTGCCGACCTCCAGGCTCTGTTGGTCCGTCCTCCTTGGCGTCTACCCCCCGCCGACGTCATCCTCCGGCAGGGCGCACTCCAACATCCGGACGCCGCCTGGCTTCAGCTAACCTCCTGGCGGTTGAGTGCCAGCTCCTGATGGAATTTCATCTTCCCACCGACGTGGTCGATACCATCCTGGCGGCTCGTCGCCCGGCCACGCTACGTATCTACGGGGCGACATGGCGATCCTTTGCGGGTTGGTGTGAATCTAGAGGGCTGGATCCGAAAATGGCCTATACGGAACAGATACTCGTTTTTCTTCAACGAGGGTTGGCTGAGGGACTCTCACCCAACACCTTACGCAGGCAAGTAGCCGCTTTGTCATCTATACTCTGTTTGGGTTCCCGTCACTCCCTGGCTCATTGTCCCTTAATCAAGCTGTTCCTTAGAGGTGCTTCCAACTCCTGCCCTCCCCCCGTACATCGTTACCCCTCCTGGGATCTCCCTAAGGTGTTAGACGCTCTTACACGAGCACCCTTTGAGCCCCTCCGTACCGTGGGCCTGCGATTCCTATCCTATAAGGTGTCATTCTTGGTCGCCATCACTTCCGCTAGGTGAATTTCGGAATTGGCTGCCCTCTCCACGAGAGCTGACCTGTGCACCTTTCACTCTGACAGGGTGGTCCTTCGTTTAGACCCCACCTTTCTCCCTAAGGTTAATTCCCTGTTTCACCGGTCCCAGGAACTGGTTCTCCCGGATTTTTGCCCGCACCCGTCTCATCCTCGTGAACGGGTTTGGCATTCTCTGGACGTTCATCGAGCCCTACGCATCTACATTCGCCGAACGTCCTCTTTCCGTAGGTCGGAGGCGCTCTTCGTCTCCTTTCAACCTTCCACCTTGGGGCTAAAGGTTGCCTCTCAAACGGTGGGTCGTTGGCTTCATGCCACTATTGCCTCTTCCTATGAGGCGCTTTCTCTCCCTATTCCTCGCCGCATCACGGCTCATTCCACACGCAGTGTGGCTACCTCGGCTGCGTGGGCCACTCAGGCTTCTCTGCTAGAGATTTGCAGGGCCGCTACTTGGGCTTCCCCCACGCCCTTCATCCGCCATTACCCGATTGATAGCTTTGCATCAGCGGAGGCGGCTTTTGGTCGCCGGGTTCTTCAACAGGTGTGCGCGGACCAGGCCTCCACGTCCCGGGCGGGTCCCTCCCATTAGGTCACGGGCTTTGGCACGTCCCTCTCCTGACCGCTGTCACAATCGCTTCCCTAGAAAGGGCGTTGTCTTACCTGAACGCCCGTTCTGGGGACCGATGTGACAGCGGTCAGCCCCGCACTTCCTTCCGCCAGTCCGTCTCGGCTAGGAGCACTCCTGTTGTTTTTTTGTTTGTTTGTCTTTCAGGTGGCTAGTGCGTCGTCAGGACATCACTTCACATTCCTCATCCGAAAGCTGGAGGGAGCAGGAGGAGGAGGAGCTTAACTTCCTGACTCGATCCTTGCCAGATCAGGGTAGTTAACCCTCTCCTGACCGCTGTCACATCGGTCCCCAGAACGGGCGTTCAGGTAAGACAACGCCCTTTTCCAATATTTATTTCATACTTCTGATGAGAATGAGGGCAAATTCATGAACTATATAGTTTGTGCCTGAGATATAAGTTTCATAATCGAAAACTTCTGTACTCACAAAATAGTATTAATGGTTATGACTACATGAGTCTTAAGAGTTACTATTGGTTAAGATTACCTACCACCAGGAGCGTATATTCTGGTTGAATAGAGATAGAGTAGTTGAAAAGGAGCAAGTTAAAATGCTATGAGATTATCAAATAGAAATTGATAAAGTTTTGGCTCATAACACACCAGATTTAAACTGTGGTTGAAAAGAAGAAAGTGTGGATAATTGATATGGCGATACTAGTGGTCAGTAGAATAGAAGGCGGCAAAAAATTAGAGAAGATCAGATAGTATCAAGATCTGAAAATCAAAGTTGAAAGATTATGGAAGTAACTGGCTATGGTAATCCCAGTGGTTAAGTCTTTAAAAATCTGTGCATTGACAAAATTTCTATCTGGTATTTACAAAAGATTACACTGCTTGGCTCTCTCTATATATATACATTACAACATCCTAGGTTCTTGGAATGAATTTGATATATCTGAAGCTAAACAGCTAAAAAAACTGGTAGCTGTAATTTCTCGTTACTTTTTATATAGTAATAATTGTTTGATGTACAATAATCCATCCAAATGTACAAGATGTGGGTGCAATCGAAGATCAAATTTTTAACAAGGCAAATAAAAAAAAAAGATTTATTGCAGTACAGAACATGTTTTCTGATTATCTGATCACATTACAGAGCTCAATACTACATGTAACAGAAAACACAAACCACAAAAAAGTAACTTACTCCCTGTATCATGCAGCTGCACAACATATGGCCCAAAGGCAACATCAGCCCACCAACCAGTTTTGTGTGCCCCACTGATGATTTTTAAAGCTTAATAAACCCATAGCATCAAAGCTGCCAGAAAGATCCACTGCCACTAATTTTTTGTAGCCTTTTGTTCTGAAAGACATGCTGCTTGCCTCCAACACCTCTAGGCCTCAAATACAGACAGCTTTAGTACAACTGCTGGACTGCCTTTAAGTGTTCAACTGAATGCACTCAAAACATAGATGGACCAGAACAACAACTATGTAGCTTAATATAAAATAATAAAAGTTGTAAATACTACAGTAAACAATTCCATTTACATTATTTCCAGCTTATAAATCCTATTTCTAAAATAAATGCCATGTAAGTAATTTTGAGAATGTCTTACTACTGAAAAATTCTAATAGCTATTTTTCTCCAATATACTCAGTGAAGTTTAGCAAGCTAAAGCTTTCTGTGTATAGTATGCATTGCAATATGGTTTTTAGTGACTTGCTGATGTGCTAGCATGAGTCAGCAAATGGGGGGAGGAAAAAAAGAGAGAAGCAGCTCCATTGTGGCCTTGAAAGGGAACTACACTGTTGCAAGGGCTAATGAGCTGACCTGGCTCCTAGCTATCACTATTGTGGGGAGATATAGAGACAGATAGCTAGACATTGGTCTAGCCTGGTATGTAGGTGTAGGGGACTAGCTACCTGGAGTTGCTGGGGGACATGCTGGCCATCTGATCCAAAATCAGAAAGAGAAAAATGAGAAGAGAGTGAATGAAGTTATGTGAGTGTATTTGTTATTGGTTTCTGGATGGAGAAGAGTCCACAGGTAACTTTACTGAAGAAAGGAACTGAAGTTCCAGAAAGACGACATTTGTTACTGTGAAGCCTTTCTCTCTAAGGATGGACTGGGCAAAAGACCTTGACAGAGGTTCTTCCCTAAAGGTGGAAAAAGTGATCAGTTGAATAGATCCACCAGAAGAAGTCAAGCTGAGCACACAGCAGTAAATCTAATACATTCCTCTTTTCACTCTCTTTTGATAAGCCTGGTAACCTGGAGGGAGACATAGGTAAAGGGAAGGAACGGAAGCAGTTAGGAATTTGCTCTTTTCTCTATCACTTTTAGTCTCTTTCAATCCTTCTTTTGCACATCTAAGTAATTAAGCAATTAAATTATTTTCTTTTCAGAATCCCCACAAACCAATGCTTCTTTTTCTCAATCCACTGCAGATTGTCCCAGTCCTTGGTCCAAATATTTAAAAATCTTGCACTGATTGATATAATTATCATCAGTTTTTCAGAAATGATGTTAAATAACATTTCTTTTGGAAAATGGAATGTTTTGTTTCCTGTGGTTTATGACAAGATTTCCTCTTACCGGTAGTAGTACAGTTAGTGCCCAAAGATACTGTCTCAAACCTCGATGTAGAGAACACAACAGCAGCCTCTACATACAAAAGAACTGAGACAGATTAATTTGGTTAATGTAGGAATTCAATTTTTGATAAAATTATACCACAGAATTCATGTAAAGTTTAAAAGGATAGCTACTAAGATTTATTCTTGTTTCACTCACCCCACCCCCTTAACAGGAATTGAAAGAGAGAAAAAAACTGATGGAGGGTCACAATGAACATGCACAGAATTGTTTTAATGTAATTTCATAATCAAAATAAGTAATGATAGGCCAATTTTCCATTCTTCAATAGAAAAAGTAGCCATTTCTCCCAAAAATTGTTACTGGGAATTGAATCAAAAGTTGATTAAGATTGATGAAGGCAACACAAACTTTTCACTGAGGATGAAAGATATATTTGTCAGATATATGATAGCGAAAGAGGCAGTGACCATCCTTCTCTGAAAGAAGTTTGCTCTATTCCTAAAACACAAACTTGAACTACCCAACCACTAACTAGTACACTATTCTCAATAATAACCTAATTCACTTTCACCCGTTACTTTCATGAATGGATGTTTATTTCAAAGGTTAGTAAATTTTATTTTATTTTAAATGGATCGACTGAAGTGGTCTGGGAAGACCAAAACATTGGCTAGCACAGTGTAGTGCAGTGTTTATCCCATTCTGGGAGTTTACGTCCACCCATCTTCAAGCTACCAAGGTTGAGAAACACTGGTGTAGTGCAAAGCACATGTTGGTGATATTTGGGTGAGGAAAAATCCTTCAGAGTTGATTCCTGGTAACTTCCTGGGCTAGTCCTTATTCATACAAAGTTCCATATTTGTATAATGACACCATTTTTATAAGATATGATATCCTAAACATTTTTGTTTAACAAGACTGCATTGAACTTTCACAGTATTTTTACTTTGCAAGAATATAGACTTTATTTCTATTCTTGCAAATACTGTACAAAGTAAACCATGAGTTTAGGATTTAATGCTGAAATAGAAGATGACTTTCTTATTCACCATTATATTCTGCTTAGCAAAGGAATAGAATAGATTTAAACCTGACACTGCAGCACTTCAAATAAATTAGTGTCCCTTTTAACCTTTTATGCATCAAGCCTGCAAATACAGATACATTAGTGAAATCCAACAAAACTCTCCTGGGATGTTATCTGCAGCATATATACTCATGTTATCCAGATTTGCAGAATCCAAAATATATTGTGTTCTGTCTTCCCAAATTTAAGTCTAGGCAGAAAATAGTTAAACCTGAACCAAATCATTTAAAGGAATACTGTACATAAATACAGGGTAGTAGTTATATTACTTGTACTAATGGATTTTGTGTCATCATAGTACAAAAGGAGAGTAGTTAAAATGTGAAACTCTAGAGTCTAGTCAAAAGAAAGTTTATTTGATGTAAGCCATAAAACTATTCAACCTATAAAACATATAAAATTGAAGCTATTGTTCAAGTTAAGGAAGAAGATGATGTCGTGGCAATTGGCAAACTGAGTTAGATTTAGGTAATAGCTATTAATACCTGCAAATTTTATACTAATGTTTAAAGAAATTATGCAGGTTCCTAGGGGAAGGGAAGGACACCAAAAATATAGGAATATGCTTCTAGGGATCACTTTACCCTTTAGAAAATTCCTGAAGAAGTAGAGGATCTAAACATAAACTGTCAGTTGATCTGAAGCCTTTGATTGAGAGAATTATATAGTGTGTCCACCATTAGCTGACCTCAATGGATGGGTAGAGATATATAGAGGCATAAACATTCCTCAAGTAGATAAACCACACCTATGACAGCTGGGTTATCATCTCTTAATCTGAATCATTAGATATTCATTTATGGACAGTTGTCATTGCCCCTTAACAGATGCCAATGTTTATATTCATAATAATCTTACTTTGTACTTATTCACAAAACAAAACAGAATATAGGTGAGTAGGCTATACAATTATAAGATTTGCACATACTACTATATTTCCTCATTGTACCAATTTACAATTCAAGTAACCTTGTTTAAGGATATATTACAGGTACAAAATAAACTATGAATTTAAGTGATTTAATGAATATTAATCTGCCTGGTTACATGAGAGAAGCCAAAGTTTCCTTAGGATCCACCAAGAAAATCTACTCTCAAAAGAGATTGTTCCAATTTTATCTTTTAGATTTCTAACAAGTAACATTAGCAGTTGGATTAGTACATTTTTTTTGTAAATATTTTTTATTTATTTTTTCAAATTTAAACATAAAAACATAACTTTCAAGAGCAAAAATCTCAATCCAGTCATAGATGGTTACCGCGCTTACATTCCTTTCACAAGCTCAATTCACAATTTCCATTACATCTTTTATAAATAAACAAAAAAGAAAAAAAAAGATAAAAAAGAAATTCAAAACTTAAGAAAAATCCAATTTTACCTCAAATTTAACATTTTCATCTATATAAATCCATTATATCTATCCAAGATTAGTTTCAAATTCACTTTCACTCATTTTTACATCTTCATAACAATTCTAAACATATCTTTATTCTTCTTTACCTTATATCTTATACAAGTCATATCAAAATAATTTTTACAATATTCTAACCTCTTAAGTGTTTACCTTACAATTTTATCACCATTTATTCTTAATTTCAATTCAATACCACTCCATTTTTATTATATTTTATAAAACAGTAATTTGTCTAATTTTAATCCTTTGACCCTTATCCTCAAATCAGTTGACCTTAGTTTTTTTTTTCCTCCCAGTTTACATATTACACAGATTTCTCACAAAGGCATATTTTATTTACTCCAATTTCTAATATATTTTCTACTATATCTCCCTATAATATTTAACTATCTTCCAGCTTGTTCTATTTGATTAATTCTCAGCTTAATCCCCTCCAAAACACCAACTATTTAGTTGATTTCAGAATAGTTCCTCAATCTCCTCCAACTCTCCTAGTTGTTTGACTGTTTCCAGCATTTTGTGGGCTGATTTCCAGCATAATCTCCTTCTTAACTCCCTCCATTGTTTGGCTGATTTCCAGCATAGTCTCCTCCAATTCTCCTCCTATTTGTTTGGCTGTTTCCAGCATTTTATGGGCTGATTTCCAGCATAGTCTCCTCCTTAACTCCCTCCATTGTTTGGCTAATTACCAGCATAGTTTCCTCTAACTCTCCTCCTATTTGTTTGGCTGTTTCCAGCATTTTGAAATAATTTCCAACGTATTTCCACCGAGTCTCAAACTCTTATCTAGTTGTTATCCATCCCACACGTTTTAACTGTAATATAATTATCTGTTTTATATCATTTTTCCATCCTGCTCTTTCAATTTAAATCTCAGTATATTTCATAATAGTCATCATTTCCAACTTATATTACCTTAATTCAAGACTAATCACTAGCATCTATGTATCTTGTATTTTGTTCAATCAATCCTTATTCATCAGTTTAACATTTGTTTGCAAATTAAAGTTAAAACGTATTACATCAAACAATACATTTTCTTAAGATTTTCCTGCCTCAAAATAATTTTTTATTATTTTTATCCCCTTGATATCATCCACTATTTTACTAGCCACCTCTTATTTTCTATTTTTATTATTTCACAACCCTCCCTGTTTTTGTCCAAAATCATATATACCTAGGCTTTTAAACTTTATCATATATACCTAGGCTTTTAAACTTTACATTTCAGTTGGTCACATTTAAATGTATCCACTTTAATTCTTCCTTTTCTTCCTTTTCCTCTCTGCCCAAAGTGCTCTATTTCAAGGTTCATCAGTTCAAAGTAAAGAATTTCTGTATGTCCCTTTAAAACTTTTACAATGTTTGTTCCAAGTGTAGTGCATCAGCTTCTTGTCTTTGTTAACTACGCCACACCTAGTTTTGTCAGTCTCCATTGTTAAAATCCAAAATGTTCTTTCTTTCTTCTTTCTTCTTTCTTAAAATCATCTGGGACAGAATAGGAATCTCCAAAATCTCTATATCCAATATTAATTTCAAGTAATCCAAGGTAAAAAGCCAATTAACATGTTTCTTTTCCACCCAGAAAGGGAAATCTCTTCAATCCACTTCCCTGCTTAATCACTGCAGACTCCATGGCTATTTTGTAGCTGGCTGGCTGGCTGATAGAAAGCCCCCCTGGCCACAGCCGTCATATGCTCTTCTAAAGACAGCCATGCGTCCAGGAGGACACCCAAGTTACGCGCCCTCTCTGTGGGGGCCAATGTCTCGCCCCCAATAGACAGCGATGGCACCAGCTGACTATATCGGGACGCCGGCAGCCACAGCCACTCAGTCTTGGAGGGGTTGAGTCGGAGCCTGTTCCTCCCCATCCACACCCGCATGGCCTCCAGGCACCGGGACATCACTTCAAGGGCATTGTTGGTGTGGTCTGGGGTGGAGATGTACAGCTGGGTGTCATCAGCGTACAGATGGCACTGCACTCCAAAACCACGGATGATCTCGCCCAGCGGCTTCACATAAATGTTGAACAGGAGAGGTGAGAGGACCGACCCTTGTGGCACCCCACAAACCAAGTGCCTTGAGGTCGACCTCTGCCCTCCAGCCAACAAGACTGCGACCGGTCGGAGAGATGGAGGAGAACCACAGTACGACAGTGCCTCCCACTCCCCACCCTTCCAACCGGCGCAGCATGATACCATGGTCGATGGTATCAAAAGCCGCTGAGAGGTCTAATAGGACCAGAACAGAGGAGCAACCTCTGTCCTGAGCCCTCCAGATATCATCTACCAACGCGACCAATGCCGTTTCCATGCTGTACCCGGGCCTGAAGCTGGACTGGAACGGATCTAGATAGACGGTTTCATCCAGTTACTGCGGGAGCTGTTGCGCAACCACACTCTCAACAACCTTCGCCAAGAAGCGAAGGTTGGAAACTGGACGATAATTTGCCAAAACAGCTGGGTCCAGAGAGGGCTTCTTGCGGAGGGGCCTCACCACCACCTCTTTCAAGGCGGGAGGCAAGAAACCCTCACTCAAGGAAGCGTTTATAATCCTCTGGAGCCAGCCTCGTGTAACCTCCCAGGTAGCCAGCACCAACCAGGAGGGACACGGGTCCAATAAACATGTGGTTGCATTCAACCACCCCAGCATCTTGTCCACGTCCTCGGGGAACACAGAGTCAACCTCATTCCAGGTAACAGTCTCAAGACACACCTCGGACAACCCGCCTGTACCCACCCAGTCAGAGTCCAAGCCTTCCCGAATTTGAGCGACTTTATCGTGCAGATAATGTGCAAAATCCTCAGCACGTCCTTGCAAGGGGTCTTCCCGCGCTCCCAGATGGAGAAGGGAGTGGGTCACCTTAAACAAGGCAGCTGGGCGATTATCTGCCGACGCAATAAGAGCGGAAAAGTAATTACACTTCACCGCCTTTATCGCCACTAAGTAGGTCTTGATGTAAGACCTCACTAGTGTACAGTCAGATTCGGAGCGACTGGCCCTCCAACTACTCTCTAGGCGTCTTTTCCGGTGCTTTTATCTTCATTAGCTTCATTTTCTTTTAGAGGCATTAATTCTCAGAAATATCCATTTCTCCTCTCCACTCCAGTTAAAGGCACAGTCAAATTTCAGAAATTTATTAATGCCAAATCATCCAGTTTAAGTTTACTGCAACAAAGTTCAATTTGGGTCTTTTACCCATTTTTTTTTCTTTTCAATCTTTAAGCCCCGCAGTCCAGCAGCCGCTTTTAATTTTGGGGTCTTATTTTCCAATAATTCCAAATAGGTACGTTATATTGCCTGGGTTGGTGTCACTCACCCGGCTTCTTGATTTTTGCTCTTTCTTCATCTTCTTCCTCCAGCACAATCCTTGTTCCCGGTTGCGGCGGTATCAGGGCAGCCGCCATGGCTGTCGTTCTGCTGCCGCCGACATGAAGAAGCCTCCGGCCCCGAGGAACCTGCCTGTTTCTCTAGGCCGCCCAAGGCGATCTTTCTTGTCCCCCTGTCCCTTCAAGACAGGGGAGGTCTGCAGACCTATCGGCGACATCTTAGCAGAGGGGATTTGGCAGAGCTCAGTGGAGCTTGCCATTTCCCCGTCTGTATCCCCGCGGCGCCAACCAGAAGTCCTTGGATTAGTACATTTTATTATTGTAACATAATAGTTTACCGGTGGTTCTTGACATATGACCATAATGGAACCTGGAATTTCCACTGCAAGTTATGAGTGTTTTATATTAAAGCCCCCACTTGACCATGTCTGATTTTATGACATTTTTTGCAGCAGCCATTACGAGAACACCATGGTCGTTGAGCAGATGCAGCAGTTGTTAAGTAAATCAATGTATTCCTATTGGCATGTTTTTTGCCAAAAAAAAACAACCCAAAAAAATCATAAATCTTTAGAACACTGCAATAGGCCATAATGGTGAGTCAATTGCCAAGCATCCTAAATGCAGGCATGTGACTGCAACTAAATGTGCAGCCACTGGAACTGCAGAACTGGGTTGTAAATTGTAGGAGTTTGTATACGTGCAGGAATTTTCCTAATCTCGAAGGCAAACCTCAGATAAGGAAGGTTACATGCACGTAGGTGCCAGGAAATGACATTAGAAAATAAGACCCTAAATCTGTAAATAAGAGGAGAGGAAACGGGATGTATGTTAGAATTTAACTATAGCTAAACATTATAAATGCTTAAGCAAGCAGTAGTAATGGTTAACCAAAGATCTTATAGTTGCTGGAAGACTTTTGTGAGCCAATGATATGCTGCCAAGTACGCTATAACTTGAAAGTAACAAACTATATAATGTCACTATGTAAGGCAATAAAGTTACCACATATTTTCTCAACCTCTCTGTGTGTGGTCATTTACAACAGTAAATCACTTTTCAGTCTGTTGTAATTTCAACCGGTCTGCTAAGTGATTGGTCAGGACTATCTGTATTTAAAGAAGAAGAGAGTATAGATAATGGTTCCCAAACTTTCTTGGTCCACAGAGCCCTCAATGTCTTAATAATTTTTCACTGTGTCCCTAAAATGGTGAACTACCTCAAGCAAGTAGTTATGATCCAACATGTCCCTACAAGTTTGCAGCACCCTAGGACAGGGCTGGGCAATTGTGGCCCTTTTACAACATGTGGACTTCCACAAGTTGTAAAAGAGCCACAATTGCCCACCCCTGCCCTAGGACACTGCAATACAAAGTCTGGGAATTATGACTATAAAGTTCAATTTTTAAGGGAAAATACATTTTCAAGTTATTCAAATTGATATCAATGTCTTCAAACTGCTGACATTAATAAAAATTCATGCGGTAATATTTCCATTTGCCTATGTATCAGCAACCTGAATGTAAAGACTACCACTAGTTGTCTACTAACTAGTTCAAAAGCCTATGTCGTACCACATGCACTGCTAAATTATAGTGTAATATTTTACTGTAAGGTAAAACAATCTATAGAATGTAGTGAGATCACATACTCATTTTTGTCTAATAAAAATTGGGAGGAGGAATAAGCCAGAATTTAATAAATCAAACAAAATTTTCAGCAAAATTTGTGATATATTACTTGCCAAATGAGAAAAGTGTAATTTAAAAGAAACTCTAGATGACTCAAAAATTATTGAAATTGATTGTTAAACAATGATTATATTCATTCCCAAGCATAAACACTGATACGTGTGAAAAAAATTCAAAAATTCAGTCTGCTAAATAGACATGGAATTCTGGTTTAGTCTTCTGAGCATGCAAAAGATGAAGAGGAGAACATCTTTTGCGAGGTTGGGATCATGTTAGAATTACTTGCTATATCAGAATCCCTTGCTGTTTATTGTTGGTGATAGAGTTCCCTTGGCTTATGGTGCTGGGACACTTTAACTTGCCTTCCGTGAGTGCATCTTTGAATTCATGCCCATCACCTGATTCAACTTATTAACAGCCCAACTAACTACATTAAACTTTTTGTTTTAGGGCATTGACATGACTGGGGATCCCAAAGGTGCTTTTTCAGGAGGCAACTGAACTTTCTCATTTTTTGAAGATGTTTCGCTTCTCATCCAAGAAGCTTCTTCAGTAACAGAGCTGAAGTAGCGTCTTGGATGAGGACAATCATGACCTGGATGACTGAGAATCTCTACAGACTACCACTGGGGATAATACCATCAGTTCCTTATCGTGGCCACGATCATTCCCTATTAAAACTGGAATTTACTAAGGTACTCCTTACTACAGAAGGACAGAATCTATGCAATCAATCCATCCCAGGTTGAATGAGGTCTTAGTCATTGCTTGGAATGAAAAGATGATAATGGCCTTGGATAAAATTGTATCAATATGGACTCTTTGCATGCAGACCCCAGAGGGTCTCAATTTACAAAGAACATCCAGAAGATAAAGTTACAGAAAAGATACCTATAGTACTTCTTGGAAGAAAATAAAGTGTGATCTAACTGAACACAGGTAAGAGCCTTCCTTAACATATGCGAATAGGAATGGCAAAATATATTTATTTCTCCCCTCTTAATGTGTCTTCCAAGTGACAGCCAGCAGCTTTGTTCAATGTGACTTAGTCTTTTCTGATAGGAAAGGATCAGGGAAACATTTGCAAGGTTAATGTGAGAATTGCTTTTGGAACCTGGAGATAAAATTACTTGGATTCATACTGAATTTGATTCCAGTTTACGCAAATCCTATGGAAGTGACTGAGACATGATCTTGTGTTGTTATTTTGGAGGAGATAATGCTTTTAGTTCTGAGGAAGAGGATCTTTGGAGCCGTTAGCTATTAGGGCCTGTATTTTAGATTTGTACCCCTCCAGATTGGTTAGAGCCTTAAGAGAGTGAGCATAAAGATGGATCTGTCCACCTATAGTACTGCTTGGAAGAAACCATTGCTGAATTGGGCACTATTCATCCTGATTTTAACTGTCAGCCCTACTAGTTACACCAGCCCAAGAAATAGCTCTAAAGGATGATTAGAACTACTTTTGTTGACATTGTCTATAATGACATAACCTTAAATGTCCGATTGTGGTGTACCTCTTCCTCCTCCTCCTCTTATACATAACTAAATTAGGGAAGTGTCTGCCTGATCCATTTCCAAATGTTATTTTCTGAATGACATTTGTTGTTCTGGAGTCAAAAGAATTCCAACCCTCTTCGCTTAGGTAATGATTTCTGTCTATTTCCATCAATATCATGATCCTTACTCTCTACTCCAATATCTAAAAAGATAGGTTATTGAATTGATCCTAGAGGAATGAGTCCTTTGGAGTCCTTCCAGTTTGGTTTCAGACTGAGACACAGTATAGAGAAAGTATTGGTTACTGATGGCCTATTGACCAGTACAGGATGGGGGAAGCCATCCATCCTGATTTTTCTTGATCTCAATAATCTTCTTTATCACTGACCATGGTTTCTGGACTGGCTCAGAGGGTTGGGAAATTTGTTACTGTACTTCTTCATTCATCACCACTTCCACTCATTGTTGGTATGCAGTCTATCCCAGGGCTCTGTTTTAAAGGGTTTCCTCATGGCTCTCCCCTCTCCTCATATCTACATAAAGCTGTTGGAGGAGGCCAACTATAGGTATGGGATACAATATCATCAGTATACTGATGATACTCAGTTATGTATTGCTGCTTTTGCTCAGCAATGTTGTCAAGGATCTATCCCAGTTTCTAAAAGTGGGCACCTGAGTAGCAAGGCTGAATGTCTATGGGTCCTTGATCCGCCTGATCTCTGGATTGGAGATTTTCACTGTTGACTCTGAGGAAGGGGGCACTCTTCAATTCAGAAGCAGAATACAATCTGGGGATTCCTTTAGAAACACAGTTCCAGAAGACCAGGAGGACTTTTGCATAACTTGTCTTGTGCACCAATTGTGGTCATTCCTGAATTGGGAAGCTCAAATTAGAGAGTCACATCTCAAGTATATCTCTACAATGTGCTCGATGTGGGCAGCCCTTAAAAGAACATTTGGAATCTTCAGTTGGTTCAGAATGCAGTGGCATGGGAAATTATGAATGCATCTTAGTACACCCATGTAACATCATTATTTTATAAGCTGCATTAGTTCCAATATGCTGTCAGGTGCAATTCAGGGTGCTGGTTATTACCTATAAAGTCTTGTATGGCACAGAACTGAGTTATTGTCCTTATTTCCGATAATAATTGTCTGCTCCACTTGTTCAAATAGGATGCGCATGCTTCAGTTCTTTTCCCAGAAGTAGTATCATCTGATAGAATTCAGGAAGCATGCCTTTTCCACTGGGATGCCTACCATCTGGAATGATCTCTTCAATGTATTATTGCCTTTGACCCTTTTTAGAAAGGCTCTTAAAACTTAGTTCTTTCGGCATTGGGGTCAAGGTGATTGAAGTTGCTATTGGGAACAGTGTAAAATAAAGTTAGGTTCCTGCCTAAAATTTTAGGCAGCCACACAGATCTCTTAATGAAATAAATTTTAAACCCTCCATGCTATTTGTGCCTCATGATTGGTGTTATGAGAAACTGGGTTATAGTTTCATATATAATCAGATTTACCTATATTTCTAAAATAAGACAGCACTTTGCATGATAAAATATGCAAAAATAGTAAGATCCTTTTCTAAGATGCTCAGAAGCTAAATTTTAAATTAGGGGGGATAAGAGAATCAAAAATGAATCAGAACAACAAAGGCAAAGATATAAATATGAGAAATATTACTTACCTATAACATAAATATAGGAGATAACATCCCCACTAATACTGGCAGAGGAAGCTACTGTATATAAACAGGAAGCAAACCTCACACTCACTAACCTTGATTATGTTACCTAGTTAGATGATGAAATGTCTGTAAGCAAGCAACCAAGCTCAAAGAGCATCAAAGACTCCACAATTCAGCCCTGGGCTATGTACTGTATATTCTCTTCTACTGAATGTAAATGGTGCATATTTGTTATATTATATCCTCTTTATCAATCAATATAGGTGAAATGAAGGCCAAATATGCTGGAAAAAAATCAGTGGTGTGTGCTTTCTTTTTCATATGCTTGTAGCTAGACTGTCTCCCATTTTCTCTTTTTTAGTTTATCTGAGTTTTGTTCCTATTTTTTCCCTTAATTAAAAAAAAAATGTTTCACTAAAGGTGAAAGTTGTTTTGCATGTATTTAATTTTAGGACTTTTGTCATTTTTTTCTTGTAATGTATAAATAAAATTTGAAAAAGAAATTGCATCCTACTAAATTGGACCTCTGTTCATTCTGACTAAACAATTGGAGAAAGAACCAGGCCTTTCTAAAGGTCTGCAAGGTCAGGACCAATCATAAATATATTGGGTGGGAGAATTTCCAAAGGTCAGAGACTGTCACCAAGAAGGCATGCTTTCTAGATCACACAGGATGACACTGTTTCAGAGGAGGGACCCAGAGTTTATCCTTCTTCTTGCAGCATGTGGAATGAAGGCAGATCCCATGTATAATCTGTTTCTATTCTATTCAGGGCTTCATAAATACCATCTTGAATCCTGTAGGAAGCCAATGTAGTTCCCTATATTTACAAGATATTGTGATATTGGAAAACAGGGTTTAATCTTTGATTTTATTTGTATTTAAACTATACTATTTTCATAGAAAAGACTACCAGAGAAATCAAAAAGGGATCTGTGTGGAAAGGAAGAACCGTACATATATTATCTTAAATTTATTAAAACAGGATTAACAAAGCATAATGAATAATAAGTAATAATTTTTCCCATATAAGCATGATTGGAGACATGGGTAGTGTTTGTGGATCTTGAGGTATGTACATATCACATTGCTGCTTAATTAACCTTTAGTATTGTTTTTATTTTTGTGACTATATACATCAAAAGTCACACATTTAAAATCTTCTAAAATATAGTCTTTAATTAAAAAATTGGGTTATCTCAACTTTTCTTTCATCATTACTGTTATGTGAGAACTAGAAAAACCAGTCAGATGCAAAGAGCTTCAGACTAGACAGGTCAACAATATACAGAGGTCAACCACTTCTCCAGAATGGACCTACTTTTCAGTCACTGGGACAAACAATCAAAAATATCAAACTGTAAGATTTTATCTAGAGAATGTGTGCGTGAAGGGAAGGGGGGGTTGAGTCTTATGGACGATTTTTGGCTGTTTATAGCATTCCAGTATCTTTAATGAAAATAGTTTATTAACAGCAGTACCAATGAATCTCTTATCCGCAAATGTTTTAACAACAATCTGGTTATTAAATTTAGTTCATTATCTTTCACACTTAGAAATAGAGGACTGCTACTTAATCATTTTATGTTGAGTTGGTTCAATGAAGTTATTGCTTTAATTATCCAAATATGTGTACAGGAGTTACTTTATTTTCAGGGCTGTGTGACATGATCCTGCAGCTCCTTTAAGGTATTGCAGACAGGTTCTACGTTTATGTTCTTTGGAGATCTAATTTGAAGCTCTCTATACTGCCAGCTATTTTTTTGATTATCAGAGATTGTATCCTTTGCTCTCTTAGAAGAGAATTGTTTTCTAACTGTCCCTCACAATATCTTACACATACAAGATAAAACAAGAAAATATGATCCAATTACTACCATATTACATCTCATTAAGAAAATCAAGATAATGAAGATAAATGTCTCTACTTAAAAGATTTACACAGTACATTTTTAGACATATTAAAACCATATGATAATTTCAGGAGAATAAAAACCCAACAATCAATTGAATATTTCTATTAATGTTTAAACAGTAGTTAGCTGTTGGACACAACTTTGCAACTAACAACAAAGCTGTGAAACATTTATGAAATAACTATAAAACTGCATATATTATATCATTTTTATATGCAATAACAAGTTTTATTTGGGATATGATTTTACAATAAAACTGAAATTAACTATTGCATTTTTAAGATAGCAGTTTAAAATTTTGTTATCCTACAGAACATATTATATGTCCATTACTAAAAACATTCCTAAAGAAATGGAAGGGGATGTACAACTATCTCCGATTTATGTATCAACATAGTTTCTTGTTTTCCAAACAGTTCAGAGATAAAGCCCTATGGCTGAAGGAAGAATTATTTCTGCTGCAAACTAGAGTTCACATTTAGTCTCCATCAGACATCTGGAAAGAAAAGCCAATATTCATTCTCTAACTCCCATTGCTATTACAGATAGGTTCAGCATAATGCAGTACTTTCTTCTGAAACTGCAAAAGCTTTACTTTTATGCAGGGAATAGAAAAAATAAATATGTCAATTTTCTACTCAATAGCCAGTGTTTTTGAAACACAAAGCTTGTATAATGTAATATACTCATTTCTAGCAAACACTGACATTTTAAAAAATAGAAATCTGAATGTAAAAGTAAATATAAATTCTACATCAGTTGTGCGAAAAAGGAGATTCAAGAGATACTAATATTTTTTGTCAATGCTCAAATGCTCAAGACTTTTAATTTATGCAATGTGTAATCATGAAAAGATTTAAATGATTATAAATACAATCTTCAATAAGCAAAAACTTTTGACAATTTTAAACTGCTGCTGCATACCCACAATTTCTCCTGCAGAGATTTGTTCCTGGCTGGCAAGAAAACTTAAGCAATAAAGAGGAGTCTGCTCTAATCCTTTTCAAGTAGAAAAATGAGATGAACTTATTTTAAGTAAATATGTAACTTCAAAAGCTTTTATAGTAGTGATTACCTCCCCCCATTTGAAATAAAGCACATTGCCATTACATTTTAAAGGCTCTAATCTTGAAAGGCTAATTAATGGATGACATAAGAAACATAATTATGTAACCTTATTTAAGCCTAACTGATAGGGAAAGGCCAACTAATGATATACACAGGATGGAAAAGAAGTCATATAGGTAGCTGATCCTTGTTTTCCCATCACCATTCTTCAATCTGCATCAGGCAGCAAGAGCTTTGATTTTACAAAGCTACAAAAAAACATGAGCAGAGGATTGTTTTCTTTGGAATGCAAGATCATCAATATGGAAAAGATGATATCCTCATTAACAAGGATCAGCACTTTGTTTTTCTCTAATACAGTATGTTGTTCCACATGCCAAGGGCAGAAGAGAAGAGAAAATACTGAACAATACATTTTTAGCATTTCCACTTCCATCTGATTATTACCAAAACATTCCCTTCACCATAAAATACCCATGTTTTTACATTAAACTGAGATCTGATGGAGAAATCATCCTACAGCAAGAAGCCTCTTAAAAGTAACTGGAAACGATCATTATCCAGAAATTCTACCTAAAAGTGTGTGCATTATACTGGAAAGGAAAGGAGGCCATTTCGAATCAATCTACAGTATTTAAATCCTTGGCGGAAGGCAAGGAAGCTAAAATATGGCTAGTAATCCTAAAACGTTTCTCTTTCTCTTATCCCCCTATAAGCTAAAGGGAATAAAAGCAGAATATATTACAAGACTCGGATGTATGCATGAGAGAGAGAGAAAACAAAGAACCTGGTCTTTAAGAAACTGATTTAAAACGTGCAACGGAAGAGCATCCTCTCATTACCAACCAAACTTCAAAAGAGACACAGATTCCATGCTATCCCCTCTGGGGAGCTAAGTCTCCGGTGCAAATCTGACTTGGAAACGGGAAATCTCGATTCCCTTCCCCCCCACCCTCCAAAAAAAAAAAAAAAAAAGCAGCAAAAGGACAAACGCTTCAAACGGCTCCCCCCAAAGATGAACAGAGTGGGCGACGGAGACCTGAAGGAAGAGGCCTGAACTGCATGGAATTAACACTTAGAAGCGGGAGTGGGCACCACTATTTTCCTTTGTCCCCCCCCCCCCGCCCCAAAAAAAGGAAGAAAGGAGAGCACCCATATGCCATAGCCAAACACGGCCGCCATTTCTCGCCGTGGGTATCGGTACCTGGAAGTCCCTGTCCTCGTTGAAGCGGGAAAACCTATCCGCCATTTTCGCTCGGTTCGCCTTTATCTTAGGAGACTGCGACGAAGAGGAGCCTTACGTACTTGACGTGCGCACACCCAGGGCGATCGACGCTCTCAGATTGATAGATTCATACAAACGTTCAGCTTCCGAGCCTGCTTCGCCTTTTTTTTTTTTTAACTTAGGGTTTTCTCAACAGTGCGATTGTCCAGCAGCGCCCCCCACCTTCTCCCTATTAAAAGGCAGCGAAAACAGAACTGCCGGTTCTTTTTAATGTATTGGGGTGGGGGATGTTTAAAATCAGGTTAAGCTTGTGTTGTGTTTGGTAGGGAACGCTGGGTTTGGATTAGATTCCAGTTTAAGTAAACTGCTGCAACCTACCCGAGTAATTATTTACTACTGGAGACTTTTCGTTAAAAATTCAAAATTTTAATGTAGGAATATCACGTATAAAAATCTGAATGATCGAAATCTGACAGCCAAGAAGAGTCGTCTGTCAACAACCTCCAGCAAAAAAAAAACAAAAAAACCCGCTCACTGGCCGAGTAATGTCTGGCGTAGACACTATTTAAAAAAAAAAGTTTTAGTGTTCAGAAATGTTTGGCTGAACTATAATTCAGGAAAAAAAAATCATGCAGGGTGCTCTCCGTTACATCGGCCAAGTTATGATTCTGCGTACAGTCACTTTCGCTTGCTGGTTCTCCTTTTGGGAAATAAAAACTGCTTTTTAAGTTTTACCCTATTTTTCTCTAGGGAGCAGCACCCCAATACGACACATTCAGAAAGCTGACTCCTGGTCGGAGGGTCGCCGAGAGGTCTCCAGATTCCATTCTTCTGTAGCTCTAACTGCTACAGCTCCAACTCGGTATATGCCTTTCCACAGCTGCTCCTTAGTAAGTGCAGCACCCGAGAACCAGAAGCAGCCTCGCCCCGTGTTTACTAGCTGTGGATTCCTTCCAGCCACCTTTGTCCTTTCCATGTCCACGTCCTTCAGGCTAGAAATCTCCTGAAGGAGGTTCAGAACTTCGTCGCCTTTTAAGTGCAGAAAAACGTTTCCTCGGAGAAAATATAAAGCCATTTAGAATTGCACCCTTCTATTCTTGGTATTTATTATAGCCGACCCTCAAGAGGTACTAAATGACAGTGGTTGCCAACACTGGGCTAGTTCCCTTCTTCCCACGCTCGGGAAGTGCTTTATCCGTGGGAGGACTAGCCACCTACTGCTTTAAGTTTCCTCCCACTCCCGACCACTTTTAGACTGTTTATAAGCTCCACGCTGATTTGGAGGGAAAGGAACTGGGCCTAGGGCAGTGTTTCTCAACCTTGGTAACTTGAAGATGGGTGGACTTCAACTCCCAGAATCCCCCAGCCAGCAGCGCTGGCTGGGGGATTCTGGGAGTTGAAGTCCACCCATTTTCAAGCTTCCAAGGTTGAGAAACACTGGCCTAGGGAATGAATGATAACAAGTTTCCCACTGGAATACTTATTCGATTGACTTCATGAGGTTATCTCAACAAAAATCAACTTCACTTGTCCTTATTAATACAACGATTAACCGAAGTTAACCACTTAAAAGCTTCAATGGGAAACATGTCAGTATTTGGCTACTTTCAAGCTGAAATTAGTAGGCTCTTAAAAGGTTTGATGTACAGTATGTGAGTCACTTAATGAGCTTAGTATAAAAATATGAATAAATAAATACAGAAATTATAGTTGATTGACAAATTGAATGCTTAGTTTAGTATCTTGATGACAGGTTTTGGAACCCCGAGAGGTGGCATGTGGCGAAGAGAGGATTGAGGGGGTTTTTATGTAAATTTTTAGCGAAATTTTAAGGGGTTCCAGGGGGGAGAGTTGGTTTAGAACTAGGGTTGTGGGTGTGGGGGATAACCCATCGAGGAGGGGGCCTGGTCCAGCTGAGAGGCGTGGCATGGGGGGTGTGGGACTCGGGGTCAAGGAGGGGGTTAGACTTTGTTCCGATGATGGACTTTCCATCAGTACTGTGGGTGGAAGGGACAGATATGGCCATATCATGTTGTGGGAGCGCGCGCTCGCTATCTTTGAGTGGTGGCACGCTCCGACCCCCAATGTTCTACTCGTTCCCCGGGCTGCACAGATTCTCAGGGCCTGGGCCTTCGGCTGATGTTATGCAAAGCCAGGTCCATGGTAAATAAAGGCCCCCCCATTTGCGATCTTGTTCAGGAGGGGGGGAGCGGACCTGCCAAGTATTACGGAGACCTGGTTGGGCCAGGAGGGGGGTTTCCCCTTGTTGAAATGTGCCCATCCAGTTTTTGCGCATTTCATCAGCCGAGATCACAGGGGAGGGGTGGGGGGGTGGCAGTTGTCATTAAAGAAGGTCTTGGGCCGAGGGAGGCCATTGTTCCTCAGACGGCCGGATGTGAGTCCCTCCTTGTGAAGTGGGGTCATGGGATCCAGATGGGCTTGCTGATCACGTACCTGGCTCCCTGTCACGTGGCGGCGGCCCTGCCCGAGCTGCTCAACGTTATAGCCGTGGTGGCGGTTGATATCCCCAGGCTTATGGTCATGTGGGATTTCAACTTGCCATCCGTCGGTGAGGCGTCTGAGGCAGCTCAGGAGTTCATGGCTTCCATGACGGCTATGGACCTGACCCAGTTAGTTCATGGCCCTACTCACACGCTGGATCTGGTTTTTGTCTCTGGTCAGTGGTTGAATGATCTTGAGATAGGGGATATAGCGATTGAGTCCTTGTCATGGTCGGACCACTCCCTTCTTCGAACCGTCACACCCCGCCGCAGAGAGGTGGAACCGATGAGGTGCTTCCGCCCCAGGCGCCTGATGGAGCCTGATAGGTTCCAGACGGAGCTTGGGCCATTCCCTGAGGCTCTGGCTCACGCCTCGACTGAGGACCTAGTGGCCGCCTGGGATAGGGCGGCCACTGGAGCCTTGGATCGGGTTGTGCCTTTGCGGCCTCTGACCTGGCGCCAGTCTCACCTGGCTCCTTGGTTTACCGAGGAGCTGAGGGAGATGAAGCGCCGGAAAAGACGCCTGGACAGCAGTTGGAGGGCCAGCTTTTCTGAATCCGACCGAACACTGGTAAGGTCTCATATTAAGACTTACCTAGTGGCGATAAAAGTGGCAAAATGTAACTATTTTGCCGCTCTTATTGCATCATCAGATAATTGCCCGGCCACCCTGTTTAGGGTGACCCGCTCCCTGCTCCACCAGGGAGCGCGGGAGACCCCTTGGAGGGTAGGGCCGAGGACTTTGTGCAGTATCTGTATGACAAAATAGCTCAGATTCGGGAAGACTTGGACTCTGACTGGGTAGACTCAGGAGGGATGGCGGAGGCAGGTATTGAGAATGTTATCTGGGAAGAGTTTGACCCTGTGACTCCCGAAGACGTGGACAGGATTCTGGGTAGACTGAATGCAGCCACATGTTTATTGGACCCGTGTCCCTCCTGGTTGGTGCTGGTTTCTCGGGAGGTGATACAAGGCTGGCTCGAGGGGATTATAAATGTTTCATTGAGTGAGGGTGACTTTCCCGCCGCCTTCAAAGAGGCGGTGGTGAGGCCTCTCCTCAAGAAGCCTTCCCTGGACCCGGCAATATTGGCCAACTACCGTCCTGTCTCCAACCTTCGCTTTGTGGCGAAGGTTGCGGAGAATGTGGTCGCGCGACAGCTTCCCCAGTACCTGGATGAAACGGTTTATCTGGATCCGTTCCAGTCGGGCTTCAGGTCTGGGCACAGCACGGAAACGGCATTGGTCGTGTTGGTTGATGATCTCTGGAGGGCTCGGGACAGGGGTTGCTCCTCTGTTCTGATCCTGTTAGATCTCTCAGCGGCTTTTGATACCATTGACCATGGTATCATGCTGCACCGGCTGGAAGAGTTGGGGGGTGGGAGGCACAGTGTTGCGGTGGTTCTCCTCCTTTCTCTCCGACCGGTCGCAGTTTGTGTTAGCAGGGGTGCAGAGGTCGACCTTGAGGCCTCTCATCTGTGGAGTGCCGCAGGGATCGGTCCTCTCGCCCCTTCTGTTCAACATTTATGTAAAGCCACTGGGCGAGATCATCCGTGGCTTCGGAATGAGATACCACCAGTACGCTGATGACACCCAGCTGTACATCTCCACCCCAGGCCACCCCAATGATGCCCTTGAAGTGATGTCCCAGTGCCTGGAGGCTGTGCGGATCTGGATGGGGAGGAACAGGCTCAAGCTCAACCCTTCCAAGACTGAGTGGCTGTGGCGCCCGGCATCCCGATATAGTCAGTTGACTCCATCACTGACTATTGGGGGCGAGTCTTTGGCCCCCACAGAAAGGGCTCGCAATCTGGGAGTCCTCCTGGATATGCAGCTGTCCTTGGAGGAACATCTGACGGCTGTAACCAGGGGGACCTTTTGTCAGGTTCGCCTGATCCGCCAGTTGCGGCCCTTTCTTGATCGGGATTCCCTGTGCACAGTCACTCATGCCCTCGTCACCTCTCGCCTTGACTACTGCAACGCTCTCTACATGGGGCTCCCCTTGAAGAGCACCCAGAGGCTCCAACTGGTCCAGAATGCAGCAGCACGGGTAGTGACGGGAGCAGCATGGTGCTCCCATGTAACACCGCTCCTGCGTGAGCTGCACTGGCTCCCAGTGGTCTTCCGGGTGCGCTTCAAGGTGCTGGTTATCACCTTTAAACCACTCCATGGCATCGGGCCTAGCTATCTTCGAGACCGCCTGCTGCTACCGACGACCTCCCATCATCCCGTGCGCTCCCACAGAGAGGGCCTCCTCAGGGTGCCATCAGCCAATCAATGTAGGCTGGTGACCCCCCAGGGAGAGGGCCTTCTCTGTGGGGGCACCTACCCTCTGGAATCAGTTGCCCCCAGAGATAAGGAGAATCCAAGACCTTAGTGCCTTCCGCCGTGCCCTTAAAACCCACTTTTTCCAGCAAGCCGGGCTGGTTTAAGAAGAAATTTTAAATGTTTTAATTGGTTTGTATTTTTAATTTTGGGCCAAATTTATATATATTTTAATTGTTTTTTAATATTTGTATTTTATGTTTTTTAATTCTGGCTGTACACCGCCCTGAGTCCTCAGGGAGAAGGGCGGTATATAAATTTAAAATAAATAAATAAATAAATAAATAAATAAATAAATAAATAAATAAATAAATAAACAAACATGCACTGAATTTTTAAAAATAATTATTAGGAGAAAAAACATTTGATTGTAGATTTTAAGTATAGTGTTTAGGTACACTGTCTTTTTGATTCATTTACATCTCCCCACCCCTCTTAATCATATCAGTAAAATAAGTTTATATCCTCCTCTGTAAATTCTTTCCTGAAATGGGCCAGCCTTAAAAAAAGCAGGAAATTACAACTGTCCTAGCTATCTTTGTGGGCTTCCTGCATTTGAAACTGGTTATCAGTCACCCAAAATTGATGTAGGAAATGCTTACCCTGAAGAGTGATGCACCCAAACAATTTGTTCCTATAAATTCACCCTATGCGTTTAGATGATGCATGACTTGTTTTATGATTATGTCTTCGTGGTTTGCTAATTTATGTTGGGCCTGCTTCAAAGAGGAACAGGGATGCAGCCCTTTTAAAAAGCCAGTTGCATCTTTATGCAGGCTTTTATGAGCTACTCTAAAGTAGCTACTTATAATAAGTCCCATTAAAGACTTGATTACCTTAATTAGTCATATTTATTAAAACGTGTACTTTTTAGAGTTTTCAAAGCCAAAAGGAGGAATGCAGTTGCTTTAAAGAGATTTTGCTCTTAGGCTCCCTTTTCAAAGTAACTTTATTACATTTTCAAAGCTTGCACAGTTTTTAATGCTAAAAAATGATTATATAAATCCAATTAATTGGATTAGTTCAATAAAACACCAACCAGTGATTCTGCCTTTAGAATGTCTTGCCCAAGGGTGGGTTCTACTTACCTTTACTACCGGTTCGCAGCGGGGCCGTGTGCATGCGCAGAAGCTTCTGCACTTGCGCAGAAGTGTTTTGATGATGTTGGGGTCGGTGGGCGGAGCCTCCCACCGGTTTTAACACCGGTTCTATAGAACCAGTGTGAACCGGGGGCAACCCACCACTGGTCTTACCTACTTTCTTAATTTTTCTGGCAATAAGCAAAGACATTTTTGCTTGGATGTGATTTTAAAATTTATAATTTTATTTTACTTTATTATCCAGTATAAATAATATAGTAATAAAACTTTCACTGTTAGCCCAAATGATAATTCTGCTGCAAAAATTTTTGAATCAAGCTTCCTAAAATCCATTAAATTAAAGAATGCATTAAAAATACTGGACACATTACTTTTGTGGAATTGAAATTTCCATGATATTTAGACCAATTTTATTCCCAATGTTGGGCTGTTGCAGCATTTCTACGATCACTTGACTAATATTTGATGCTCCCTTCCTACTTCCCATAAGCCAAGTTTTTTTGCAAGCACGTGGTCATTCTGTTCGTCAGTTTAGGTAAGTAAATATTGACTTATTGAAATTTGTTTGCCACTATAATTTTTGTTATATGTCTACATTTATTTATCCATGTAGTATGGCTGTATTATTTACCTTATCTTCTTTACTTCCCCCTTTTATTGGTATCATTATTATGATTATCATCATTATTCTGTTACTTTGCATGTACACTGAGAGTTTCTGAACGGAAAACAAATTCCTGGTGTCTAATAACACTTGGCCAATAAAGAATTCAATTCAATTCTAATTCTATTTATACTATATACTCTTCTTAGATGATCATGGAACTGTATAGAACTGGGGTAAAAATACACAGTCATTGAAATAATAGAAAATATTATTGTCATTATTATGGTTAATATTTCATAAAATATGAGAAATATGGCCAGCCTAAAATTTAATCTTCATTCTCCTCAATGAGACTGCACTACTATACCTTTCTCTTAAAGAATGACCCAACAGATCACAGGGTTTCTAGTTAAGTCTAGTTAGAGGTTTTACAACTAGTCTAGTGATGCAACTGGAACAATCTGGAACTGAACACACTCAAAACCGTAGAAATGGTGGTAGACTTTAGGAGAAACCCTCCCATACTACCACCTCTTACAATACTAGACAACACAGTATCAACAGTAGAGACCTTCAAATTTCTAGGTTCTATCATATCTCAAGACCTAAAATGGACAGCTAACATCAAAAATGTCATCCAAAAAGCACAACAAAGAATGTTCTTTCTGTGCCAACACAGGAAGCTCAAACTGCCCAAGGAGCTGCTGATACAGTTCTACAGAGGAATTATTGAGTCTGTCATCTGCACCTCCATAACTGTCTGGTTTGGTTCTGCAACCCAACCAGACAACACAGACTTCAGAGGATTATTAGAATTGCAGAAAAAACAATTACTACCAACCTGCCTTCCATTGAAGACCTGTATACTGCATGAGTAAAAAAGAAGGCTGTGAAAATATTTAGACCCCTTGCATCCTGGACATAAATTGTTTCAACTCCTACACTCAAAACGACGCTATAGAGCACTGTACACCAGAACAACTAGACACAAGAACAATTTTTTCCTGAATGCCATCACTCTGCTAAACAAATAATTCCCTCAACAGTTAAACTATTCACTAAGTCTGTATTAATATTAGTCTTATCATTCCCATTACCCATCTTCTCCCACTTATGACTGCATGCCTGTAACTTTGTTGCTTGTATCCTTACGATTTATATTGTTTCCTAGTATGATTTGATTGCTTATTTGTACCCTATGATTATCATTAAGTGTTGTACCTTATGATTCTTGACAAATGTATCTTATCTTTTTATGTACACTGAGAGCATATGCACCAAAGACAAATTCCTTGTGTCCAATCACACTTGGCCAATAAAGAATTCTATTCTATTCTATTCTATTCTATTCTATTCTATTCTATTCTATTCTATTCTATTCTATTCTATTCTATTCTACATTGGAGTACGGAGTAATGATTTTACCTAATCTGTTATTATCTTCTGTAACTTTATATGTCACTTATTTTCACCAAATTTTATTGTGCCAGTGAGTTAGCTTTGAAAAATGTGGGTTTGGATTGTAGGAGAGATATATTTATAAATTATTACTTACATTCAATGGGACCTAGATGTGAAAACAACTTACTCCAATTTTCTGCTTTGAAAATATTTTGACATGTATGGTGCTGCCCCCTGTTGGCCCAGTACAGTAAACCATTCAGGCATACTGTACAGTTCTTGACTTACCACAATTGAGACCCACAAATTCATTGTTAAATGGTGAGGTTGTAAAGTGAAGCATTGCATCACCACACCCAATTTTACCACCTTTTTAGCCTCATCAATTATGAGAAACATTATGTGATTGTGATTTGTAGGTTTCCCTGCCAGCATCCTTTTTAGCTTAGCTTGTCTAAGTCAGCTGGGAAGGTTGCAGATGATGAACACGTGACTGGGATGCTGCTAATACTGTAAATGTGAACTGATTGACATGTGCTTGGATTGCCATTACATGACTCTGGGGATGCTGAAATGGATGCGTCATAAATCAATTTTTGAGCATTTTAGAACATTGGCTAAATGAACTATCAGTATACAACAATCACCACAATAACTGATAGAAAGAAAATCTATCATATGTCATAAAATCTCATGAAACACTACCTAAAGTTCCTAACTATATTATTTACCTGCATAATTCTGACTATTTTGCATAACTGCAGATGTGCCAAAGTTACAGTTCCCTAATTTATACAGGTAGCCCTTGACTTACAACAATTGAGCCCAAAATTTCTATTGTTAAGTGAAACAGTTGTTAAGTGAATTTTGCCCCATTTTGCAATCTTTCTTGTCAGAGTTGTTAAGTGAATCGCTGCAATTGTTCAGTTAGTAACATAGTTGTTAATTGAGTCTGGCTTCCCCATTAACTTTGCTTGTCAGAAGATGATCACAAAACCCCAAGCCAGGACATTGTGTGACAAATGCACTCACCAGTCAGAAATTGGACAGAATTATTAAGTAAAGCAGCAAGCAGTTTATTGTACAATATGTTCTTTGCTAGTGTGGGTGGCTAACAAAGTAGGCACGTCAGCTAGCCTGACTTTGGAGCTGCAAACATCTCCTACCTTTTTCTTATAATTCTAAGCCCTAAGCATTTCTTGGTGTTCCCTAAAATGTATGATACCTGCAAAAACAACATTTAGCTATTATTTTGTTACAATTACAACTGTGATAAATACATGTAATTTGCCAGGCATCCAAATTTTGATCATGGGACCATAGTGGTAAAATTCAATTTTTTTTACTACTGATTCTGTGGGAGTGGCTTGGTGGGCGTGGTGTGGCTTGGTAGGCATGGCAGGGGTAGGATACTGCAAAATCTCCATTCCCACCCCACTCCAGGGGAAGGATACTGCAAAATCTCCATTCCCACCCCACTCAGGGACCAGCCAGAGGTGGTATTAGCCGGTTCTCCAAACTACTGAAAATTTCCGTTACCGGTTCTCCAGAACCTGTCAGAACCTGCTGGATTTCACCCCTGGACTATAGGGATGCTTCAGTGTTTGTGTGAAAAATGGTCATAAGTCACTTTTTTAAGTGTTATAACTTCAGTCACTAAATGAACTGCTGTAAGTTAAGAACTACCTGATGAGGAGTATGATCACTATCTTTGGGGATTCAGACATTAGAATATTCAGAACTGTCTAATTCCTTTCTATTAACAATTCTAAAATGAGAAGCAGCCGGCTACATTCATACAACAATCCATGATTTGACCCCAACTGTCTGTGTTTGACTACATACTGAGCTGTGAACTAACCACATGGAGTAGACTTGTGCAATATACTAAAACACAAACAGTATCTAAGAGTAACATCTTGCCATGTTCTGCATACTATGTCCCCTTAACTGACATACTTAAGTTATTTTTGTGACCAACCACATTTTACCTTACATATTATTCAAACCCAGCCTGAAGCTCTGTTGCACAAAAGCTTTACCTAAAAGCCATATAATATAGTTTGGCATATAATTCTTATATTCAGATGTCATGTTACGGTCAAATACATGTTGTGGCTTAATGTGATAGCCTGTTTTGCAGATTATGTTAAGACAACAGTTGTTTTTTTAGTACATACTGAATCACCAACTATAGTACCGTATTCAATGTCACTGCAGTTCAGAATACTATTTATTGTAACCCATCCCCTATTGTTCCCATTGTTGTTTTTCTTTCGCTCCTTCAACATTGACCAGCAGGGGGCTTCATTTAACCATATTAAAAATGTGCCCAACTCCATCATACACTTGGTTTTCACACTGTCTCAGAGGATAGAGTTGTATAATAAAATGGTGGGATTCTTGGAATTTGCAGATACCAGGTGAAATTCTGAGAAAGACAGATGCGATCTCTCACATAGAGTGACCATGTTTAAACAATATTCCAGGCCATAAACCATGGCTTAACATGTCATATTGATTGTGTTCAAGTTAACAAGGCTTAATTGAGCAAACATCATGATGGTTTAATATGATTTGATTTAAGCATTTGTTTGATTTAGACTTACTTAGCATTTATAGTTGTAAACTATGGTTGTTAATGTGTTGTGATTTTTTTGCCAATTCATTCCTGTTTTTTGATATAAGCTATTACAATGAAGTGCAGCTGCATACAAACAAAGCAAATTTTTAGTATTAATGAGCAAAGCCATCTAAATGTCAGGCTGTTTGGATTTTCCGGTATAGCGGTACCTCGATACTCTGCTGTTTCAAAACTCACTGAATTTGGTACTCATTTTGATGCAAAAATGTTGTCGTGATACTTGTTTGAGTGGTTCTCAACATGCTGCGATAGAAAGAGGGATGGCTGTGGAAAATGGACAGGAAGTCGGCCATGCTGGGAAGGTTGCTGCAAAAGGAAGAGAGGGATGGCTGCAGAGGAAGGACAGGAAACTTCCACGACTGCAGAGCAAGGACAGGAAGATGGCCATGCTGGGAAAGTCACTGACATAGGAAAAGGGACAGACGGAAAATCCTTCCCAGCTGAAACAAAGTGTCGTGCGGCTTGTTTGGCATTCATTGTTTTTAGTACTCATCACGCTTCCCGGAACCAATTAACAATGTGTACTATAGTATCATTGTATAAGAACCCATATATTTTGGATCTTCCAGGCTGTAACTAGAATCGTGCCATGGAGATGGCTTTGATGGAAATATTCAGAAGTTGTTACAAAAACAAAAAAAGTCATCATTTCTTGCACCATGGAAAGGCAGTAGTATTACCCGTAGACAGAGATTCAAACTGGCTTTCCCCTGACTCACAGGAAAAAGGGAGAAAAATACAATCAGATTTGAAAGATTTTGTTAATATAGCCTGCTCTATAAATCAAACTTCTAGTCTTCTTGGGAAGCCTGTTCCCTAATCTGAACAGCCTTGAAGTGCTGACACATGTATTGTACAAAGCCATCCTTTAAACATATTTGCTGAATAACTCACAATGGTCTGGGGTCACAAAACAGGCTAAGGCAAAATCAAACCTCATTATGAAATTCAACAGCATATGAACTTCATCTATAAAAGTAGTAAAATCAAAAAGTTGCAGATCAGTGCATCCAGAAGATAAGACTGCAGAAAGATGATTCTGATAAGATTGTTTGACTTCCCCTTCACTATGTATTCAATTTGCATTTCATATCAGCAAAACACTGTCCTAGACAAAGATGAGCAACAAACTGGTCTATGCTTGAATTTTCTACTTGTTGGAGTCAGAGTATTAGCCAGGCTGAGTAGGACAAAGAAGACTCCCAGTTGGAGGAGAATAACATGGCAACGAGAACCGGGAAAATTACATATTGGATTAGTTTGTCTGTTTCACTGCATAACAGCACTGACAGGAATTCATAACCAATTCTGTCATTGCTATGTGGGGGGAACGTAGCTGTAATTTCCTTCTGGGTGGAGATTCTTTAACCTCATTCCCTGACTGAAAAACTAAATATCAGTAACAACCAAAAACGGATTTCACAACCTTATCCTAAGATCTGGAACAATAAGCAATTTTAATGATTGTTGGAATATATACAGTGGGAAAAGGTGTTTGACTCAATAATCCAGCAAGCAATAATTAAGGCATTGCTCAATCAAGACATAACACTGCTTACATAAACTTACTACAATCAATATATGAAAAAAATCAATATATGAGAAAACAATGGCAACAATTTGCCTTAATGATCCTTAAGGTGGAAATCAACATAGAACGAGGTATATGACAAGGCAATACAATATCACCTATCGTTTTCTCAGCCTGCCTTGAAGAAGTATTTTGCAAGCTAGACTGGGCAAAAGATGAAATAAAAATCAATGACATCTATTTAAATCACTCAAGATTTGCAGATGATGTTGTTCTCTTTTCACAAGACCCAGAAGAGCTGCAAAGACACATACAAGAGCTGCATGAAGCAGGAAAACCATTTGGCTTAAAAATAAACCTGCTTATTTTTAATAAATTCACCAAAGAAAAGAATTTTTTTAATATCTGGAGTAGAATTAGACATAGTAGACCACTACTTATACCTTGGCCAATGGATCTCAATGGAAGGTGATACAATAAAGGAAATTGAACGGCATGTTAAATGTAGTTGGTAGGCATTTGCAAGCTAAGCATAATTTTCAATAACAACCTCCCTCTGTGCCTGAAGAGAAATGTTTTCGATCAGTGTATGCTATCTGCTGTAACATATGCTGGTGAAACATGGACACTAACCTCACAATCGATACGAAAGCTATGAGTGGCGCAAAGAGCCATGGAAAGATATATGCTCGGCATTATATGACAAGAGAAAAAGACCTACACATGGATTAGAGAACAAACAAAAATATATGATATCAAGAGAATAAAAGAATTGTAATGGAAATGGGCTGGTCACATAGCAAGAAGAACTGATGGCAGGTGGACCAAGGCAGTCATAGAATGGATCCCATTTAATAAAAAGCATCCACGAAAGAGACCTAAAACAAGAAGGATCAACAATATCAGCAAGTGTTGTGGGCCCAATTGGCAAAACAAAGCTCAGGACCGTATTGGTTGGAAACACACAGAAGAGGCCTTCATCCTTCATTGGATAGACAATGCTAAAGTGATGATGATGATGATGATGATGATGGTTATGACAACAACAGCAACAATAGTGGGAAATGTACAGATTGCTGGAGGGATGTCAGTCCCAGGGGCAGGGGCTGTAACTGAAAAGGTCTTTTAAGATGTCACTATTTAATTGGCAGAGTCCAGAGCATGCTCACCAAAAAGGCCGTATCTATTTTCTCCATCTGCTCCGGGGTGAAATGCTACTGGTTTGGACTAGTTTGGGCGAACTGGTAGTAAAAAAAATGCTACCAGTTCAGACGAACTGGTATTTCCAACAATCACTATGCAATGTGATTTATATTCACTAGAAAGAAGGAAATCCTGCTTTCTAGCGAATCTAAATTGCCTGGAACAGCTGTTCCCACCCTTGTTCTGCTTACCTTAGAAAAAGCTTTTTAATCCTCCTTTTTCACCGCTGCACGGTAGTGCCTGCAGTGTGCAAGCGCACAAAGCATGCATTTGGTGCACACCATGCATACACACACGCAATGAACCGATAGCGAAGCGAACCGGTAGCAGACTTCGGAGCATTTCACCCCTGATCTGCTCACCTTCATGTTGTCCTTCCTACTCCCTGGGAAGCCACTGATTCACACATACACACACACAAAAGTTTACCCTGTAGAATTCTAAATCTGGTGTCTTCCAGATGGGCTGGCTTACTTCTACATATTCTCAGTCAAGATATTGTATGGGAATTCCAGATTAACAGGGAAGGTTGGTATAGGTGGGGACTGCAGCTCCTGGGGACAGGAGGCAGTTTAGATATATAATTATATTGGCAGGCAGGATTCATATAACACTGGGCATCATATAGTATGATCATGTCAATTTAGTCAATACTCAAAACATAAAAGCGATGTTCCCTCTAATTTCTGACATGCTACATACAGAGAAAACTTATTTTCTGCAGCTTTTCAAAAATCAAAAACAATTTATGCACCATAGTGCAAACAAATAAGTATATTGAAAGTAAAAGTAACAGTCACATATTTACATATTTTTATAATTATAGATAATATTTGATGAGCTCGGAATCTTGGATTGCCCTTGGTTGTTGAGTGAAACAGTTGTTAAACAAGACATATATGACTGCTTTGCTCAACAACTGCAATCATGACATTCCTGGTTGCAGCCATCAAACAATCATGTGGGTCCTTAAATGGATGGCGTCCCAGGTGAGGAGTGTGAGATACCTTGAAGGGGAAACCCTGGGAGGTTCTGTTCAGGAGTTGAAAATCCTTTCTGCTAAAATCCAAGCATGATTTTTAGTCCTTAAAACAGGCCTTTCAAACTGATGGCCCATGGGCCAGATGCATCACGCACAGGCGACGCCCAACCCGGCTCCACAAAGGCAAAAAAGTCACGATACGTGACATGATGCGATCGAGTTTGACACCTGTGCCTTAAAGGGATAGGCACTCATGCAGGGCCTGTGCTGGACCTCCCAGTGCCTCCACCACCAAACTGCAGCACCCCACACTACTTAATTTATTGTGCTGTTTCTCCATTCTTTGCTTGGATTTCAGCTCCCTCTCATCTCTGGGGGCTGGCTGAAAGAACTGCCTGCTGAATGATGCCATGTGATTTGAGCTCAAATCATCAAGATAGACATCCCTCTTTCATTATTTTCCCATATTTTCCTTTTCTGGATGTGTTCTAAACATATTTAACCTTATTAATTTTAAAAATGAATTGCTTATTAACAACAGTGCACAGATATTACTGAATCACTTTTCCTTAGAAAAGAAGGAGGATCAAACGAGCATATCATGAGCCATTTCTCAGTACAGAGCAGGCCAGTAACATTGCAGGAGGCTCTGGGGTCAGGCCTCATAGGTCTCTAACAGGATCCTGTTAGAGGACAAGAGCTACAAGGCTGCAAGAAAACTGCTTGTCTACTGTCCTGGGAAAAAGCTGGTGCCGAGCAGCTGTTACTGTTACAGTTAAGCCAAAGCAGCGGCCTTGTGCAATTTCATGATG
Organism: Pantherophis guttatus; assembly: GCF_059756535.1. Taxonomy (NCBI): domain Eukaryota; kingdom Metazoa; phylum Chordata; class Lepidosauria; order Squamata; family Colubridae; genus Pantherophis; species Pantherophis guttatus. Next base: position 57,115,346 of record NC_142066.1, read on the forward strand.
CCTAAAGTATTATTTTGGAAGAACTTAATTTTGTGCCATTCAATTTTTATCATGTAAATGATTTTTACAAATAATGTGGGAGGGAACATAACATAGGAGAGTCAGTATTAGTGTAAAATTGTACCAAAGCAACTGTGAATCAGCATCTCTTTCCTCCATCCATCATGTCCTATAAAAACCTGTGGGACAATGATCACACAGCTCCACACAAGTCCTTTAGAACAAAAGAAATTGGACTTGTAGAAATGCTGGAAAGCACAATGCTCTATTATGTGACCCCCTGCTAAAGGTTGGTGTCCTCGGGTCATTATTGCCAAACAATTCCCAAACCATTATCATCCTTAGCCATCTAACTAATGAAAAGAAGACCCTTGATATATTGATGCCTCCCCACCATTGTCTGGTTATCAATCAAGATTAGAGGAAGTTATGTGAGGCCTCTTCCTTTACAAAGTGACCTAGTTATATAGTGGTACCTCAGTACTCATTGTTAATTGGTTCCGGGAGGTGGGGTGACTACCAAAAATGATCAGTACTAAACAAATTTTCCCCATAAAGAATAATGTAGCGAGTCACAAGGCAGCTGACACCGACAAGTTCTAGATTGTGTGTTGAGTACCAAACTATGAACACCAGGACAAAATTTTCGCATCAAAATGCACTGAGTCCCAAATTCAATGCATTTCAAAGCAGTTGAGTATCAAGGTACAGTATATGAGTATATGTTTTGTGCTTTAGATCTAACAGACAGGAGGAGATATTACAATGTTAAAGGTTCATTGAGACGTGTGGGTTGCACAATTCAGACCAGTCAGCAGCAAAACATCCTCAAATAACCAGTTATATACTTTAGTACCATATGTACATTTGGATCTACATTTATTCATATTTAGAATAGACCCATTATAATCAATATGACATGTTTTAGTTTTTAACTGAGTTAAGTCTTTTTAAGTTAAAAGGCCTATTTTATGTCTGAATTTGTATAGAAAAAAACTCTAGCAGGGTGTGCCAATTAAAACCAAGCGTTAGCAACTAGACCCAAGCCATAATAATGTTACCGTTAATTTAAAAAGCAGTTAATCTTGTTTATTATTGTTATGCACTCTCCTAGATTTATATTCATACAGTATGATACATGTAAATTTTATTATATTTTTTTCATTTTAAATATAGTCAAAATGTTTTAAAAAGCAATTCCAGTCAAACCTCAGTGACTGGTTTTAGTTGATATTAAAGACATACTGTATTGTACAGATGTCTGAGGATTTAAACAAAATGGTTGCACCAATTTTATTGATCTAATTAGAACATTTGAGGGGCATAAAAAATCAACTTGTTTAGTACAGTGGTTAAAGGCACCAGGCTAAAAATTAACAGACACTGAGTTCTAATCCTGCTTTAGGCAAGAAATGGCTGACTGACTTTGGTCAATCATTCACTCTCAGCTCTAGGAAAAAGGCAATGGCAAGCCACTTTAGAAAATATTGCCAAGAGAACTATGTGGATTTATCCAGTTAGTTATAGATAGTCAATACTAAATTGCACACACACACACAAAGTCAATGTGAAATTGGGAGTATCCCTACACACATTCAACATGCATCTCAAGTTCAAAGCCCAGGATAGGACCACATCAGTCTGCACATCTAAACATCAAAGCCCACTTGTCATTATACTGGTATACTATATATTGGTATACTGGTCAAATTACCACTCTACTGGTGGACCCCTAACAATGTAGAATACCTTTAACCATTGTGTGTGGTTGAATGACTAAACTACTTCCAGCAGTTACTATTTGTGTTTATTCATGACCTGGCTCAGGAAATTGGACCAAGAAAATTCTTCTAACAGTTTGGCAGATTAAGTTCAAGCATTCCCTCCATTTAATCAAAACCATCTTCTGGTTGTTTCTCGATAATCCTATGTTTAGCGGCTATTTTACTGTTCAAGTTACCTTAACCTTTAGGAAGAAAGAAAGAATACAAACGTTTGGAGCAAACCCACAATTTGCCAGATGGCAAGGAAATACACTACCAATAGTTAAGAGGATCACATATTTTTCTCCCAAGTGGGGCGGCCAGCTGCTTTCTATCCCGCTCCCCTCCGTACCGGAGCAACTAGCTAACGTCCCCACCCACCCCCCCAAACCGCCTGGCCTATAAAGGGCTGAGTGTTTGTCCTCTCCTTTCCTCGGATGTGTTCCTCACGTAATTGCAAGAGAATTCCGCCAGAGGACGGTGTATCTGGAGCCTCCCCAGCGCGAGGGGTTTTAGAGAAACCCGCTCCTGGGGTAAACCCAGCCTGTACCTCCGCCTTAGCGTGACTCTTCCTGCCTCCCTCCCCGCTTGCCAGTCTACCTCTTTCCCCAAAGGCCCCTCCTAATCCCTCGCTCCTCGCCGCGGGAGGCCCTAAGCTGGCTTTTCAGGCTCTTTCCTCAGCGCGCTCTGGCTCTCGGCTCTTTCAATGCCGCTCCCTGGCAGGAGACGTGTTGGACAAGTGGAGGGATCCGTCCCCCGCCAGCAAGGTCAAGGTGCGCTTAAAGGCAGCTTCTTCTCTCGACTGGGCGGCGGGCGCCGATGGGCCAGCTTTGAAGAAGCGCAGGAACAATACCAAGGTTTGTTCCCATCGCCACTACCAGCTTTTCTTCACTTTCACCCTCAAGTTACCCGGGAAAGGAGACCAGCCTCCTGGCCCCCAGCCCAGATGGGCCACCAAGTTGCCTCCCCAGGATATTGTGCTGGTTTTCTGGGGAAAGTATTTTGCCCCTAGTTTTTTAGCAGTGAGTACTGGTGGCTATCACCAGCCTTTTGTTCGCTGTACATTTGACAGCTGGCTAAAATCGCCTAACTTGGAAATAAGGCGTTGAGAAACCTTGTGGTGCTGGGAGAGACCCTAAGTTTGCAATACAGGAAAAAGGTGCAGCCTTAGGAGACAGAGAGGGAGAGAGAGAGAGATGTTGTTTTTTATGACAGCCTCAAAGTCTTGGAAATCCTCTATCCCATATCTAGATTAAGGTTTTGCATGCTATGACTGAACCAGACAGCAGCTGAAAAGAACCATCCTCCAAACTAACAATCCATGGTGGGTTTACTGTTTAATAAGAACAACAGTCACAACAACAATACAATCAAACTGTCTGCAGCTCCCCACAGCCCCATAATAACGAAAAGCTTCAGGAATCATCTTTGTTCTGTAGCTACCTATTAAGTCTATTACAAAAATCAGAAAAGTTGGTGGTACATTAAATTTGACACATGTCTAAAAGCATTCCACAATATTTTTGTGACATATTTCGAGTGTGAAAGGCTTCCCACATAGCAATCCATGCACAACAAACTTGTTAAGCAGATTGCTATTTTCTGTGCCACAGTTTGGGATGAATGAGTTAGCCTGAGAGAGAGAGAAAGACCTCTGTAATCATCTTGTTTCCACTTGCAACTTCTCTGGAGTTGACGTTGCTCTCCTTGTAGAGGACACAATAACTCATCCTGACTGAGAAGGAGACACAAGATGAATTGTCACCCTCACACTGTCATATCAACAGGACAAGAATTTGCACTGCTGCTGCTCATTCAAGGATGCTAACATTTAAGAACGACTTAAATATGCAAAGTCAATAATTTCTTTCCTTGTAAATACAAATTCTGAAGCCTTAGAATGAAGAGGGGAAAAAGAAAGCAAAGTGTTGGGGAAATGTTGATTTTGAAGCAAGACAATAATAATAGTTATGGTTGTAATGTAAATGTTATAATATAGTTCAGTAGTAATAATAATTACATCTTAATAACAAGAAAATGTGAATATTCATTGTTTTAGTTTACCTTCTTTCATTTCCAGAGTTTCCATGTAGATCAGAGATTCCAAAGGCTCCAAAAGCTTTAGCTATGGCTACCAAAACCACTCCAAAAACTACTGTACCACTACACTGGTTTTTTTATATGATGGGAAAATATTAAATACATGGAGAATAGCTATTTAATTAAAATCAAAATTAACTTTTGCCTTGGTTTCAGAATTCTTGGAGTATTGCCTCCTATATGCTATTCAAGTTCAACCCTCCTTCCTACGTTTTACTCCCCTCGTTACACAAATAGTCCTTGATTTATGACCACATTTGGGATTAGAACTTCTGTCATGAAGCAATGCAGTTGCAAAGTAAGTCACACCTGATTTTAGAACCTATTTAGCCTCTGTTGTCAGGCAAATCACATGGTTTGTTAATAAATTTGGATTCCTCTTTTATCATTTGCCATTGCTTGTCAGAAGCCCCCTGGGAAGGTTGCAAATAGTGACCATGAGGCACCCCCACCCCTCACCCCGCCCCAGAATACTGCAACTGTTGTGAGTGCATGCAGGTTTCCAAGGCCTGAGTTTTGATCACATAATCGCAAGGATGATGTAGTCATTAAACAAATGGTTGTAAGTCATGGACTATCTGTATTGTGAATCTTTTTCAGAACAAAATGTATATTTAGTCTAATTAAACCCATGGTAGATATAATTATACTGTAGATATTAATTGGCCATTTCTTCACTGAAACCTTTGTTATTGGGATAAAATCACTGACCAGTAGAGCTGGATATAAAATGATTGGAGAACTTGTTCATTTTGGATTGCTATCAGCTTGAGAGTAATTCACCTTTTCTTCAACTGTATGTGCAATTAAACAAAAAGAAGCAATTAAAACACTGAGCTGGATCCAAAGTAGGTAACTTTGTTAAGAAATTGACTCCTTTGACCCTTCTTTCCCATGCCAGTTCCTTCAGTTCCATCGTCTCTTGCTAAATGAAGTAAAATGGAAGGAAGATGTGGGAAAACCCACTTCAGTCAACATGAGCATAAAAATAGTTGAAAGTTGGAAGCAACTTATTATTCAGCATAAATGTTTATGAATACCTGGTGTGATGTGGTGGATCTATTATATTGTGGGAATGTATATCCTGTTTGGCTCCACTTATTTCCACCAATTTATATATGAAGCACAATGAAAAGCAAACTCAGATGTCTATGCTTGCCTTGGACTTTATTACCACTTAGAGGATGAAGTGAACACATGACACTGTAAACACAGAGGTGCCTGGTGAATTCTAGCAGCTGTAATTTCAAAAAAACTAGAGAACACAAGAGTAGGAACGCTGTATTGAGTTAGTACCTCTTCTGGTGCCCAAGCCTCTTCTATAATTTTACAAAGGCCATCTGAACACATCTGAGGTTCTTAAATTCAAATAATATTGGGTTGGGTTAGGATATCTTATGGATCCCTATTTTCTATGAATAGGGCAAGCCCAATCTATGAATTGTGAGAACTCTTACTGTTGGTAAGAAATAGACTACAAATGTGAAATACATTAGATATGTCACATTTCGTAGTTATGTGATTTTCTACCCCAGCCCAGCTTCACTAGATTGATGATGCCAAGTATGTAATGGTAGTTCAGCCTCTCCCATTGATTTCCATAGCAATGATCCTCTTTTTCTCCTTGGCGGGCAGCACTTAGTCAGGCCTTTTGTAGCTGGTTTTAATTAAAAGACTCTCAAGTGTGAGACAAAAGCAAAGCTGAAGGGGTATGTGCAGGAATAAAATATCAGGAGGAAGAGTCTTCTTTCCTCTTGTAGCATGCAAGCACTAATACCCCCTCCCAAATT